>NC_069501.1:456647057-456955807 GCF_027579735.1 Bombina bombina | reverse complement strand
AACAAGACAGACACAAATCTAGGTATCTTTAACTTAAGTAAGAAATCATTGAGTAGGGATCATGAAGACATATTAAGTAAAGGTCTTTCTTTTGCACCAAGTTGCAAAGTAAACAAATTTAGTGCCTATATCGACGCACATAAATTCGTAAGAAAACTTACAGTTAAAAAATGGTTCCTAAAGTCTGGGGCAGAGAAATTAGCAGATAATACTCTGGTTCAAGATAGTGAGTATATACATACACAATTAAGGAATAAATCAACCTTTTACCCCAAACAAGATAAAGGCCCTATACTAGAGACGTTTGAAAAATTAGAATTAAGAGATATTGAAAACCTCACTGAAGATAAAATCAGTAAAACACATAGTAATCTAAGCAAAAAACAATTAAAAATTATTAAAGAACTAGAAAGCGAAGATCTAATAATAAAGCCCGCAGATAAGGGTGGGGGTATAGTGGTCCTTGACGCCATAGATTATTATTCTATATGCGATAATATCCTCAAAGATGAAGATACCTATAAAAAATTATCTAATGATCAAACTAAAAAATACACTAATGAATTGATAAATCTTTTGAACGAAGCCTCTGATAAGGGAATACTTAATGCAAAAGAAAATAATTATTTACTTCCCAAGTTTCCAAAAATTCCATTACTATATTGTTTACCCAAGATTCACAAATCTTTGACAAATCCACCCGGTAGGCCCATTATATCGGGAGTAGGGTCGCTTACAGCCAATCTTTCCGAATATTTAGACATCTTTCTTCAAAAATATGTTATATCTCTTTCATCTTACCTAAAAGACTCCACAGATGTACTAAGATTAATAGAAAATATCCCGTGGCAAGAGGATTTTCTTCTTGTCACGTGTGATGTTACATCCCTATACACCTGTATTAATCATACAGATGGCTTACGAGCTACCAAGCATTTTTTAGATAATGATAATACGATAAAGAGTGAACAAAGGGAATTTTTGTTGAAATCAATTGAATTCATTTTGACACATAATTTTTTTAATTATAACCACCAATTCTACAACCAAGAGAGAGGAACGGCTATGGGCACCAGGTTTGCTTCAAGTTATGCAAATTTGTTTATGGGACATTGGGAAGAGTCGTTCCTTGCGAACACTAGATTTGGAGCAAACCTGGTGTCATATAATCGTTACATAGACGATATCCTCATTATTTGGAGAGGCAACGAACATCTATTAGAGGAATTTGTTTCCTCAATGAATAATAATGAACTAAATCTTAAATTTACATGTGAAAAAAGTAGACATAAAATAAGTTTTTTAGACTTAGAACTATTTCATGAAAATCATAAAATTCTATCCAAAATACACTTTAAAAGTGTAGATGCCAACAGTTATATTCACTACACTAGTTGCCATCACCCAAGGTGGATAGAAAATATTCCAAAAGGTCAGTTCTTACGCGTTAAAAAAAACTGTTCCAACCTGTCAGATTTCGATACTCAATCAGATAAACTCACAAAAAATTTTTTAGAGAGAGGTTATGATAAAAACAAGATAGAAAAAATACGGGGGGAAGTGAGAGACGTCAACAGACAAGAACTAGTCCAAAATAGTACAAGATCTCTTAATAGAAAGCTACAAAGAAAAGATGACAATACTTTTATTCCATTTATTACTGGCTACTGCAGTAACAAATATTTAGTTGAGAAAATATTAAATAAACACTGGGGTATTCTTAAAAATGATGAACAACTAGGTCCAATATTACCATCCAAACCGCAAATTGTTTATAAAAGGGCACGTAATTTGAAAACTATTTTGGCCCCCACTGAAAATAAAAAATATAATAACAAAATCCAATCACAGATTGATTTAACAGGTAAAAAATTAAATGGCTTTTTTCCTTGTTTAACATGTAAATCATGTAAACATTCTAAAAAACAGAAGGATTTTACTTCTAACATCACGGGAAAATCCTATAAAATCAAGGATACCATTAGGTGCTCTGACAGATTTGTTATTTACTTAATACAGTGTCGTTGTGGCAAGCAGTATATAGGAGAGTCTGAAAGACCGCTACGTGACCGTATACGTGAGCACATATGGTCAATTGAAAATCATGATTCTGATAGGAATAAAGACCTTCCAGTGCCAAAACATTTTGCGGCATGTAATAATGGCAACCTTGCACACTTCTCCTTTATGGGAATAGAAAAAGTTAAAAATAATTGGAGGGGTGGAAACATACAGTCTCAGCTTATTAAAAAAGAAACAAAATGGATTTTTAATTTAAAAACTTTACACCCCAATGGTCTAAACATCGACTTTGATATAGGGTGTTATCTTAGGGATTAAGATTTTCTGTTCTTATTACTTTTTATTTATTTTTTATTTTTCATGAAAGTATTTTTTATGAAATTATTATCTTTTATGGAATTTTTTACAAAAAATCTTCAAAAAAAATTTTTTTAGGGATTTTTTATGTTATCACTCCAAATATATATTTTCTTTTTATACTATCTATTAAAAACTCTTTGATGGCACTAATATATTGTTATTTATTATTATTATTTTTCTATTAATTATCAATCTAACAGATTGGATGTTCAGTGCTGTATGTCACCATCTTGCACAGAGAAAGAAAACTTATTTTATTTCTTCACTTTATGGGTCATTTGGTCTCAGTAATAGAGAGAGAAAAATTTATATAGCCAAATGTTAACTATCGATTCAAGATCGGTACAAAGTTTAAAATGTTTATATTTTTATTCTTTGCATCACCATACTGTATGCTGTATCAATATTGCACAGTGACTAATTATTAATTTGTATATGGCTTTGTTTTAATTTGTGCCTTGGCGCAACTGTTATCATTATGTTTCTTATGCATAAGGCACTCCCATTTGTGATATCCAACCAATGAGCACAGCTAATACAGGTTTAAAAAGCCCTGTATCACACCTTTCTGGAGCTTGACAAAGGCCCTGACCGGGCTGAAACGCGTTGCTCCTCCCACTCTACGTTACCTGACGTAACACTACCTCCACAGACCGGCTTCTGTGTTAACTGCAACTTCAGCTGAGTATCCTAGAAAAATCCGGTATTGCACCAAAGGCTCATCCGGCTCTGTTACAGCTTGCCAAAAGGGATCCATCGTCGCAGCAGTAACCAAGACACGGTCCTCACTCTGCTTCTCAAGGAATCAGCTGTGGATGTCGATTGCTTACTCTTATTCCGGACTTTCAACATTTGGATCGCTTATTAGCTCCAGGGTTGTTTTGCTGTTTCCATTTTTGATGCTACACTGATATTTGCTATATTGCTATATTGTATCAAGCTATTTGATTGCTACATTTTTACTATTTGATTGTTACAATTTTTTATTGTTCTCTTGCTGATCAGCTTTTTTATAAAAAAAATTTTTTTAAGTTTAATATTGTATTAATAAATTTACACTGTATCTTTTAAATTACGTGATCTCATTACTGAGGCCAAAGGTTTCATACTTTATGCATCTTGACTATTGTCACGGTTTATCCAATCACTAGTTTTAGCCGCAATTTTTTGCAGCGCCAAGGTCTTTTGAAATATCTGGTTCCATCTGGGACACGATTTTCAAAATATACATTTTCTGATACATATACCTATATACAGTGCCCTGCACTAATACTGGCACCCTTCGTAAATATGATCAAAGAAGGCTGTAAAAAATTGTCTTTATTGTTTAAACTTTTGATCTTTTGTTAAAAAAATACACAAGAATATTCTGCTCTCATGGATATCAAACAATTGCAAACACAACACAGGTTTATAAAAAAAAAAAACACATAATTTATGTAAGAACTTACCTGATAAATTAATTTCTTTCATATTGGCAAGAGTCCATGTGCTAGTGACGTATGGGATATACAATCCTACCAGGAGGGGCAAAGTTTCCCAAACCTCAAAATGCCTATAAATACACCCATCACCACACTCACAATTCAGTTTAACGAATAGCCAAGTAGTGGAGTGATAGAAAAAGGAGTAAAAAGCATCAAAAAAGGAACTGGAAATATAATTGTGCTTTATACAAAAAAACGTAACCACCATAAAAAGGGTGGGTCTCATGGACTCTTGCCAATATAAAAGAAATGAATTTATCAGGTAAGTTCTTACATAAGTTATGTTTTCTTTCATGTAATTGGCAAGAGTCCATGAGCTAGTGACATATGGGATAGTAATACCCAAGAAGAGTCACTAGAGAGGGAGGGATAAAAATAAAAACAGCCATTTTCCGCTGAAAAAATTAAATCCACATCCAAAAAATTACGTTTTTCTCATAACTGAAAAGAAAAAACTTGAAACATAAGCAGAGGAATCAAACTGTAACAGCTGCCTGAAGAACTTTTCTACCAAAAACTGCTTCCGAAGAGGCAAATACATCAAAACGGTAGAATTTAGTAAATGTATGCAAAGAAGACCAAGTTGCTGCTTTGCAAATCTGATCAACTGAAGCTTCATTCTTAAAAGCCCACGAAGTGGAGACTGATCTAGTAGAATGAGCTGTGATTCTCTGAGGCGGGGCCTGACCCGACTCCAAATAAGCCTGATGAATCAAAAGCTTTAAACAAGATGCCAAGGAAATGGCAGAAGCTTTCTGACCTTTCCTAGAACCAGAAAAGACAACAAATAGACCAGAAGTCTTCCTGAAATCTTTAGTAGCTTCAACATAATATTTCAACGCTCTTACAACATCCAGAGAATGTAAGGATCTCTCCAAAGAATTCTTAGGATTAGGACACAAAGAGGGTACAACAATTTCCCTATTAATGTTGTTAGAATTCACAAATTTAGGTAAAAATTTGAATGAAGTTCGCAAAACTGCCTTATCCTGATGGAAAATCAGAAAAGGAGACTCACAAGAAAGAGCAAATAATTTGGAAACTTTTCTAGCAGAAGAAATAGCCAAAGGAACAAAACTTTTAAAGAAAGTAGTTCAATATCCAAAGAATGCATAGGCTCAAAAGGAGGAGCCTGTAAAGCCTTCAAAACCAAATTAAGACTCCAATGAGGAGAGATTGATTTGATGACAGGCTTAATACGGACCAAAGCCTGTACAAAACAGTGAATATCAGGAAGCTTAGCAATCTTTCTGTGAAATGAAACAGAAAGAGCAGAGAGTTGTCCCTTCAAGGAACTTGCAGACAACCCTTTATCCAAACCATCCTGAAGAAACTGTAAAATTCTAGGAATTCTAAAAGAATGCCAGGAGAATTTATGAGAACACCATGAAATATAAATCTTCCTAGAAACAGATTTACGAGCCTGTAACATAGTATCAATTAGATATGTGTATGGCGAAAAAAATCGGTTTGGTTCGGATTGATTCGAATTCAGAAAAATTCAAATCAATTCGGTTCGGATTCATTTCGGATTCATTATTCGGTTCGGTTCGGAAATTCGAATTTCGGTAAGTGTTAGCTGGGATTAGACTAGTATTATGTACGGTATATTAGGTGTAACCCATAGCAGAGTGATATAACCTAATATACTGTACAATACTAGTGTAATCCATGGCCATCCGAATCTACCGAATAAATCCGAATAAATCCGAACTAATTCGGATTTATTCGGTAGATTCGGCACTATTTTAATTTGGAAATTCGGATTGATCCGAATGCCGAATTTTATGAATTCGGACGAATTTCCGAATCAATCCGAAATGAATTGCACATGTCTAGTATCAATCACTGAGTCAGAGAAACCTCTATGACTAAGCACTAAGCGTTCAATTTCCATACCTTCAAATTTAACGATTTGAGATCCTGATGGAAAAAAAAAGGTCTGGTCTTAAAGGAAGTGGCCAAGGTTGACAACTGGACATCCGGACAAGATCCGAATACCAGAACCTGTGAGGCCATGCTGGTGCTACCAGAAACACAAACAATTGTTCCATGATGACCTTGGAGATCACTCTTGGAAGAATAACTAGAAGCGGGAAGATATAAGCAGGTTGTTAAAACCAAGGAACTGCTAAAGCATCCACCGACTCTGCCTGAAGATCCCTGGACCTAGACAAGTACCTGTGAAGTTTCTTGTTTAGATGGGAAGCCATCAGATCTATTTCCACATCTGAACAATCTGAAAAAAACCATCTGGATGGAGAGACCACTCCCCCAGATGTAAAGTCTGACGGCTGAGATAAGCTGCTTCCCAATTGTCTACACCTGGAATATGTACCACAGAAATTAGACAAGAGCTGGATTCCGCCCAAGAAAGTATCCGAGATACTTCTTTCATAGCTAGGGGACTGTGAGTCCCACCCTGATGATTGACATATGCCACAGTTGTGATATTGTCTGTCTGAAAACGAATGGTTCTCTCCTCAACAGAGGCCAAACCTGAAGAGCCCTGAAAATAGCACAGAGTTCTATAATATTGATTGGTAACCTCGCCTCTTGAGATTTCCAAACCCCTTGTGCTGTCAGAGATCCCCAGACAGCTCCCCAACCTGAAAGACTTGCATCTGTTGTAATTACAGTCCAGGTTGGATGAACAAAAGAGGCCCCTTGAACTATACGATGGTGGTCTAACCACCAAGTCAGAGAGAGTTGAACATTGAGATTTAAGGATATTAATTGTGATATCCTTGTATAATCCCTGCACCATTGATTCAGCATACAAAGCTAAAGAGGTCTCATATGAAAATGAGCAAAGGAGATCGCGTCCGATGCTGCAGTCATGAGACCTAAAACTTCCATGCACATAGCCACTGAAGGGAATGATTGAGACTGAAGGTTTTGACAAGCTGAGACCAATTTCATTTGTCTATTATCTGTTAGAGACAGAGTCATGGACACTGAATATATCTGGAAAAAGTGACCCTTGTCTGAGGAATCAAGGAACTTTTCAGTAAATTGATCCTCCAACCATGTCATTGAAGAAACAACACTAGTTGATTTGTGTGAGATTCGACAGAATGTAAAGTCTGAGCTAGTACCAAGATATCATCCAAATAAGGAAACACTGCAATACCCTGTTCTCTGATTACAGAAAGTAGGGCACCAAGAACCTTTTAAAAAATTCTTGGAGCTGTCGCTAGGCCAAATGGAGGAACGACAAATTGGTAATGCTTGTCTAGAAAAGAGAATATCAGAAACCGATAGATGAATCGGAATATGAAGATATGCATCCTGTAAGTCTATTGTGGACATATAATGACTTTGCTGAACAAAAGGCAGAATAGTCCTTATAGTCACCATTTTGAAAGTTGGCACTCTTACAAAATGATTCAAAATTTTCAGATCCAGAACTGGCCTGAATGAATTTATTTCTTTGGGACAATGAATAGATTTGAATAAAACCCCAGCCCCTGTTCCTGAAACGCAACTAGTATGATTACCCCTGAAAGCTCTAGATCTGAAATACTCTGAATCCATTGATTTTGGACAGAATCTGCCCAAATGTTTTGGAAACATTTTAATCTGCCTCCCACCAGCTGAGCGCCTTCATATACATGTACATTAGATGTTGAAGGAACAACAGGCATTATACTAGTACTGATGGATACATTCTCTACATGCAAAAGCTTATCATGACAACTGTTACATACTACAGATGGAGATATAATTTCCACTAATTTATCAGGCAGCAGGGTTCCAACAGTTGTTTCTGAGACAGGATCAGATTGAGACATCTTGCAAATGTAAGAGAAAAAAACAACATATACAGGTGAAACTCGAAAAATTAGAATATCGTGCAAAAGTTCATTTATTTCACTAATGCAACTTAAAATGTGAAACTAATATATGAGATAGACTCATTACATGCAAAGCAAGATAGTTCAAGTCGTGATTTGTCATAATTGTGATGATTATGGCTTACAGCTCATGAAAACCCCAAATCCACAATCTCAGAAAATTAGAATATTACATGCAATCAATAAAACAAGGATTGTACATACCTGTAGAACAATATCGGATCTCTGAAAAATATAATCATGCATACTGTATGTACTCAGTACTTGGCTTGGGCCCCTTTTGCAGCAATTACTGTCTCAATGCGGCGTGGCATGGAAGCTATCAGCCTGTGGCACTGCTGAGGTGTTATGGAAGACCAGGATGCTTCAATAGTGGCCTTCAGCTCTTCTGCATTGTTCAGTCTCATGTCTCTCATCTTTCTCTTGGCAATGCCCCATAGATTCTCTATGGGGTTCAGGTCAGGCGAGTTTGCTGGCCAATCAAGCACAGTAATCCCACAGTCATTGAACCAGGTTTTGGTGCTTTTGGCAGTGTGGGCAGGTGCCAAGTCCTGATGGAAAAATGAAGTCAGCATCCCCATAGAGCTCGTCTGCGGAAGGAAGCATAAAGTGCTCCAAAATCTACTGGTAGACGGCTGTGTTGACCCTGGACTTAATGAAGCACAGTGGACCAACACTAGCAGATGACATGGCTCCCCAAATCAACACAGACTGTGGAAACTTCACACTGGACTTCAAGCATCTTGCAGTGTGTGCCTCTCCATTCTTCCTCCATACTCTGGGTCCTTGGTTTCCAAATGAGATGCAAAATTTGCTCTCATCAGAAAAGAGAACTTTGGACCACTGAGAAACAGACCAGGTCTGTTTTTCTTTAGCCCAGGTAAGATGCTTCTGACATTGTTTGTTGTTAAGGAGTGGCTTGACAAGAGGAATATGATGTTTGAAGCCCATGTCCAGGATCCGTCTGTGTGTGGTGGCTCTTGTGAAAGTCCCCAACACTTTTGAATGGCCTTTTCCTGACAATCCTCTCCAGGCTGCGGTTATCCCTGCTGCTTGTGCACCTTTTTCTTCCACACTTTTCCCTTCCACATAACTTTCTATTAATGTGCTTTGATACAGCACTGGGAACATCCAACTTCTTTTGCAATTACCCTTTGAGGCTTTCCCTCCTTATGGAGGGTGTCAATGATGGTTTTCTGCACAACTGTCAGGTCAGCAGTCTTTCCCATGATTGTGATTCCTAGTGAACCAGACTGAGAGACCATTTAAAGGCTCAGGAACCCTTTGCAGGTGTTATGGCTTAATTAGCTGATTAGAGTGGGACACTTTGAGCCTAGAATATTGCACCTTTTCACAATATTCTAATTTTCTGAGATTGTGAATTTGGGGTTTTCATGAGCTGTAAGCCATAATCATCACAATTATGACAAATCACAGCTTGAACTATCTTGCTTTGCATGTAATGAGTCTATCTCATATATTAGTTTCACCTTTTAAGTTGCATTAGTGAAATAAATTAACTTTTGCACAATATTCTTATTTTTCAAGTTTCACCTATAAAGCAAAATTATCAATTTCCTAATATGGCAGTTTCAGGAATGGGAAAAAATGGAAACAGCATAGCCCTTTGAGCATAACAAAAGGCAACAGGCATATTGGAAGTGGGGTTTAAATAATTAAATGTTTTGGCGCCAAGTATGAAGTACAACGCAAAATGAAATTTTTTGGCACTAACAATATCCGGAAATGACACAACTTGCGTCATGGCAGACGCAACCTTGTGCAAGGAAACCTGGTGTCAACTAAGACTCCGGAAATGACGAATTTGCATCACCGAACGTACCTTTGCGGCAAAAAAAATTCTCGCGCCAAGAATGACACAATAAATATCAGCATTTTGTGACATTGCAAGCCTAATTTTGCCCGCAAAATTTAAAGAAAAAGCATTCAATTTGAAGAAAAGAATATACCCCAGGTGAGAAAAAATAATTTCCAAAATATGTTTCCCAATTTTGAAACTGATAGTCTGCAAAAGTAAATATACATAAACCTGACTCATGGCAAATATAAGTACAATACATATATTTAAAACTTTATATTAATACATAAAGTGCCAAAACATAGCTGAGAGTATCTTAACTAAATACTTACCGAAAGACACCCATCCACATAGCAGATAGCCAAACCAGTACTGAAAAAGTATCAGTACAGGTAATGGAATATGAGAGTATATCGTCGATCTGAAAAGGGAGATAGAAGATGAATCTCTACGATCCGATAACAGAGAACCTATGAAAAGATTTCCCATGAGGAAAACCATAAAATCAATATGTGATACTCCCTTCCCATCCCTCTGACAAACACTGTACTCTGAGAGGAATCAGGCTTCAAAATGCTGAGAAGCGCATATCACAGAAGAAAATCAAGCACAAACTTCCTTCACCACCTCCATAGGGAGGCAAAGTTTGTAAAACTGAATTGTGGGTGTGGTGAGGAGTGTATTTATAGGCATTTTGAGGTTTGGGAAACTTTGCCCCTCCTGGTAGGATTGTATATACCATACATCACTAGCTCATGGACTCTTGCCAATTACATGAAAGAAATCTTTGTTAAATATATGTGTGACACATTTATTGGCATCCCTATGAATTCATATGAATAAAATATATTTTAAGTATATTCCCATTGATAATTTACATTTTTTAGTACACCTAAGAGACTAGGAACAGGAAATTGTTCAACCATGGCTTCCTGTTTCACAGGGGTATAAATATGAGGTAACATATAGGATAAATTTCATTAGTTATTCATCACAATGTGTAAAACCAATGAATATAGGTGTGATACGTGACAAAAGGTTGTTGAGCTTCACAAAATGGGAAGTGGCTATAAGAATATAGCAAAAGCACTGAAAATGCCCATTTCCACCATCAGGGCAATAATTAAGAAGTTACAATCAACAGGAAATGTTATGAATTAACCTGGAAGAGGACATGGGTCTATATTGTCTCAATGCACTGTAAAGAGGATTGTTTTAGTGGCCAAAATATCTCCAAGGTTTACAGCTGAAGAATTACAGAAGTTAATTGTGTATTGGGTCAGAAAGTCTCCAAAATTTCAATCCATCACCTACATCACCACAAGTTGCATGGATGGGTTTCAAGAAAAAAGCCTCTAATATCATCCAAAAACAAAAAACACCAGAGGTGGGTTTGGCGCACACAGTGAGGTAGCCACATGGAAAAGTACCTCATGCCCACTGTTAAATATGGTGGTGGCTCTTTAATGTTTTGGTACTGTTTTTCTGAGAGAGGACCTGGACATTTTGTTAGGATACATGGTATCATGGACTCTATCAATTATCAACAGTTATTAAATTAACACCTGACTTCCTCTGCCAGAAAGTTTAAAATGGGCCGTGGTTGGATCTTCCAGCAGCACAATGATCCAAAACTTACATCAAAATCAACATATAAATGGTTTACTGACCACAGAATCAATTTCCTGCCATGGCTATCCCAGTTCCCCAACTTAAACCTCATAGAAAACCTGTGAGGTGAACTGAAGAGGAGAGTCCACCAGCGTTGACCTAGAAATTTGAAGGATCTGGAGGATCCCTTGCCATGTATTCTCCAACCTTATCAGGCATTTTAGGAGAAGACTCAGAGCTGTTATCTAGGCAAAGTATTGACTAAAAGGATGCCAATAATTGTGGCACATATATATTTAAGAACAATTTTTTTATATATTTTTTTTTTTAAACCTGTGTTGTGTTTGCAATTGTTTGATATCCATTAGAGCAGAGTATTTGTGTGTACTTTTTAAGCAAGAGATCAAAAGGACTCATTTTCACAGCCTTCTTTGCTCATATTTGCCTAGGGAGCCAATATAGTGGAGGGCACTGTATATACACATATAAATACATATGTACACACATATAAACATAAATATAAAAAAGGGTGCTAAATTCACCCTTTCTGTGCCATTGCACAGCGCTAAACTCAGCGTCTCTGGCCGCCCATGGCACATCGTTCTTCCACCAATGAGATGCTCCTTGCTCCTCTGATCCAACAGCTGTGCGTGCATACAGAACCCTGTCAGTTGACACGCACAGCTATTTGTTCAGAGGTGCAAACGTCACCTCATTGAAGGAGACAGATGTGCCGTGGGCGGCCAGAGCCACTGAGTTTACCACTGTGCAACGGCACAGAAAGGGTGTGTTTAGCACCCTTTTTTTTAGATCTGATCACTTAAACCCCCCTTGATTTTTAGTGATGGTAAATCCTAGTGTTTGTTAAATGCTTGGATTTACCATTCTTTTAATATAATCATGCATTTTTCAGAAAGGGACTCACTTTAAATTAAAGGGATATGAAACCCAAAAATGTTCTTTCATGATTCAGACAGAGCATTCAATTAACAAAAAAAAAACACATTTCTAATTTCATTCTATAATCAGATTTCCTTTATTTTCATGTTATTCTTTTTTGAAGAGATATCTAGATAGGTAAAGTGGACACTCTGGCACTACATAACAGGAAATAGTGCTGCCATCTAGTGCTCTTGTTAATGTATAACATTGTTGCAAAACTGCTGCCATATAGTGCTGCAAACACATGCACACTCCTGAGCTTACCGTCCTGCTTTTCAACAAAAGATAACAAGTAAATAGAACAAAATTTGGAAATAGAAGTAAATTGGAAAGTTGTTTAAAATTGTATGTTCTGTCTGAATCATGGAAGAAAAATGTTGGGCTTTATGTCCCTTACATGCCCATCTGTCCAGTTGTCTATTTCAAGTAATGTACAGCTAACAGTGACTATGGGTAGGGCTCTCTTTATGGTTCATACAAATATCTTTTGGTTTCTGTACTTAATGCTGTTGTGCTGCATAATATGTTGGCACTAAATAAATAAAATTAAATACTGCTACTACTAACAGTAATAATAATAGTGTAATTGAAGAGCTGTTTTTGACTATGTTGCAGTTCAGGAAGTGCAGGAACTGCACCAGGCCTGATCCTCTTCTCCTATGGAGATACTATGAGTTACCCTCGCTCCCTCCCTCCCTCTCAGATGTTAAAGGGACAGTTTACTCAAAAATGTTCTCCCCTTTAATTTGTTCACAATGATCCACTTTACCTGCTGGAGTGTATTAAATTGTTTACAAGTAGCTCCTTTACCCTTATATTGGCATTTGAAATTGTTGATTTAGCATGTGGTATCCCCACCTATTCTGAAAGTTTGTGGCCGCGCGTACCAGCTATAGATAAGCTTTGTAAACACAACCAGCAGAAGAAATTACACTCCCAGTGGGTTATAGAAGAGATAAGGTAATAAAATGTTGATTTTCCATTGTTCTCTCAAAGTACTGGTGATTGTTTTAAGGACAGATATAAGATAAAGAAGCAAGTATATGTGCACAATGTGATACAGTAATGAGATCTGATTATACCTACAAGCTCAACCCATTTTATTAGGTTGTGGCTTCAAAACACAAAATCAGAGCTTTAATATACACAAATAAGCCTTAAAAGCTCATTTTCATACATTTTTTACTCTGCAGTTGGTAAAAAAAGCAATTGTAAACACATTAAGGGAAAAACTATTTTACAGTATACTGTCTCTTTAAGGATGGCAGTTTGAGTATTTACTGCTTCCATAATTTTGCTGTTATATTTTATCATGGCTCAGACAGGGTTACTTGATCTAGTCTGTGTAAGCATGTGGCCTTTAAGATTTGGTTCCCCCTAGATTCATTAACCGGTTAAAACAGCCAAGTTGATGTCCGTGGCCCCCTAAGGATTGGAGTAACTGCCACACTCCAGTAGCAGGAGATCATGGCCTTTTTTGATGTCAAAGATGTTGAGGGTAGTGATGGTTGGGCTGCTGGAAAGAGGCAGATACTGCAGATGGTGGCCTGGAGTGCCTTTCCCAGTAGGTCACAAGAACGCCAAAAACCTTGATGGCGCTGTTTGGATGCTCTAAGCAGCCTAGGGATGCTGACCTCTGTCAGTTTTGAGTAGTTAGCAGCTTAATTGCCGCCATCCTATGTTAAAAATGTACTCAGATATAATATGTATTTTTTATATATGTAACGGGCATCTGGTCTTTTCTTCCACTCTGGTGGCTCTGTGCTTTTTTCTTATGGTTGGTAAGTTTATTGCTTTGTGTTACTGTATGGGAGGTACTTTACTCTGGATGTGACCGCACTAGGCCTATAATCCCTTAGATCTAGCAGTTCCACCAACGGAAAATACTAAGAATGTACAACATCAGTAATAATCTTGACTAATAAGAGAGTGGACAAAATGCAAATGTATTTGAATCAATTTTTTAAAAAAAACATTGGTTTGTGAAGTGTGCAGCTAACATTTTATTTTGTATATATGTATTTAATGTTATTACCATTGTATGCAATAACGAAAAAATATTAGGATGATCAATTTATTGGTGAATATTTTTTATAGCTCAAAAGACTTAAGCAACATTTTAAAAAATTGTATTAAACTAGGCCTCAAACATTTATTTATTAAAATGTGAGCTGAGTATGCATGAAAGTATAAAAAGCAGGCAAGATGTGGCATATAAATGGGGCCAAATGATTTTTCTGAAGAATAAAGTTACTGAATTAAACAATTATGCCAAAACTGGTGTAAAAAGTAATTTTTGATGGATTGAAATACCATTGTTGAGGAGTCTTAAAGGGACAGTAAAGTCAAACTTAAACTTTTATGATTCCGATAGAGCATGCAATCTTAAACAACATTCCAAACGACTTCTATAATCGAATGTGCTTCCTCCTCTTGGTATCCTTTAATGAAAAGCATACCTAAGTAGGCTCAGGAGCAGCAATGCACCACTGGGAGCTAGTTGCTGATTGGTGGCTGCACATATATTATATGCCTCGTCATTGGTTTACTTAATGTGTTCAGCTAGCTCCCAGTAGTGCATTGCTGCGCCTTTAACAAAACATTCCACGAGAATATTATTTTTATGCCTGATGAAACGACCGTGTTGTGTGGTCGAGAAACGCGTTGCAGCAACATTAAACTTGTCTTTTAACATTTTTATACGGATGAGTCTTTCTGCCTGATTATTCAGATTGAATTTACTCTATCTGCACAAAGAACTATACAAACCATTACTTCACAATTGGTTTGCCTGCACCATATCTCCAGCCTGTTGTTTGATGCTTGGATTCAAACTTCCCTGTGACCTTACCTGTGACCTGAGAACTGGTCTCTACCTTGATACAGGATCAGTATCCAGTTAGCTGACTACTGCAAGTGTCAGCCTGCCTGTTTGCACTATCTAGTGCCTTCAAAAATTGTGACTTTTACTATTTACCTTCTTTATTATATATCACATATGGATTTCACTATGAGGTGCCCATTTTCTTTCTAACCTATTCCAAGAGAATGCACCTTTAAGGGGACAGTAAACATCTTGTAATTGGTAATTACAAGACATTTATTTTGTCTTCCTATAGAATAACATATCAGTTAACGCTAAAAATGTTTAAAACAAATTGATCTCATGTTTGCTGCAGTTGTTTTTAAGTAGACAAACTCCGCCCACCACTTGCCTCATTTGGAGGAACCAATCAGGGCTCGAGTCGGCAATTGACAAGGCTAACCATGTCATATTGTTAGTATAAAGTGAATAGTTTTGCAGTTATTTTCTGCTAAATCCATTTAGGGAAAGATAAATTGCAGGGAGTTAACCTATATTACATGAAAAGAGAGAAAATAAAGTACATTGCAAAATGGATTTACTATGCATAACTAAACATATTACATTTAAATCTCAAGGTGTTTACTATCCCTTAAGTAGCTTATTGTTGTAGAGAATTTTATTTTGATTAGCTGCATTATTTCCTAAGACAGAAAAAACATCTGGGCTAAATAATTTATGTGTAATAAAGTTACATCAGTAGTCAGCCTTGTGATAGCTCATTCTTTAATTCCTTTTAAAAACATTAAAAATAAATTAATAATATAGTCTTTTTTTGTGAGATAAAAAGCATTTTGTTGTGAATGCACACCCAACAGGGTGTATTCAGGAGAAAAGAAGAGAGTGGTAATTCGGTCTGACTAAAGTGAATTAGTTAAAAGCTTAGATCAGAGAAAGTAATGATGACATTCAGATAAAAGAACATTTTCGGCCTGCTGAGGTCTCATATGTTGGGACTTCATAAACTCTTTCTTATAAAATCAGTAGGTATTATACGTTTCCTTTTATTTAATAAGAACACAATCACATTTTTATTTCATACTTTTCAATTCCTTTATTCGTTTAATTGCCAGTTTCGTTTTACAGGATGCATTCATTTCTTAAGAGTGTGTTTAGCAATTTCACAGCACAGCAATATTTTAATTAATCCCTTAATGCAGTATTTTCCTCATGCCAAAACAGCATTACACAGTTATTATATTTACCCAAATAATGCTTGCTCCTCAGTTTTGCCATAGCTTAATGCAGTCATACACAATAGCTTATGACAAATATATATGCCCTGAATTAGAACATTGATAGTGAACTGTTAAGAAATATGTCTCTTGTTGCTAAACTTTATGATTTATTTTGTCTCTGTGTGAGGACTAAATAAAATTAGCAGATTTTTATTTGGAGACAGTGCTTGTCTATGCAATATAAGATTATTTGGTGATCGTCTTCCAGGTACCATGATGCTTTGGGATTTTGCTATGGTTTGTTATATGTAAAATGATTTTTGTAAGATTACTCTAATATGGTATTGTCATTGTATTTGTTTATAAGCTATATTTGAATTTGTTAAGTAGACAGACACAAAACGTATAGTAAATACACACACTGACACATCGTTTTCAGCTATTCACTGAACTGCACAGTGATGTCAAGAAGACTAGTGTATGTCTAAAATCTATAGCAAGTAAATGTCTGTTTGCTACTTTAACAAATCACTGCACAAACCAAATAAACTGTATTTAGAATAAGGATTCCCTTTCCAAGTCATCTTAGATATACTTACTCAGATCCTCCGCATTGATATACACAATCCTTCAATTCAATAATAATAAAAAAAAAGTCTACTCCCTTAAAGGGACATTAAACCCAATAATTTTATTTCATGATTTAGATAGAGGATACAATTTTAAACAACTTTCCAATTTAATTCTGTTATCTAATTTGCTTAATTCTTCAGATATCTTTTGTTGAAGAGATAGCAATGCACATGGGTGAACCAATCATATAAAGGCATCTATGTGCAGCCACCAATCAGCAGCTATTGAGCCTATCTAGATATGCTTTTTTTCAGCAAAGCATAACAAGAGAATGAAGCATATTAGATAATAGAAGTAAATTAGAAAGTTGTTTAAAATTGCATGCTCTTTCTATATCATAAAATAAAAAATATGGATTTCATGTCCCTTTAAGCAGGCAGACAGGCTCAGTAGATATCTGTATATCATGTTGGACTTACCTGTTGAATCAGGTTAGCTGCTCTGTTGAGCCTTCCAATCTTATAGAATTTGATGATGAAGAATATGTGAATTTCTGGAGCTACAGAGGTATTATGTGTAATATCTATCTATCTATCTATCTATCTATCTATCTATCTATCTATCTATCTATCTATCTATCTATCTATATATATATATATATATATATATATATATATATATATATATATTCACACACACACACATATATACATACATGTGTTACACATGCATCATATACACAGTGGTCACATGAGGTGCTTGTGAGTCCAATTGATTGGATTGAAATTTACCTTACCACTCAAATTCGATGTCCAGTACCACATATCTAACATTGGCAACATAAACACATAGAAGGAGTCTTCAAAACCATCACAAATATCCTGTTCAACTATTTTTTATTTATAATGTGTATACTACTGTTTATGCTTACATTTCCTGATATGGAAAAGAAAAAAAAATATCACTAAGCAGAACTCTCTTCCAGCTTTCACAACGTATCCATATGTACTTAAAAAATACATGATCTTCTATGCAAAAAAATCAAATAAAAAAATCAAATGATACATTGTATCTACTTTTTAAGCAACTTTTACCACCAATTTACCAATTTTTACTTGCTTGAGAAGACCAGTAAAATTTTGTGGAAGGTAAAAGTTAACCAATTAGGTAAAACAAAAGCTGTCTTTACTCAGGGTATATTTTGCCTTGTCTCCGCTGCTATTGCAACATGCCTCTTATACTTCACTCCACTGAAATCTGATTGTGTATGAGACAGACTCCGGTGGAATGAAGGACAATAGAACACGTGGATCATTCTTTAAATCGTTGACCAGGATCTGAGAATGAAAAAAATTGTTTCTTTTTCTTATCATGATGCAGGATATCTGATAAAGATGATTAACTCATGGGGCTGAAATAGCCCATTCCTTACAAATTCTTTCTAAAGATTGGGGGCTAAACGCACATAGTTACATGTGTAGCTTCTAGGTTGTAAAGATTTATACCTGTTCCAAACTGAGTTCAGTTTACCATTGATCTTGAGGTAAAAAGCTAGCAGTGAAAATGTATTAACGATGGATATGCTGTGAAAACTTGACTTTTATACTAATACTAGGATTGCCACCTCAGCCATGTTTTCCTCGACACTTATGAGTTACACATGATGCAGGGTATGAAGGGAGGAGCATGAATAGTGCTGTCCAAGATTACTATTTACGTGCTGTCCAGGGGTGAAATTCATGTTCCCCTCTGCAGACCCTGCAGCATATGTAACTTGTAAGTGTCCAGGGAAACATGTCTGAGGTGGCAACTTTCACTAATACAGTAATAAATAAGACAAAATACAATTAGTCTTAGAGGGAAAAGAAATCATACTCAAAAATCATAATCATTAATGTATATGGAAAAAAAAAAAACGGGGAAAAAATCTGATTGATCATTTATAGTGTGCTTGTTTCTACTTTTTTAGATTCAGTTTAAATGGGCAATGTTCTGTAAAATGTTATCCAGTTTTATAAGTTCCCAATGATCGATTTTACCTGCTGGAGTGTATTCAATTATTTTCAATGGGCTCCTTAACCTTTATTTTGTCATTTGAAATAGATGATTTTGCCTGTTGAAACCACCACTTATAATGCAAATATAAATGCAAACAAGAGATAAAAATGTAAACTACAATGCAGTGTGTGTGTGTGTGGGGGGGGGGGGGGGGGGTAAAGAGAGATTGGTTTTGCTAATTGAACTCCCTTAGTCTTTTAAAGCATTTTAATACCAATCTATTAAAGAAAGAGATAACATGACCAGATCTGCTCTTACTGCATGGTCAGTTCGTTTAAATGGGCATATGCTTGAGAACAATAGGTGATGATTTTAATGTATTTCAAATACAAAAATAAACATATATGAAAATATCCCATACATTTAATAATCTGCAATAAGTATAAGTTATTAAGAACACATTGTAAAAACACAAAAAGTAAGCATTGAGGCATGATGTTCCTTTTTAATAAATTAAATTGAAAATCTAATTGGTGCAATAATAATTTCTCTTTTTGGGAGACATTTATCACTAGAGAACACAAGATAGCTGCACTAAGTTTAGATAGGGACTTCAGTTAAATTATTCTAACAATAGCTCTATACATTGTACCTTATAAAGCTATTTAAATAAAGGCTTTAACTAATTATTAATTCTACTGCATTAAAAAAGATGTTTTTATAGTGAAAGGGACATGAAACCCACATTTTTTCTTTCATGATTTAGAAAGAGAATGCAATTTTAAACCCCTTTCATATTTACTTCTATTATCAAATTTGTTTCATTCTCTTGATATCCTTTGTTGAAAAGCATATCTAAATAGGCTCAGTAGCTGCTGATTGGTGGCTTCATATAGATGCCTCGTGTGATTGGCTCACACATGTACATTGTTGTTTCTTCAATAAAGGACTTCTAAAGAATGAAGCAAATTAGATATCAGAAGTAAATTGGAATGTTGTTTAAAAATTGTATTCTCTATCTGAATCATGAAACTTTTTGGGTTTCATGTCCCTTTAAGATCTTTTCAGAAGTGTTAATAATTAAACCCTTATGTGAATTATACATACAATATTAAATGCTAGCAACACTAGCGAAGCTGTAACTAAAGGTTAGCTCTTGTAAACTATTCAAAACACCACACATTGTAATGGCTAGATGATGCTAATATAAAATATTTTTTGTTAAAAAAAAAATCAATCATAATAGCCAATTTAAAACAGTATTCAATCAAAAGGGATACTTCCTAGTTAAAAAGATTAGCTGCTTAAATTGGTTTGTTTTAGAAACCAAATAATTTCTTTATAATTCATAAAATAAGCATATACAAAGAGTGTATGAATGGGTATTGCAAATAATATATATAAGGTATTTTAATATATTATTATAGTGAAGGTCAATTTGGATGAATTAGTGCCCGGTTTTTAATAAACCTATTAAATACAAGGGCACTTTAATTAATCAAAATTGACATTTCACTCCTTTTCTTCAAAAACTTACTTTTTAATCCTGTCAGCCGCTGCAGCGCTTCCTCTGCTCGTCGCAAGCCCTCTTTGCGGGTCCAAAATGACAAATCCGGCTTCCTCCAATCATGGTGTTACATCAGGCCATGATCCCCCTGGAGGGAAAGCCATTATTGGAGGAAGCCGGATTCGTCATTTCTGACATAAGAAGAGGCTTTACGACGGCCGGGGGAATCGCTGGAGCGGCATTCAGGATTAAAAGATAAGTTTTGGAAGAAAAGGAGTGACATATCAATTTTGATGAATTAAAGTGCCCTTGTTTTTAATAGGTTTATTAAAAACCGGGCACTAATTCATCCAAATTGACCTTCACTTTAAAGAGAGAGTAAGGTAAAAAAATTATACGTTCATGATTCAAATTGAGTTTTCAACAAATTTCCAATTGGTTACTGTTATAAAATGTGCTTTGTTCTCTTTGTATCCTTTGCTGAAGAGTACACTCAGGAGCAGCAATGCACTACTGGGGGGAGCTTGGTGAGACGAGAGCTATTTATGTATAGTCACCAGCTAGCTCACTGCAGTGCTATGCTGCTCCTGAGGCTACCTAGATATTCTCTTCAACAAAGGATACCAAGAAAGCAAAGCAAATTGGAAATTTGTTTAAAATTGTGTGCTCTGAATCATGAGAGTTTACTTTTAACTTTACTATCCCTTTAATTGCTGAATGCATAGTTAATAACATTGTTGCCTTGGGTAAATAATTTTGCTAGACAATCTGCAGATCTATCCATAAAACTAAAGTAATATTAGTATTTATTTTAGTATTTCTAACTACTTAATTTGTCTTTTGAAACATTTTTTTTTTCCAATTGGAGTCATACTTTTTAATATATAGAGTTTGCAGGATAATAAATGAAAAACTATAGCCCATAAAACCCTAAAGAAAAAGATGAGGTATAACAATAAATACAACTTTGAATAACTGAATAATCATGGGTAATGCTTTTTATGTATAAGATAATATATGGGACTGTCTAGTAAATAGAGTTCACCTTTATCACAGAATTATTTTTATATTTTCCCTAGTTCTTCCTGTTTAGTTTCATTCTGTGCTGTTCTGAAGCATAGAAAGATCTGAAAATGTTTCAGAGCTTGTGTAATACAAACCTAATTGCCGCTCCCTTTAGGTGTCAAGACATGTTTTCACTGGTCTCTTTCCAATCCCCATAAATGGCTCCTAGCACACCTGGAAACTTGCATTCCACCATGCAAAATGAGCCTATTTTCTTTGTTTTCTCTTGAACATGTCTTAACGAGCTTTCACAGAGTAAACAGCTTCCATTTCGTGAGCATGCAGCAGCATGGGCTAAGGTACACTTGGATAAAGAAAAATAGCTTGAGGGTAAAAATCATCTTAAAGAGCTTTGTTGTCACACGTGATTTGGGTAGAGCAGTTATTCCCACAATCTTTCTTAGTCGATTTACAGATTCTTTTGCAGGTTGTGATTGTTTTTAATCGATCAACATGACAATCTTTCAAAGCTGTTTGAACATGAAAAGTTTTTTTTTTTTTTTTAATGCTTTGTTCTACCATGACAGTATTATTTAACATGAAGGAAAGAATAGGTGATGCATATTAAGAAGTCCATTAACAAAATCTTATTACACCTTGATTAAAAACTTCATGGAATCATACAATTTATAAAGAAATATTTCCATTAAAGACACATTATACCCATACATTATCTCTGTTTAAATGAAAAGAGAATGTTTCAAAATATATATTGATTTCCATTTAATGAATAAACCATTTTTTTCTATAGGAGTTATCAGCCAATGAGCAACATAGTTCCAGGACTCATTGTATACACTTACTGTTAGTTTCACTTTAAATTTAAACAGCTTTTGCATAACCTTTTCCATGTTAATTTTTTTATTCACCATATTTAACTTACATGATAAAAAAAAAGTTTCAGATCTATGTGCCTGTAATCATATTTCTACAATTGAATTAAAATGTATATGATGTTATTTTATATAATCTCTCTATTATTTATGTGTGTGTATATTTGTGTATACACTAGATAACAGCACTACTAAAAACAATATGCACACACCCTTTTTGCCTTAGCCCCTTGTCATATATTCTGTTGCAGTAGAATTTCCTTCCAGACACCTTCAATAAAGGAACAGGAAACCCATTTTTTTTTCCATTCATGATTCAGATCATACAATTTTAAGCATTGTTCCAGTTGACTTCTATTATCCAATTTGCTTTGTTCTCTAAGTTGATATCCTTTGTTGAAAATCATACCTAGGTAGGTACTGAGAGCTAGCTGCCGATTGGTGCCTGCACCTATATGCCTCTTGGATCTCCCAATGTGTTTGGCTAGCTCAATGTAGTGTATTGCTGCTTCTTTGACAAAAGATAACAAGAGAATGAAGCACATTTGATAATAGAAGTAAATTGGAAAGTTTTTTTAAAATTGTATGCTCTATCTGAATCATAAAATAAAAATTGTGGGTTTCATGTCCCTTTAACTCTCATAACATCCTTCTCCTGCCTATCACCTTTCTTTTCCACAGTATCTGCCTAACTGTTCTTGTGTGAATAGAGAAAGCTTTCCAATTAAAATGTTATTTCATGGTAGCTATTCATTGGGAATGTGAGTTCTGCAATAGCTAGTGAATAAACTTCGTAGAATAAACTCAAATTTGGTTAATTTCAATGGAAGTTGAACACTAACTGTAGAGTAAATATTCCTGTGCATATTCCCTATTGCCTTAAAAAAAACATTATATATGGGATTCCTTCTGCTCCTTTTTAAAGAGTCATTAGCCACTTCTTGCTTTTGTGAAGAAAAAATACAAATAGAAAAAAAAGTGCATGTCCGTCGCTCCCTACAGAGATAAAAAAAGCAATCTCTGTAACCTGGGTTTTCAAAATACTGCAAACTACCAAATCCAGCTAAATAAGCTACAATATTTTGATAATTTAGGTTACAGAATTTGTTTTGATTTGAGCCTTTCTAGGGACAATCACAAAAGCAAGGATTATTTAAAGGGACAGTCAACACCAACATTGTTATTGTTTGAAAATATAGATAATGCCTTACTACCCATTCCCAGCTTTGCACAACCAACATTGTTATATTAATATACTTTATAACCTTTAAACCTCTAAATTTCTGTCTGTCCCTAAGCCACTACAGACAGCCTCTTATCACATGCTTTTATATTTGCTTTTCACAACAGGGGACTGCTAGTTCATGTGGGCCATATAGATAACATTGTGCTCACGCCCGTGGGTTGTGCACAACACAGCACTAATTGGCTAAAATGCAAGTCAATAGATAATAAGTAAAAAGTCATGTAATCAGGGGGCTATCAGAAGAGGCTTAGATACAAGGTAATCACAGAGGTAAAATGTATATTTAATATTACAGTGTTGGTTATGCAAAAATGGGGAATGGGTAATAAAGGGATTATCTATCTTTTTAAACAAAACATTTTTTTTAGTTGACTGTCCCTTTAATAGCGAAAAAGGGGTATGTTTGTGTATGTTACAGAATAAGAGAGAGAGGAGGCAAGAGCGAGACATACAAAAAAAAAAAGAGTATTCTTTATTCTTTATTCTATGTATCATAAATAGACTGAAAATATGGATAGTGAACATTCTTGTCAAAATATATTTCAAGCTCTGGAAAATAAAGCACAATGTTCTATGTACTACACCATTGATTTTCTGTTCTAACACCTCATGAAGGAATTTTTGTATATTATAGGTTACACTGAATGAGCAAGTATTATTTAATCACAGTGCTCGTAAATCCAATAGTTGTGCTCTTGCAAAGTTAGACAAACAAACAACTGACTTACAGTCATTGGAACATGCCTATGTGTAAATTAGTAAATATATATATATATATATATATATATATATATTTTAAACTAACACTATGCTGATAATTTCATCATGAATGAAGCAACATTGATCAACAGAGCCAGATTAAGACTCCATATTGCTCAACACAAGGTACTAGTTTGCCACCCCCAAAAAAACACAAAAACACTGCAAAACTCTACTGGCTCTTCTGCTACCCACCTAGTGACAAGACACTTCAAATAATAGCACACAAACATATATACTACATTTTGAGGATAAGTAACTGATATACCTATTAAAGTCTGAAAGAAAAATAGCTTAATGGACTAATATAATAATTATACCTGTGTGTTATGGGCTGAAGTGTTGAACAATAAGGCATTATTTTGGATGGCCCCAATGTCATGGAACTAGATAGGGTTCTAGGTGGTTTTATGGTTAATCTGTATCGGATGATCACTCAGTATGATGTGTAAATCGGATTAAATTGATTCATATTGCTTTACACTCAATAAATAAATATTTTGAAACTGTATTTTAACATGGAATGCTAGTTCAATAAAAATCATATTTGTATGTACTGCATTAATGGTTTTTAACATTCTGACTGGGTATCTTTGTGCTATGACAAAAAGGGTGAATAAATAGTTTAAGTACATAAACAATGCTAAGTAAATTAACCTATATAAATGGTCTTGAAATATGCAGCTACATTGTGACTGTTTCAAAGATATCCTTGAAATTGCAATGTCTATCATGCCGCATGGTTTTTGAATTTCATAAGCTTATGAACTTCAATGTTCAAATTCTTGTAATTGTTGAAACTTGTTTTTTTTTTGTTGTTGAATCATTATGCCAGTTGGATGTTTGTGCACACTTCTTGTCAATACTGAGCATACTTTATTTTATTGATGTGCTAAACGTTTAGACTGAGTTTTTTTAAATTGACTATTAGTCTTTATTTTGCTGGCCAGCTTATTGTGCAGGAAACTTTTTATGTATTGTATGGATATGTACATATGAATTCCCCACATAATGCATCTTTCTAAATAAATACATTTGATTATAAAAGAGTGCTGAATTCCGTCACTTTATATAGGATTTCTAAAGTCCTATGGTGTCTCTCTTTTTCTATTTTTGACTATATTACATTTTGAGGGTCTGCACCACTATTAATAATAATAATTGTAAATTCTAATTTGAGAATCATAGTGTTGTTTCTGATAAGATTAAGGCTTTATCGCTCTCCTATTTTAGTTCTTTTTTTTTTCTTCTTGAAATAGTATATTCTTATTTATAATGAAAGACAAGAAGAAGCACAATATCAAACTATTTTCCTTGTCTTGATATGGAAACTCACCAATAAATAATCTATAAACAGTTTATTTAAGCAGCAGTTTGTTGCTGAACATGCTTATGGATTTAAACTATTGTTGGTTAAGACTCAATTTCTTTGTTTTTGATTATGCTATGCATTTACTTTAAAATAAATGAATAACTATTTAATAATACAAATTACAAGATAAAGTAACCATTGCTGCTCCTGACACAGGACTAGGGTAGTAAGTCAATCAGGAGCTAAATATGGATGTAGCCGCCAAAAAGCAGCAGTGTCCAATTTGCTTCATTATCTTGGTATCCTTTGTTGAAGAAGCAGCAATACACTGCTGGCTCAGCTGAAAGCATTAGGTGAGCCAATAACATGAGGCATATATGTGCGACCACCAGTCAACAGCTCCTGAGCCTACTTAGGTATCATTTTCAACAAAGGATACCAAGAAAACAAAACAAATGAGATAATACAAGTAAATTGGAAAGTTGTTTAAAATTAAATGCTCTATCTGAATCATGAAGAAAACAAATGTGGGTTTCATGTCCCTTTAATGATGTGCTTACATAGTTTAAAGAATTCCATAAATATAATGTTCTCAGATTGGTGTCTATAGCTCTCTATTTACTGTGCACTACATATATAAATATTTTTATGTTCCATACAGTAATTTATATATAAACTGAATTTTCCTATGCTACAGCCTGTCTGGTTGTCAGCATATCTTTTTATTGGGGCTATGAATAACATGGTTAACAAAACACATTTTTTATATTTTTACATAAGGAATTGAAATATTTTCCTAATGTGCATTACCACAACACTGCAGTAATTCATTCTCAGTGGATTTTTTTTATTATGTATTATTCACTGGCTGATCATTTTTCTTATTTCAAAATGCATTATATTTTTCCTTTGTTGTTAAACTGCAAAGCTCTGTTTAGACGCCTGGCTCTGCAGTAATAAAATATTTATATCTACATATGAGATATTTGGTTATATGCTTTAAGGTGACAGATAAATCTTCACTGAATGAAAATATCTATGTAGTGCAATGCTTGCTTCTAGTAAAAAGGATTATGAAGTAATATAGGAACTGGTGGGAGATATTTTTTTTTCACTGCAGACATTTAAACAGAGTAAGAATTTATATTATGATTTTTTTTTGCAAATATGGTTGTTTTTTATGTCTTAAAAAAAACTAGATGTGTGAAGTTAACTATTAAACATTACATTTTGCTAAATAGCCATATACATGATTGTCTACCAAAGATAAGTTGTTTTTTTTTCTTCAATGAAACATATATATATATATATATATATATATATATATATATATATATATATATATATAAAGAAAATATCTAATGTAATTTTGCATAGGATGAATCATAACCTAATGCAGTACAATCTGAAATGTGCAGATAAACATAACACACCTTAGTGGATTTGAAATCTTGTATAGGAGAGCTTAATAAGTCTATTCGAAAAGAATCTATGTTTTTTTTTAGAAAACACCTATTTTATATAAATAGAAAATATAAAGCATCCTAGTATCTGTGAAGGTGTATTGTTCAAATATTGATGAAGACCTTACAAGGGTCGAAACATTGATTTTACATAACAGTTTATATGAGCTGCCACAGCTTTGCAATGTTGCCTTTTATGTTGTATTTAGATAATGGTCAATAGGTATATCCCATATTTTGCAACATTTAAACAAATCTGTATAACGACACTCCTAGGGCTAAATCATAATCCATTTGTAAATTTAATATTAGGTAGCTGAAACAAAAATCTGCTTTATAGAGACAGTCAAATCAAAATTAAACTTTTATGATTCAAATAGAGGAAACACATTTTAACAACTTTCCAGTTTATTTCCATTATCAAATTTGCTTTGTTGCTCTTGTATCATTTGTTGAAGAGTAAATCTATATAGGCTTTAGAGAAATACAGGAGCATACATATGTCTGTAGAATTCTATTGTAGTATATAACATTGGTATAACCATTGTTGCCAACACTGATACTATAGAATGCTAAAGACGTGCTCCTTAGCTCCTGTCTAGGTTTATTCTTTAACAAATGATAAGTAGTTTGTTCTAAATGTTATTTTAACATGCTAAAACATTATTATATAAAGGCATCAGTTGAAGACAGTCTGCATATTTCCCTACTCACCTCAAAGGGTTACATTCCAATGTCCAGGAAGTCACTCAGTACCAAACAAATAAACAGATAGGGACAAATAAATGTGAAGACAAGTTAGATGAGAATGTATCTGAGAAAAGAAAGAAGTTTAAGTTTTAAGTTTCATTTACTTAGAAAATATAAAAATATAGATCAGTCATACAAAAAAAAAGCAAGAAAGAAAAGTTACTTAAAAATATTGTGTTAATTTTTCCCAGTATCACTTTTCTAAAAAGTGAAAGATTGCTAGAAGTAGACAGTCAACAGGAGAGTAACAGTTTATGAGAAAGACATAAAGGCTGAAAAAGTAAACTCTGGTTAAGAAGAGAGTGCCCTACTAATTTTAAGGCAATGGCTTTTTGTATGAGGGATAATTTAAACAGGTTGTGATGGACAGGTTGAGACAACCAATCTGGAGTGTTGGAATGTTAGCAGTGGGCGGATCTCAGAACTTACTTACCTGAAGGGCGTGAGTGGTGCACTCTGTTAATACCACACCTTAGTGAGACCAGCAAAGACATTTAGTAGATGCTTAAATAATCCTTTGAGCATTGAATGTGCTGCTAGATGAAAGGTAAAAAATACTGAACTTGTGGGATCTACCAGCAAAGCATAAGCACCATGGCCCACCCAGTTTGCTACTTCTACCCTTAATAAACATTTTTTACTTCTAATTCTTCTCCTTTTTTTTTAAGAAATGCTACTGTAATTAACACAATTTTCTTTGCACCTTAGTTAGACCTGTTTTGTGTATTTATTCAAAATACGTACATATATATATTATAGGGTATGCAAGAAATATATTTTAGTTATTTAAAAAGGGACACATATGAAAAATACACGTCAGTGCTTTTTTCAAGGCTGCTTAAAGAAATGACCCTGATGTATGTATTTTTCATATGTGTCCCTTTTTAAAGCTGCAATATGGTCACCCTATATATACATTTACAGGAATGGATATACAACTTCCCCTTTATAAAGAGTTCCGGGCCCAATAAAAACATAATTTGGGTTTGAAACTTTGTAATTGACTCATTATATACCTCATATAACATTCAATAGCAAATTGTAACATCTCAAAAGCCATATCCCAATAGGGGAAATTATGTATAAATATAGATTTTTTAATAATTGCACCATGGGGATTCACTTCTAGAATTATATAGCTTAGATCCAGTAAATACAGAACTAGTTAGAACAACAAAGGAAACTGTTGTTATACAACACAAAATAAGTACTCTTGGTATCTTTATTTAAAAAAACTATACTGTAAGCTTAGAAGCGGCCCATTTTTGGTTCAGTACCTGGGTAGCGCTTGCTGATTGGTGTCTAAATGTAGCCATCCAATCAGCAAGCGCTACCCAGGTGCTGAACCAAAATGGGCCATCTCCTAAGCTTACTTTACAGCTTTTTAAAATAAAGATAACAAGAGAATGAAGAAAAATTGATAATAGGAGTAAATTAGAAATTTGCTTAAAATTGCATGCTCTATCTGAATCATGAAAGTTTATTTTTGACTATACTATCCCTTGCATGATTCAAACAGAGCATGCACTTTTACAAAAAATTCTATTGTATAATTTGCTCTGTTTTGTTTGTATCATTTGTTGAAAAGCATACTTAGGTAGGTTCAGGGGCATCAATGCATTACTGAGATCTATATGGTAGCTGCACATATGTGCCTCTTAGAATTGGCTCACTCGATGTGACCCAATGGATACTAGGAGAATAAAGCAAATTTGATAATAGAAGTAAATTGGAAAGTTGTATAGAAGTAAATTGGAAACTGTATGTTCTATATGAATTTTGGGTCTCATGTCTCAAGATGTGTGTCCCCTACCAATAAAAACTCTGTAGATGCTGACCCTTTCTTTCAGTAGCATCATATACCCTAAGAATACATTTTCCACAGCCATGCACTTCTTTTTAGTTTTAATATCACATTATCCAGCTTTAAACTACCAATTTACATTAAAATAATTATAATAGTATTTAACTGCTGATTGATTGCATGCATTATTTAAGCATTTTGAGTTCAATTGTCCATCTAATCCCCTTCTAAAATTAAAATAACAGAGACATAACACTTTATTAACACTTAGGACCAGGTTACCTGTGGAGTACAAAATTGCACTTACCCGAGAGCGATATTTGTGCTCCACTCGTAATACCAGCGCACGCAATTAAGCGTTGGTATTTGAAGTGCGGTGCAATGCGAAAGTGAGGATTGCTAGGAAGCTATGCGCTCAATAGAGTGCACTTCCATAGGCTCAAATGGGAGCCTCACTAGCTCAGCAAAGGGGGTAAGTCACGCAGCGATGGGCAGCAAATGTAACTATATAAGTATATGAATATATACATGTATATTTATGTGTTAATAAATGTATATACACATAGTAACACATAAATATATTTGTATATAAGTAAATACACATATATTTATAGCGAACACACAGTTCCCATGGACATTTTCTAACACCCACCACTTTTAACCCTTAAAAACTACTTAGTGCAATTTTTTTTTATAAAAAAAAATGCTCATATTTGTTATTTTTGAAAAACCAATGCACACTAAATTTTGGGGGCACTTGGGGGACATTTAGAAAAATAACTGACCTGTGGTTAATTGTCAGAGCGCTAATTGCTACCGCAAGCTTGTACCACTTGTAATTGTTAGTTATTTATCCCGTTTGTGGGTCGCAATAAATTAGCACTCCACTTATAAACTAGCCCTAAATCAGTATCCAGTCAGTACTTATATACAGTATATATCACAATTATTATTACACAATTATTATACAATGTATTAAAGTGTTTTTTTTTTTCCTCTTGTATGTGAAGCCTGGATTCATTTACATACAGAATATTATAAACTGATTGAATCTGACTCGTTATTTTACTTAGTCTAGAGTAATAATGCAATTGCAAAGCAACACATATTAATGATTAAACAGCTGGAAAGCAAAGCTTTCAAAATGATTAAAAATATCATGTCATAGATAATTACATAGAATAATACAATAAATAAACACTTTTAAATTAGATAAGACTTTCTAAAAGGTTAAAATTCCATTCTAACTTCTTTGGCTGACTGAGGAGTGTTAACTACATGTACGTTATATGCAGTTTGTCATAATAATTTTAAACATTATATATAGATAGGAGCCCTGAAGGAGTGCATGCAAGGGAGGGGCTTTTGCTTCCTCTTGCAGGTGAAACAGAGGTGGAGGGGTTAGGTGAAGGTTAGGGGTGAGTTGGCTAGGAGGGAAAGCAGAGGGGGCATTTTTAGCTTTACCCAATTGGTCCCTGAAGCTAATAGTTCCCTTCACTTCACCCTACAGCACTGCCCAGAAGTGTCCGTGCTATCCATGGCACATGGAGCGGATTGGCTGCAGGAGCAGCTACGGTCGACTAAGGATGGAGGTGCAGTAGCTATCAGAGGCTACACAGCAGAGGTGGTAAGAGCCAGGCCTGTTAGGCATTTCAGGCCCCCTGAGCATTTGAACCCTGAGGTTGGGGCTAGTAGGAGGAGGTTTTTTGCCAAGTCCTAGGCCCAACAGGAGCAGAGGTGAATGAATCAGGAACCGAGGAACGGTGCCCGGGAGCTAGTTCAGAGGAAGACGGAGAAGGTAGCATCATCAACCGGCTGCCGAGTGGAGGCCTGGATCTGTTAGTGAAGGGGCAGAGCATGGGTGCAGAAATTATTACAGAGACATCTGGCCGAGTAGATGGTGGGCACCACTAGGTGGGTGTCATCATGACCAAGGCATAGATGTGGATTCAATCTTTTTGGGGGGCCCATTCATCAATTTGAAGTGAAAAAGGCTGGTGGTGGAGACACAGCAGGACCTGAGGCAGCTGGTCTGGTAAGAGACCTACAGGCTTCTGGGGGGACTAGTTCTATGACTGTGCATGGCGGGGTTTCTGGTTTGCTGGGGTCTGGATATTCTGATTCAGTAGTGGCATGTATCCCTGGGGCTGGGCCGGTAGTGAAGGGACAGGATTGGCTGTGACTTCATCGACTCCAGTGAGTGGAGTAGCCAGTGGGGGACATTGAAGGTGGTGGAGGTAGCCTTTAAAAGACCCTGCATTTGCTAAATTGGGCCTTTAGATTTAAATTTACCCAAGACGTGAAAAACAAAATATGGAAAAGGGAACAAGATTCGACATTGTTCTGTTATGTTGATAAAATAGCTACAGCCTATCAAACCTATGGTAAAATGGCCTGGTGGAGGTAGTATGAACAGTTCCAGCAGAGGATTGCAGTGTGGCCAGACATGAGATGCGATGATTGGTATATGGGACTATGGTTGGAGCTGATGACACCTTAATGTGGAGGGCAGTCCTTTCGGGCAGCAAGAAGTGAATCAGGGGGAGGAGTAAGTAGCAGCACGACAGTGGCCAATAGAAAAGTATTGTGTTTTCAATTCAATGAAGGGCAATGTCGTTTTGGAGACTTGTGTAAATACAAGCATGAATGTTCAGGATGTGGGGGTACCCACACCTTTACAAAATGTTTCAAAAGTGGAACACAGACTGGGAAACCAGGAAAAGTGGGTGTATCAGGGTGTGGACCCCAGTGAGAGTCAAAAAATAGCACCATGGTTAAATTGGTACAGTAAGAGGGATAGTAGACATTTGGATGATGAACTGCTGTTAACTGATTTTAGTTTGGGGTTTTGGATACCGTTTTTCGAAGGGGGATCACATATGTATGGGAATTTGAGTTTGGAAAGGGAGTTTCTAGAACTGGTATTGACCAAGCTGATGAAGGAGGTTGCGTTGGGCAGGATGGTGGGGTCTTTTATGTTGTGTCCATTGGCTAATTTGCAAATTTCTCTATTGTAGGTGGTCCCTAAAAAAACGGCAGGTGAATTTAGGATGATCCATAACTTATCATACCTGAAAGGCTTTTCTGTGAACAATGGTATAGATCCAAAGGTGACTGCAGTGAGGTATACGTCTTTTAATAAGGCTGTTGCATTGGTCTGTTCGCCTGGGGCTCTGTTGGCGAAGGCGGTTGTGGAGTCTGCTTTCCATCTCCTTCTTGTTCATCCGAGGTGCTATCACCTGTTAGGATGTTTTTTTGTTGTATTTTTTTTTTTTTTGTGGACCTTTGTCTTTTCATGAGATGTTCAATCTCATGTTTATATTTTGAGAAATTTAGCTGTTTTGTAGAGTGGGTAGCTAAGAAGCGGTCTGTTCTTTTTTTTCTCTGTTGCATTATTTAGATAATGTTTTGTTTGTTGGCCCAGCGTATTCTCCAGAGTGTGAAATGTTTATGGAGGTTTTCATGGAGGTGGTTTGTGAGATAGGTATTGCTGTGGCAGATGAGAATACAGTAGGCATTAAGGAACCTCATTAAGGAACCTCATTATAGGATTAATTTTTTGAAGATAAGGGCGTGCAACGATGCAACAGATAGGGCTTTCTGATTCTGACCTTCATTTGTTCACTGATGCTTCAGGGGCTATGGGGTTCAGGGCCTTCTTGCAAGGTACGTGGTGTGTGGGGCAGTGGCCTAGGGCTTGGGTGGAGGCTGGATTGACAAAGAATTTAGTTTTCTTTGTGCTTTTTCCTTTAGTGGTGGCATTGTGGCTTTGGCCCCAAATGTCAGCTAATAAGAGATTGACTTTACATTCTGATAACATAGGCTTGGGGATGGCTGTGAACAGGTTGTCTGCAAATCCCCCCCCCCCCCCCTCATTTAGTTCACCTCCTCCGTTTATTTAAGTTTGAAGTGTAATGTGTTGTTCAGGGCTGTGCATGTACTGAGTAAGTTGAATGAGGTGGCTGATGCCCTTTCCAGATTGCAATGGGATCATTTTCATTCCATGATTACAGAGGGGCCAGAGTGCCTAGAGAAGCTCTGGAGGCTGGCATTTTCAGAAGGTTTAGTTTGGTTAGGGGAGCTTTAGCTCCAGGGACATGGAAGTCTCATATGCAGTTAAAGTCTCAGTGGGTGAATGTGTTGAGTGGTTATGATCAGGTGAATTCTGTTGCTGGAAGGTTGGAAGTTTTGTTGGACTGAATACATGATTGGAAGAGAGGGTATATTAGATATTCTGTGCATATGCATTTGTCTGATTTGGCCTTTCTATTTCAGTTGTTGGGTTGGGAGGACATTACAAAGTCCTTTGTGGTTCTGAAAGTTTGTTCTTCCAATTATGAAACATTGTTTTTTTCAGGTAGCTTTTGTTTTGGCCTTTTTGGTGGCTTTCAGGTTTTCTGATAAGTTAGTGGGTGCCAATAATTGGGATATGGGGGGGGGGGCTCCAGTTTTCTAATGTGGTAGTATGTAATAATGTGGTATCTATATGGTTGGATGCTTTTGTCCAGTGTCTTTGGTGTCTGCTTATTTTAAGATTCACCCACAACTGCGGTCTCATTGTTTTTGCATTAAGATGGTATGTCTTTGTCTCACTATCAATTTATATCTGTTTTTAGAATGTTGGCTTTAATTGGCAAATCTATTGTTGAGTTTGGGACCCATTTTTTTTTCATAATTATTGTGGCTACAGAGGCACATACATTGGGGGTTGACATGATTAAGGGTATTGGGAGATGGTCATCTTATCGATATAGGTCTTACATAAGACCTTCATTGGATTAGTTATTTTGTTTTTCTTTTAGGTCCTGTTCATTGCTGGGTGATTGGCCACCCCTATATCTACTTGGCTAGGAAAGCTGCTGTGTTGAAAAATAATTGTATCCAATTGGGGTTTTGTTGTGTGGAAGTCATTTTACACTGGTTTGGAGTCAGAGACATGAGGTGAGACCAGGTAGTACTGAAAGTAATTGGATATGCTTTGCTTTTCCACCCTCCTGATGTGTTATTAATCTATGCAGGTGGTAATGACTTGGGTTATATGTCCCAGAAAGATTTGACAGGATTAAAGGGACACTGAACCCAAATTTTTTCTTTCGTAATTTACTCCTATTATCATTTTTTCTTTGTTCTCTTGCTATCTTTATTTGAAAAAGAATGCATCAAAGCTAATTTGTGGTTCAGACCCTGGACAGCACTTGTTTATTGGTGGGTGAAGTTATCCACCAATCAGCAAGAACAATCCAGGTTGTTCACCAAAAATGGACCGGCATCTATACTTATATTCTTGCTTTTCAAATAAAGATACCAAGAGAATGAAGGAAATTTGATAATAGGAGTAAATTAGAATGTTGCTTAAAATTGCATGCTCTATCTGAATCATTAAAGAAAAAATTTATGTTCAGTGTCCCTTTAATAGGACATGTGGAGACTGGTTGCTTTGTTTCAAGGTTTAGTAATTGTGTGGTCCAATATTGAATCAAGGGTTTTTCTTGGAGGGGGGGCACAGGATGATACAAAATTGGATGCATCATGTAAGAAGGTTAATAGGATGGTTAGCAGTTTGTTAAGGGGTAGGGTGGGGTTGTCATTTGGCATGTTGAGTTTAAGGGTCAATCTGGTAGGTTTTTTTTCCCTAGTTGACGGTGTTCATTTAAATGAGGTTCAGATACATTTATTCAATTTTAATTTGTGGGAAAGGATTATAAATGCCTTGGGTGTGGTTGGCAGGTCTCGAGTTTAGGCTTTGCCTGCGGTGTGGGTGCTTCCCTTGGAGCTTAGTTGTTTTGTGGGGGTACCTCCTGGTTGATCAGGAGAGGTTTTATTGGGGGGACCAATTTACTTATATTAGGATTTTGAGGCTTAGGTGGAGGCAAGCACTCCTATGGGATTTATTTATGATTATGTTATTTATTGTTTGATTATTTATGGATTTAAAATAAGGGCTGTGGCCTTTATAACCCATATCAAGTGTGTAAGTGTTTTATTTATCTGTACTGCCTAATATGGGGTTCATGGGAGCCCTAAATAAGTAAATGTGAGGGAGGAGCATTTGACCTCCATTGTAGGTGTGCAGAAGTAGGTTAAGGTCAAGGGTGGAGTTGACTAGGAGGGAATGTAGAAGGGGCGGTTTTAGCTTTAGGCACCAATTTTTCCCTGAAGCTAACGACAAGAAGATGTTCCCTCCCTTCCTAAAACAATTTATTGGTTATAGTTTTATTGCAGCTGTTTTTGATGGAGGTTGTCCCTTTCTAAAACAATTTATTGGTAATAGTTTTGTTGCAGCTGTTTGTGGGAGGCGGTGGTGCTTGCCTTGGGGCTTAGTTTTTTGTGGGGGGTACTTCCTGTTGATCAGGAGCAGTTTTATTGGGGGGGGAACTCATTTACGTATTTTGGGATGTTGAGGCTTAGGTGGGGGCAAGCACTTTTATGGTATTTATTTATGGTTATATTATTTATTGTTTGGTTATTTATGGTTTTAAAAAAAAAAAAAAAAAAAGTGTGGTTTTATAACCCATGTCAAGTGTGTAAGTGTTTTATTTATGTGTACTATCTAATGTGGGGGTTAATATAAATTTACATAAAAATTATCTATGATGCTGATGTTTTATTTTAATTCTGCAAGTGTGTTGTACTTATAATATAAAATACTTTGAGCTATTAGATGGTATTGACTTTTTTTAGAGGTAGCCACTCATATACATTTTGTATTGTCTGTTTAAGTCACATGACTGGATTCACTTGGAAAGTTCATGCACCCAAACCATTGACAGGGCAGTCTTACATGGACTGAAATGCTAAGACTGGAGTATAAGTATATTTTCATTATAAACTGATAATTAGGTGGCAGAGTAGTGGTTCGTGGGTGAATAATAATATCAGTATACTTCTGCTGCTTAGATCGTGCTCTATAAAAAGAACTATACATAATGACTTGCATTATGTATACATTACAGAACCTAGAAAAGTTAATCTTATATAAGATTACTAAAGCTTACTGGTGTAATACGATATCCTTACTGCATCAAAAGAAAACAAAATATAGAAATGGGTCAAACTGATTTTGGTAAGCAATAATAATTTGTAACCTCACCATATTTAAACAAAATGCAGATGACCTTTCAGTTATATTACTAGTATTTTACTTCTCAGAGAAACTAGAAATATGCAATTATGGGTACTTAAAACTATGATTGATATTGCTAAGACTTAAGTTGCATTGATCTTTTCTTAAATCCATAGACTGTACACATACAGTTTTTGTCATATATCTATCATCTATCTGTCATCTATCTATCTATCTTTCTATCTCTCTATATATCATCTATCTTGCTGCCTCAGCAACATTCTCTCTATAGTGAAAAAAGTGAGAGTGCCACTTAAATAATATATATTTTACATGTGATCCTAAATATATGTGATCTAATAAATATAATAATGAGCTGCTGTTATACAAAAAAATGAGTAAAATACAGAAACACACTAACAACGCTAAAATGAAGTGTCCATGTAGTAAGTGCAACACAATTCTAAAAAGTATAAAAAAAAAGTTTTTTTTTTTATTATTACAATTGTTCTATACAAAATAGCATATAATGAACTGGTATATACAATTAGAATGAAAAAAACAATACAGTTGTTGTATTGGGGAATTTGAGTGTGACATATAGGCGTATTTCACACGAATCAGTTTCAATATGGTTACAGTCAAGCAGACTGAGGAAAACAAGACAATGGAAAATTCAAGCAGAATAAGAATAAAATCCTAGTAGTCCCATTGATTATAGCATACTAAACATTGTGAACAGAAATCACTAACTGATAAAAAAAAACTACAATAAATGAAGATCAAGGTAAATAGAAGCAAGCCTCAACTCACTTGTTTGGCCAGACAATACCTGCAAACTCACAACGCATTTCTGGGTCACCCCCCCCTTCATCAGGTGTAGTTTCAGTGTGTTACAGCTTGTCTCTAAATATTCTTTGAGTGTCACTTCCTGTTTAACGGTAGCGAATAGAATCATCGTGAATCTCTGATTGACAATTCGTAAATCAAATAAGATTATCTTAATATAGGGGGCGGAGCTTGACCATTTCAGAAAGCAACATACGTAGCATAACATGGTCAGACCACGCCCCGGTTTCTTGTAAGATTCACTGGCCAGAGACCCCGATTTCCACATTTGTGTGGAAATTAGACGACACATTGCTGGATGATCCAGTTACCACCGCAGACCTCACCAAAACACTCCAGGAATACTTCCAACTAAATAAGACAGACACCCCCTAACCACCACATGGGAGGCACATAAGTGTGTAATGCGGGGGGAGTTCACAAAGATAAGAGCCAGACACAACAGACTCAAAAGAGAGAGACTCCACTCCCTGTTAACTTTAATTTCCCACATAGAACAACAGCATAAAGACAACCCTACAGACACAAATCTGAACTGACGCAAGCCAGAGCAGATTTGACAGCACACTTGAATGTGGAACAACAAAAGAAGGCACTTCTAAAACAAACATTCTACGAGCAGGGAAATAAAGCAGGCAAACTTCTAGCCAGGGCTCTGGCACGTAAAAAGCTTAAAACATATATACATGAGATTAAAGACCCCAAGAATATCGCACACTACGACGCGAAAAGCATAGCAAACATATTCAGGGATTATTACAAAACACTTTATAACATAAGCCAGAACCGTACTGATTCGATCGGTCTGCAGAGCGACAGGGAAGACACATCCCAGATTCAAAGATACCTTTCAAAGGTAGAGCTACCATCCCTTTCAGAAGAAGACAAAATCTCTTTGGAGGAAACCTTTAAACTCACAGAAATCTTACAAGTCATTAAAAAATTGACAACAGGCAAAAGCCCGGGCCCAGACGGCCTAAACTCCAAATACTATAAAAAATTCGCCCACATACTCGCCCCTCATCTACTCGAAGTATTTAACACAATCCAAGACACAGCAACCCTTCCAAGCTCTATGCTAGAAGTGCACATAGTGGTACTACCCAAGCCTGGCAAACCCCCTATAAAACCGGAAAATTTCCGCCCAATCTCCTTGCTAAATTCCGATATCAAAATCCTGGCCAAATTAATCGCGAATAGAGTCAATACATTCTTACCACAATTAATTTCAACTGATCAGACAGGTTTCATACCATACAGGGAAGCAAGAGATAATACGCTCAAAGTCGTCCAACTGATATCCCATGCTAAAATATCGGAAATTCCCCTTACACTCCATTCAACTGATGCGGAAAAAGCGTTTGACCGAGTTAATTGGTCATTCATGCTTTCTACCCTTCAAAAGATGAACTTTGGTCCTGGCTTAGTAAAATGGATCTCAGCACTATACTCCACACCAAACGCCAAAACATACGTTAATGGGGTCCTATCAGACTCATTCCCAATCACGAACGGGACGAGGCAGGGGTGCCCTCTCTCCCCTGTCTTGTTCGCCATTTCGATAGAACCGCTAGCAGGCAAAATAAGAGCAAATCCCTTTATCACAGGCATCAAAGTACACAACACAGAATACAAATTAGCTATGTATGCAGACGACATCCTACTCACACTCTCAAACACTCTATACTCACTACCAGAAGCATTGGGGGAAATGGAACGCTATGGAGCCGTTTCTAATTTTCACCTAAACCTCAATAAATCTGAGCTCCTAATTTCAATGAATCAAGCGAAAATTTTAACCACATTGCCAAATTATGTCCTCTTAGAGTAGTGCACAAGGAACTCATATACCTAGGGATTATTATTAGACCGACCCTGCCGGACAGTATAGAGTTTAACTACAAAAAAATTAAAGAGGAAATAATCTCTGACCTTTTTGGATGACGGAGAAAATCTTTCTCATGGTTGGGTAGGATAAACATAGTAAAAATTAAAATCCTGCCCCACATCCTATATATCCTACAGACCATCCCATTGACACCAACCACTTCACATATTCATAGCATTCAGAAAGCAATGGAAGACTTCGTCTGGCAGGGAATCAAACCCAGAATAAATAAAAACACCCTGTACAAGTCACGTTCCAAGGGAGGGGTGGGTCTCCCCAATTTGCACACATATAGTCAGGCAATCTCACTCCAACACATAATAGAATAGAGTCAAAATCTAACACATAAAGCTTGGATAAAGCTTGACTCAGATATCCTCCAATGTCAAAATGTGGGATCCTTGGCGTGGATACCCCAGAAACACCGCCCTAAACAGCTGCAGGCATACCCGCTTCTCAGGGAAACATTGATGACATGGGACAAAATAGCAGCCACCCAGACTCACATCTCATCACCGACTTCTCCTCTTACCCCGGTCAGAGACAACCCAGCCACGCATATCCAACTCCCTAAAGGACAGATTAAACAGGGCCTACCCTTAAACAAATTGTCAATAAACAATGCCCTCTTAAATAATAAACTCAAAACACAACAAGAACTGGGAGAATGGGACCAGGACCTCTTCAACTCCTGGTTCTACTGTGTCCAACTCTCACACTATGTCACAACACATAGACACAAACCATTGCTATTCAGATCACTCACACCCTTTGAGAACCTCTGCACAATGTCCACCCCAGCTAAACACCTGATCTCTCAACTTTATGAAATGCTACACAGTGGAAGTCTACACGACCTCCCCATGTATGTACAGGGATGGCATAAGGAATTGGGACAGGAGCACGACCCCAAATCATGGCACAAAGCCTTTGACATAACTAAAAGATGCTCAATTTCGGCCAGAACCCAAGAAACCCAATACAAATTTCTAAGTAGATGGTATCTGACTCCCCATAGAATAAAAAAGGTATAACCTCATACAACAGGTAAATGCTGGAGGGGCTGCGGAGAAGAGGGCGCCATGCTGCACATATGGTGGAATTGCCCCAAAATAAGAGACTTTTGGAACGAGGTGTTTGAGATAATTAACAAAAAACTTCAACTTTCTATACAACTGACAGCCTCAACATTACTCTATCTAGACCTCCCGAAATTCAACCATCAACATGACAGACCCCTATTTATCACAATGCTTAACGGTGCCAAAGCACTGATCCCTAAGAAATGGAAGACTCAGACAGTACCTTCCAAACTTGACTGAGAAAACCTTGTCACCACACAACTACAACTGGAGAGATATCACTACACCAAAATAGGGAAACTTGACATACATGAATACATGTCCCTGACATGGAAAGGCACCCCACTCTAAACCCCCCAACCCACTTAATTCTCTACTACTATGGGGTTTGTACACCAAATGTAACGATCATACCCCCTCCACCTGCAGTCTGCAATACTCCCTTAGACATCCCTTCGATCCTGTACCTACCTCCCACTTCCCCTCATCCCCTTCCAACCTCTAACCCTTCCCCCCCCCTCCCCTCCCATCCTCTAAGATGAAACCATTCCCCTCCCCCACCCAATAAAGATGTGTAACATGTAAAGGAAACAGACTGAAACTTTTTTTAAGTTCATATTTATTAAACCAAAGTTAAAGATACAAAGCTAAACAGTAAAGAAAAGTTAAAACCATTGCAAAGAGGCCACAAGCTGCAGGAGCCTGGATGATTGACCTAATGACAACTTCTGCATATGGACGAGCAGGGACATTAATATGCCACAGTAGGCATCTGCGGCCCTTCGGCCTCAAGAGACTACACAGAGTATTGTAGAGACACTTGAGTTATGTCCTAAACTCTGCTATATTGTCCTTGTGCACAGCCTCGATTGTTCAGTGGCTCCTGTACCATTATTGTTATTTTGATTTTCCAAATAAAGCTTTGCAAAAAATTTTTTTTTATCTTAATATAAGTGCAAACCGCTTATTGATTCGCATTGTATCGGTCAAATGAGATTGTCTTTAAACATTTAAGTTAAAAGGTTACATGTACAAATGTACACTTAAAAAGTTACATTTTAACAGTTACATTAGAAGATGTTCTCATATTAGTATATCACAATTGTTGCCTCTATTCTAAGTCACTGATATTGTACATGGTACATGTAGCATACAAATTTCTCATTTATATACACATTTAGCAACGCCAATATCGCCCATGTATATTTAATAACTGACAGTGTTTCATGATATCACGACATACATAATAGAAATATTATCAAATAAAAATACAGGCCTAGATTACGAGTTGTGCGTTAGCCTTAAAAAGCAGCGTTAAGAGGTCCTAACGCTGCTTTTTAACGCCCGCTGGTATTACGAGCCTTGCAGGTACAGGTGTACCGCTCACTTTTTTGGCTAGACTCGAAAATACCGCAAATCCACTTATGTCAATTGCGTATCCTATATTTTCAATGGGACTTGCATACCGCCAGTATTACGAGTCTGACCAAAAGTGAGCGGTAGACCCTCTCCTGTCAAGACTGGTACTGTATTTAAAAGTCAGTAGTTAAGAGTTTTACACTACAACGCCGTAGCATAAAACTCTTAACTAAAGCGCTAAAAAGTACACTAACACCCATAAACTACCTATTAACCCCTAAACCGAGGCCTCCCCACATCACAAACACTAAAATAATATTTTTAACCCCTAATCTGTCGAACCGGACATCGCCGCCACTATAATAAACATATTAACCCCTAAACCGCAGCACTCCCGCATCGCAAACACTAGTTAAATATTATTAACCCCTAATCTGCTGTCCCTGACATTGCCGCCACCTACCTACATTTATTAACCCCTAATCTGCCAACTTCAACGTCGCCGCCACTATAATAAAGTTATTAACCCCTAAACCGAAGTCTAACCCTAACCCTAACACCCCCTAACTTAAATATAATTTAAATAAATCTATATAAAATTACTACAATTGACTAAATAATTCTAAAACTAAATACTTACCTATAAAATAAACCCTAAGCTAGCTACAATATAACTAATAGTTACATTGTAGCTAGTTTAGGGTTTTTTTTTTTTTTTTTTTATTCTACTAGCAACTTTGTATTTATTTTAACTAGGTACAATAGTTATTACCTAAATTAAATACAATTAATTACAATTAAATTAAAATATCTAAAGTACGAAAAAAAAAAACACTAAATTACAGAAAATAATAAACAAATTACAAGATTTTTAAACTAATTACACCTACTCTAATCCCCCTAACAAAATAACCCCCCCAAAAAAATAAAAAAGCCCTACCCTACACTAAATTACATCAGCCAATAGGATTTTTTCTACCTTAATTCCGATTAGCTGATAGAATTCTATCAGCCAATCGGAATTGAAGGGTCGCCATCTTGGATGACGTCATTTAAAGGAACCTTCATTCAGTCGTTGGTCGTCAGAAGAAGAGCATGCTCCGCGTCGGATGGATGAAGATAGAAGATGCTGTCTGGATGAAGACTTCTGCCCGTCTGGAGGACAACTTCTGCCCGGTTGGATAAAGACTTCTGCCCTTCTGGAGGACCACTTCTGCCCGGTTGGGTGACTCATGGTAGGGTGATCTTCAAGGGGTTAGTGTTAGATTTTTTAAGGGGGGATTGGGTGGGTTTTAGAGTAGGGTTGGTTGTGTGGGTGGTGGGTATTAATGTTGGGGGAGTATTTGTACTTCTTTTTTTTTTACATGTAAAGGAGATGATTAATTTGAGGCAATGCCCCGCAAAAGGCCCTTTTAAGGGCTATTTATAATTTAGTGTAGGGTAGGGCTTTTTTTATTTTGGGGGGGCTTTTTTATTTTGTTAGGGGGATTAGAGTAGGTGTAATTAGTTTAAAAATCTTGTAATTTGTTTATTATTTTCTGTAATTTAGTGGGGTTTTTTTTTCGTACTTTAGATAATTTTATTTAATTGTAATTAATTGTATTTAATTTAGGTAATTTAATTATAGTGTAGTGTTAGGTGTAATTGTAACTTAGGTTAGGTTTTATTTTACAGGAAAATGTGTCTTTATTTTAGCTAGGTAGTTATTAAATAGTTAATAACTATTTAATAACTATTGTACCTAGTTAAAATAAATACAAACTTGCCTGTAAAATAAAAATAAACCCTAAGCTAGATACAATGTAACTATTAGTTATATTGTAGCTAGCTTAGGGTTTATTTTATAGGTAAGTATTTAGTTTTAAATAGGAATTATTTAGTTAATTGTAGTAATTTTATTTAGATTTATTGTAATTATATTTAAGTTAGGGGGTGTTAGGGTTAGGGTTAGACTTAGGTTTAGGGGTTAATAGCTTTATTATAGTGGCGGCGATGTTGGGGACGGCAGATTAGAGGTTAATAAATAAAATGTAGGTGTCGGCGATGTTGGGGGCGGCAGATTAGGGGTTCATAAGTATAATGTAGGTGGCGGCGGTGTCCGGAGCGGCAGATTAGGGGTTAATAATATAATGCAGGTGTGGGTGATGTCGGGGGCGGCAGATTAGGAGTTAATTAGTGTAAGATTAGGGGTGTTTAGACTCGGGTTCATGTTAGGGTGTTAGGTGTAGACATAAAATGTGTTTCCCCATAGGAATTAATGGGGCTGCGTTAGGAGCTTTACGCTGCGTTTTTGCAGGTGTTAGGTTTTTTTCACCTGGCTCTCCCCCATTGATTCCTATGGGGAAATCATGCACAAGCACATTTTAGCAGCTCATCGCTAACGTAAGCAGCGCTGGTATTGAGGTGAGATCTGGAGCTAAATTTTGCTCTACGCTCACTTTTTTGCGGTTAACGCCGGGTTTGTAAAAACCCGTAATACCAGCGCTGTCTGCAAGTGAGCGGTGAGCATTAACTGCTCGTTAGCATCGCACAGCCGCTAACATAAAACTCGTAATCTAGGCAACAGTTTCCACAGAAAATAGAGTATAATAAAAAAAATAATAAAATAAGCAGTACTTTAAAAAAGCTATATTTTGTTTTATCCTGCATTTGGTAAAAAAAAGTGGCGCTAGAGGGAATGGTAGTAATATTTATGCCAACCTATAGTTTTATATGCTAAGAGCATCTATAAGAGGCAAAACAATTTAGTTTGTGTAAAATAAATGGTAGATCTGGAAACCCATGGCGGCTAGGGATCTCAGATGAACCATATTATAAAAATAATTATAATGAAATAGAGGGGATGATTTGCTTGTAAAATAATACAAAAATATAATATAGTTACAAACCTCATGAAGAGAATACAGGAATAACCAAAAATGACAATATGGGAGTTTAAATGGGTCACCTAGAGTCATTTTATGCTATATTATCTCAATACAAATGACCTTTTTCTAAGGAACCTTTTATAAAAAAGATACAAGATCAAAATTCTCATTAAGTCCCTAAGGTTGTAGAGTTTGGAGTTGGTATATCCAGTATGTTTCTTATTGATTCCATTTCCTCTCACGATCACCTCTATATCTATCAATGGGTATATGTTCAATCCCAAAGAACGAAAGGTCTTTCTTATTTCTTCTATGTATCTGGTTAAAATGGCGAAAGACAGAATGTTTCAGTAAACCTGTTTTAAAGGGACATAATACTCATATGCTAAATCACTTGAAACTGATGCCGTATAACTGTAAAAAGCTGACAGGAAAATATCACCTGAGCATCTCTTTGTAAAAAAGGAAGATATTTTACCTCACAATCTCCTCAGCTCAGCAGAGTAAGTTTTGTGTAAAAAGTTATACTCAGCTGCTCCCAGCTGCAGGTAAAAATTAAAAAAAAATGAAGAAATGAACAGCAGCCAATCAGCATCAGCAGTGCTGAGGTCATGAACTGTTACTGTGATCTCATGAGATTTGACTTAACTCTCATGAGATTTCATAGTAAGCTTCCTTTACCTGATTGGTGAAATAATATGAGAGTTCACGTGGCTCATCCCCTAAGCTGTCCTAGGACAGACACACTAAAATGCTGCTTAGAATTCCTTTACAATGGGAGGTGGCTACTGAGGAACTTTTGAGGTAAAATATCTTTCTTTTTTACATAGAGATGTTCAGGAGATATTTTCTAGTCAGCTTTTTACAGCTATACTGCATCACTTTCAAGTGTTTAAACATTTGGGTATTATGGCCCTTTAATATTATAAAGCTGTTCATATATCCTCTTACGTAACGGACTTGTGGTAAGACCCACGTAAAACAAGTCACAGGTACATTTTAGTAAATAAATGACATATGAAGAATTACAGTTTATGGAGTGTTTAATTTCTAACTGTATATTCTCATAGGCATAAATTAATGTTTTCTTTGGTGAGTATTTACAATATTCGCAATGGCCACACCTATGGTTTAGTGGTCAGAATGTTGTCTATATTGTTCATATCTGTTGTATTTTTCTTTTTATCTTGTTCCCATCTTAAAAATTCCAGACTCATATCAGAAGGGGAGAGAATAGATTTTAAATGACGTCCTTTTTTACAAATCATGTGGTTTTTATCAGATATATTAACTCCTAATATTGGGTCTTTTTTAAGTAGATGCTAATGGTTATTTATAGTTTGTTCAACACTTTTTTTGTCATGGCAATAAATAGTAGTCATTCTTTTTGTGAATATATTTCAGAATTATTTCCAACAATAGAATTCCCATCTATAGTTTTTAATAAATATTTCTTTTTCATACTAACCTCTGGTGGTTTACCTTCTAATAATTTACAACAATCCAATTTAAGTACCTCACGTATTTACCTTTATCTTTATTTATTGTAGTTTTTCTATCCGTATTGATTTTGTATCCGTTCACAACGTTTAGTATGCTATAATCAACCGGACTAGTAGGATTTCATTCCTATCCTGCTTAATTTTCCATTGTCTTGTTTTCCTCAGTCTGCTTGACTGTAACCATATTGAAACTGTTTTGCGTGAAATACGCCTAGGTCACACTCAAATTCCTCAATACAACAATTGTGTTGTTTTTTATTCTATTTATATATATATACCAGTTCATTATATGTTATTTTTTTATAGAACAATTGTAATGATAAAAAATATTTTTTTACACTTTTTGAATTGTGTTGCACTATACTACATGGACACTTCATTTTAGCGCTATTAGTGTGTTTCTGTACCAACATTTTCTCTATGCATTAAAAATCAAGTTAAACTAATTTAAAAAAAATGTGACTGGGCAACTTATACTCATGTTGCTTTATAAAGGTGAAGGTCTTTTTTTTTGTTATAGATGAAATAGTTACTTCTACTAGTCTCTAGTTAGTACGGGAAGACTATGAATGACACTCTCATTTCTCACTTGTTCAATCATAGGCCTGTTGGTACTTTCAGGTGAGAGAAGACTCAGGAGATGGATTAGCCAATTTCATGAAGCCCAAGTTGAAAGTAGTTGGCCATCTTCCAAGATGTAATGTCTGCTGGGAAATTAGTCTCTTTTGGAGAGTATAGAGTTTGCCAGTTTATAGTTTACAGTCTCCGGACTGAATAATATCTGCTCAACAAAAAGACTGTACTAATAATATTATTTTCCAAGACAATGTTAAAGTAAAACAGTAACTGTGATTTCATGGTGCCAGTTATGCTTTATGAAGCTAACAAAGACTCACCTATTTTTAGGCTCCTTCAGGGAAGGTTTTTAGGAATAATTTAAAAATTATTTTAAAAAAATGATCGTGTGACATGAAAACATATATTCAGGAGCCTAACAAAAGTGTACAAATTTGAGATCCTATGAATCAAACAAGATGGAGGATTGGGAAATTTACAAAAGACATAAATTATTAATAACAAGTAAAACATTAGGGAGATCACATATTATTGCGCCCTGTGATTGAAGTTGAGAACATTTACAGATCATTAATGTTTCCAGTTTTTTCACAGTGCGTTTAAATTTTTGAAGTTTTTAAACCCTGTGTAAAAATTCCATAAGATGCATAAAATGGCCACATGGAAAATGTTGCGCAATGCAGCAACTACAAAGATTATGAAGATTTGGGGCTTGACCAGCTGCTACCAGTAATGGGTTAAAATAACAGATTGCCTGTGAGGACAGCTGCAAGCTCTGGAGTAGACACAACAGCACGGTGAGTAGTAGTAACCCTGCTACTGTGGTTGTGCACAGCTTAATAATGTCCCTTTAAAGGACCAGTAAATACAGTAGATTTTCATAATCAACAAATGCATGATACAAAGACAATCCAATAGCACTTAGTCTGAACTTCAAATATGTAGTACAATTTTTTCTGACAAATTTCAAAGTTATTTCTATTTCCACTCCCCCTGTATCATGTGACAGCCATTAACCAATCACAAATGTATACACGTATATTTTTTGAAATCTTGCACATGCTCAGTAGCAGCTGGTGACTCAAAAAGTGTAAATATAAAAAGATTGTGCACATTTTGTTAATGGAAGTAAATTGGAAAGTTGAACAAAATTGCATGCTCTATATGAATAATAAAAGTTACATTTTGACATGAGTGGCCTTTAAGTGAGATTCACAAATAGATTGAAATTGCTTTAAATATTCCAAAAGCCATGTAAGGAAATTTGCACAGGAATCCAGATTTATTAGAATGGAGACCAGTAAGTAGAAATTAAGGTTTATCCAGATTACTAATTAAAAACAGATTGTTTTTCGCCAAAAACATTTGAATCACTAATGTACAATGTCCAACCATGCAGTTCTCTACCTCATCCTATAATGCTTTTAAAGAGGTTGAAAAAGATAAGCAAGGAAGATACAATTCCTGGGAATTTAGTGAGGGAAATAAAATGGTTGTATAACAATGATGAATAATTAAAAGAAAAAAAGGAGATAAAGAGGGGGAGGAAAAAGAGACAATAAATAAGTACAAAGGGACGAGAAGAGAACAGAGTATTTGAGAGAAGTGAGAATTAATTAGCAAATTAACTTTGTTGCTAGTGTTAATCAAATCAATAAGCAGAAACAATCTGATGTATTATCTGTAATGTTTCTTAAAAAACAAACTACAACAAAAAAGCAGTATTAAAGGGACAGTCTACAACAAAAATGTTATTGTTTAAAAAGTTAGATAACGCCTTTGCTACTCATTCCCCTGCTTTACCCAACCAACATTGTTATATTAATATACTTAATAACATTTAAACCTCTAAATTTCTACCTGTTTCTAAGCCACAACAGACAGCCTCTTATCACAGGTTTTTATATTATCTTTTCACATCAAGAGACTGCTAATTCATGTGGGCCATTTTGATAACATTGAGCTCACTCCTGTGGAGTTGAGGATGACACAGCACTTATTGGCTAAAATGCAAGTCAATAGATAATAAATAAATAGCCATGTGATAAGTGGGGTTGTCAGAAGAGGCTTAGATAAGGTAATCACAGAAGTAAAACGTATATTAATATAACCATGTTGGCTGTGCAAAACTGGGTAATGGGTAATAATAAAAAGATTATCTATCTTTTTTAACAATACATTTTGGAGTATACTGTCCATTTAAAGGGACATTGTACTCAACAATGTTATGCAATTCATAGAAAACAGCATTAAAAAATGCATCATTTTTTCCCCCTAAACAATTTGAAATAAAAGTTGTGTAAATGTAAATCAAAACAAATAAAGCAGCATTTGTTGTGTGTTTCCTACCAATGTTTTCTACCAATGTTTGGATTGGACAAGGGATAAGGCAAGTTTTTTTGTAACACTGTGTTTTATCCACTGCTTAGTTTGTAATAATGCTCAATATCTTCACATTCCTTTTTGCTACCTTTTGTCTCTATAACAAACTACTTTATTCTATTACTCCTTCCCCCTCACCACCTGAACTGTTCATTAGCCCATCTCTCTTAACCTCACCTTACTTTTGTATTCATGAACTTCACACATTCCTAAAGACTCTCTCTCCCCCTTGCACTTCATCCCAAAAACAGTCTCATTACTGCAATCTGCATCTCATCTCAAGTCACTCCCCCTCTTGCTCATTCTAACTGCTGGTGATATCTCCCCTAATACTGGTCCCCCACAACTTCCTAGCCTTGCACATCCATGTGTGCCTCTCAATAGTTTTCAAAAACAAAACTCTGGTAACCTTATTCTCATTCCTCTTGCATCTAAAGCCAACACCCCCTTTACTTGTGCATTCTGGAACTCTTGTTCTGTTTGCAACAAGCTCACTTCAATCTATGACCTCTTTATCTCTCACTCTCTCAACCTTCTGGCTCTTACAGAAACCTGGCTCTCTGCTTCAGACACAGCACTGCTGCACTGTCACATGGGGGTCTACACTTCAGCTACACTCCTAGGTCTGACAATAGACAAGGAGGTGGTGTTGGTATTTTACTTTCCTCTCATGCACCTTTAAACATATACAACCCTTCTCTTCCCTCACATTTTTTTCATTTGAAGCACATATGATTTGTTTATTCTCTCACCTGTCTATAAGTGTTGCAGTCATATAATGCCCCCCTGGCTCCTCAACTCAATTTTTAGATCACTTTGCTGCCTGGCTTCCATATTTCCTTTTTCTCAGACACCCCTGCCCTCATTCTTGGTGACTTCAACATCCCATTTAACAAACCTACTGCCTCCTCAGCAAAACAACTTCTGCAACTGACTTCCTCTTTAGGCCTGTCACAATGGACTGACTCTCCCACTTACAAAGATGGTCACTCCCTTGAACTGATTTTCAGCTATCGATGCACTTTCTCAGATTTCACAAACTCCCTTTTTCTTCTTTCTGACCATCATCTCCTCACTTGCAACATCACATCCCTCCCTACAACTTCCCTTTCCTCTACCCTTCACACCAAACTTCACAGAAACACTAAGTCATTAGATCAGCAACAGCTTGCTAGCTCTCTCGAACCTCTCCTCTCTTCCATCCCCTCCTTTTTCTGTCCTGACAAATCTATCTGCCACTATAACTCCACCCTTACATCGGTCATTGATAATTTGGCCCCACCTACCATAGCTCAAAAACCACACTCTCATCCTCAGCCCTGGCATACTCCTCTGACACGGTACCAACGCAGATGCCCTCGTACTGCTTAGCGACACAGGGGAAAATGTCGGAGTTCAACTGACTTTCTTCACTACAAGTTCATCTTAAACTCCTACTATTCTGTCCTTAATCTTTATAAGCAACAATACTTCTCTACTCTAATCTCTACTCTTTACTCTAACTAAAAACGTCTGTTTTCCACATTCAATAATCTTCTCCGCCCACCCCCACCTCCTAATACAACGTCTCTCTCAGCTCAAGGTTTTACCAGCCACTTCAATAACAAAAATTACTCCATCAGATATGAAATCAGCTCTCAACATACTACCAATCCCCATCCCTTCAAAAGCTCACGATCATCCAAAACCCAAAAAGCCATAAATTTAGCTCTTTTGCCCTTGTTACTGAGGAAGACGTGTCTTCCATTATACTGTCCTTCCACCTCACTATATGTCCCCTCGACCCCATCCCCTCACAGCTACTCTCCTCCCTATCTTCTACCCTTACCCCTATACTCACACATACCTTCAACCTCTCCCTCAGCACTGGTATATTTCCCTCATCTCTAAAACATGCACTGGTCACACCTATCCTCAAAAAACCTTCTCTTGATCCAACCTCTTCATCCAACTACAGCAAAATCCAAAGGCCACTTCTCTCTGCTCATCCTCCTTGATCTGTCTGCAGCCTTTAATACTGTTGACCACCCTCTTTTGCTCCAAACCCTCCCTCTTTGGCATCTGCGACACAGCTCTCTCATGGTTCTCTTCCTATCTATCTTATCGTACCTTTAGTGTAGCCTTCTCTGGAACATCCTCTGCCCCGTTACCACATTCTGATGGGGTACCTCAAGTCTCTGTCCTCAGTCCCCTTCTCTTTTCAATCTACACATCATCATTAGGTTCCTTAATAAAGTCCCATGGGTGACACAATGACACCCACATCTATCTCTCTGCACCAGACCTACCTCCTTCCTTACTAACCCGTATCACTAACTGTCTTTCTCATATCTCATTTTGGATGTCCTCTCACTACCTTAAGCTAAATCTCTCCAAAACTAAACTCCTTATTTTTCCCCCTTCCTCCAAAATCTCCATCTCCCAATTTTCTATAACTGTTGATAATTCCATCATTACCCCTACCCCACATGCCCAATGTCTTGGGGTCACACTTGACTCAGACCTTTCTTTAATTCCTCACATTCAGTCCTTGGCTAAAGCCTGCTGCTTCCACCTTAAAAACATCTCTAAAATTAGACATTTCCTTACACAAGACACAACTAAGATTTTAATCTACTCTCTCATCCTTTTCCGCCTCAACTATTGCAACTCCGTCCTCTCTGGTCTCCCTAGCTGCCACCTAGCTCCTTTACAATTCATAATGAATGCCTCTGCCAGGCTCAGCTTCCTTACACGTCACTCTTCATCTGCTGCACCTCTCTGCCAATACCTTCACTGGCTTCCTCATGCCTCCAGGATTAAACACAAAATCCTCACTCTGACATACAAAGCCCTCGACTGCACTGCTCCCCCCTATGCTCCCCCCTACATTTCAGACCTTGTCTCCAGATACTCTCTTCCTCCCATCCCGTTTGCTCTGCTCACAATCTCATGATCTACTTCCTACTAATACTAATTGGCTGCTGGGTACTAGTATTTTGGTAATTATTTTTCATTCCAACGAGGAATTTTGAACAGTGTAACTTTTAGGTAGCGCATAGGTATCCACCTTAATATGAGCACAGATCTCAGCCTTCCTTAAAAGGTTAAATACATAGGTAAAATCAGCTCCAGAGCAGTAATGTGCTACTTAGAGATAGCAGAGCATAACCTGTCCGCCAAAAAACAAGAGGCATATGTGTGAAGTCACTAATCACCAACTAGCTCTAAGTAGAGCATGCTTCCCCTAGACCACTGGTTTTCAAGCCTTTCCTCAGGCCTCCCTAACAGGCCACATTTTGAGGATATCTGAACTAGAGCACAGGTGAAATAATCAGCTGATTAGTAAACATGTTTATTTTACCTACTCTCATCCAAGGTAATCCTGAAAACCTGACCTGTTATGGAGGCCTGAGGATAGGTTTAAAAAACAGTGCCCTCGACCTACCTACAGTGAGTATTGAAAATAATCACCCCCTTTGGAAATAATCACATTTTGTTGCTTTGCAGCCTGAAATAAAGACAGAGACAGTTTTTGTTTATCCAGTTGTATTTACTCAGTGCAACTTATAACATCCAAGTGAAAGATATAACACCAACATTACAGACAAAAATAAAGACAATTCAAAAACAGAACCACTGAGTTGGAAAAAGGATCACCCCCTTGTGTCAGTATTTTGTTGAACCCCCTTTTGCTTTAAATACAGCCTTTAATCTGTTGGTATATGTCTCTACTAACTTTGCACATCAAAACTGTGCTCCAGTTCTGTTACATTTGATGGTGACCGTTTGTGGACTGCAGTCTTCAAGTCATGCCACAGATATTCAATGGGGTTTAAGTGTGGGCTCTGACTAGGCTATGCAAGGACATTCACATTTTTCAACTTCAACCACTGTGTGGTAATATTTGCTGTGTGCTTTGGGTCATTGTCATGTTGGAAGGTAAACCTTCTTCCCATTGACAACTTCCTGGCAGAGGGCAGCAGATTTTCCTCAAGAATTTGACGGTATTTTGCCCCATTCATTATTCCTTCTTTCTCTGCAGCAGGCACTGGAGCACTTGTCAGGAAACACCCCCATAACAGGATATTACCACCTCCATGATTTACTGTAGGTAAGATGTTATTTGGATGGTGAGCTGTATTGGATTTCCTCCAGACATATTGTTTGGTGTTGAGGCCAAATAATTCAGTTTTAGGGGCCGATTTATCAAAGTGTCAATCTCGACACATACGCTGGAGTCAATACGCTCGCAAGACATCGCTGACACAAATCTACATTCGACAGCCTTATTTATTAAAAATTCTGCCAAAACCACGCTTGTCAAGTTTGGCACGATGAGCATCGGACTGCTGATAAGTAAGAGTCATCGATGTCGCGGATATTCAGTTTTTTCCAACTTTATTTATACCATTTCATTACTGTCCATGAACAAGCACATTTCTCTGAAGCTAATCTTTTATTTTTCATCTGTTAATGTCCAAGAAATAGTTAGATTCATACCTGAACAAACAATATTATCTCATAGAAAGTTATTTTTCTATTTATTTGTTATACAAAAAATCTGAGGTATGGTATTTTCAAAAAAATGAATGTGTATTTGTATTTTTGTATTTCTAGAAATCATGATATGGCCATCTCATATTTATTTTCTTTTTTTTAAATGAATATTAATGCTAGAATTTGTACATATATCTTTGAACATACTTGTGTATATATATTTGTGTTATTGTCAGAAACCTTTTGCAAACATATATATATGTCCCTAAATTCCTCTTTGTGTTCTAAACAATGTTGTCTTTCATATCAATCACCTAGATTACGAGTTTTGTGGTAACAGGGGTGCGGTGCTAACGAGCAGTTTTCCATCACCGCTCACCTATAGACAATGCTGGTATTACGGGTTTTTAGAAACCCTGGGTTAGCCGCAGAAAAGTGAGCGTAGAGCAAAATTTTGCTCCACATCTCACCTCAATAGCAGCGCTGCTTACGGTAGTGGTGAGCTGGCAAAACATGCTTGTGCACGATTTCCCCATAGGAATCAATGGGGGAGAGCCGGCTGAAAAAAAACCTAACACCTGCAAAAAAGCAGCGTAAAGCTCCTAACGCAGCCCCATTGATTCCTATGGGGAAATACTTTTTATGTCTACACCTAACACTCTAACATGAACCCTGAGTCTAAACACCCCTAATCTTACACTTATTGACCCCTAATCCGCCACCCGACATCGCCGACACCTACATTATATTATTAACCCCTAATCTGCCGCTCCGGACACTGCCGCCACCTACATTATACGTATTAACCCCTAATCTGCTGCCCCCAACATCACCGATACCTACATTATATTTATTAACCCCTAATCTGCGCCCCCAATGTCGCCGCCACCTACCTACACTTATTAACTTAAATATAATTTAAATAAATCTAAATAAAATTACTATCATTAACTAAATTATTCCTATTTAAAACTAAATACTTACCTATAAAATAAACCATAAGCTAGCTACAATATAACTAATAGTTACATTGTTGCTAGCTTAGGATTTATTTTTATTTTACAAGCAACTTTGTATTTATTTTAACTAGGTACAATAGTTATTAAATAGTTATTAACTATTTAATAACTACCTAGTGAAAATAAAGACAAATTTACATGTAAAATAAATCCTAACCTAAGTTACAATTACACCTAACACTACACTATAATTAAATGAATTCCCTAAATTAACTACAATTAAATACAATTTAAAAAAAATATCTAAAGTACGAAAACAAACACTGAATTACAGAAAATATTAAAATAATTACAAGTTTTTTAAACTAATTACACCTAATCTAATCCCCCTAATAAAATAAAAAAAAACCCAAAATAATAAAAAGCCCTACCCTATACTAAATTACAAATATCCCTTAAAAGGGCCTTTTGCGGGGAATTGCCCCAAAGTAATCAGCTCTTTTACCTGTAAAAAAAGTACAATACCCCCCCAACATTAAAACCCACCACCCACTAACCCAACCCTACTCTAAAACCCACCCAATACCCCCATGATAAAATCTAACACTAACCCCTTGAAGATCACCTTTTTAAAGGTTCCTTTAAATTATGTCATCCAAGATGGCGTCCCTTGAATTCATCCGATGCGGAGCATCCTCTTCAAACGAAGTCCAACTGAAGAATGAAGGTTCCTTTAAATGACGTCTTCCAAGATGGCATCCCTTGAATTCCGATTGGCTGATAGAATTCAGCCAATCGGAATGAAGGTAGAAAAAATCCTATTGGCTGATGCAATCAGCCAATAGGATTGAAGTTTAATTGGATCAGCCAATAGAATGCGAGCTCAATCCTATTGGCTGATTGCATCAGCCAATAGGTTTTTTCTACCTTAATTCCGATTGGCTGAATTCTATCAGGAAATCGGAATTCAAGGGATGCCATCTTGGATGACGTCATTTAAAGGAACCTTCATTCTTCAGTTGGACTTCGTTTGAAGAGGATGCTCTGTGTCGGATGTCTTGAAGATGGAGCCGCTCCGCGCCAGATGGATGAAGATAGAAGATGCCGCCTGGATGGAGACTTCTGCCCATCTGGAGAACCTCTTCTGGCCGGCTTTGATGAAGACTTCTGCCCGTCTGGAGGACCACTTCGCCTGGCTTCGTTGATGACTTCAGCCCAGCTGGGTGAAGACTTCTCAAGGTAGGGTGATCTTCAAGGGGTTAGTGTTAGGTTTTATTAAGGGGGTATTGGGTGGGTTTTAGAGTAGGGTTGGGTGTGTGGGTGGTGGGTTTTAATGTTGGGGGGGTATTTTACTTTTTTTTTACAGGTAAAAGAGCTGATTACTTTGGGGCAATGCACAGCAAAATGCCCTTTTAAGCGCTATAAAGGCCCCTTTAAGGGCTATTTGTAATTTAGTGTAGGGTAGGGCTTTTTTTATTTTGGGGGCTTTTTTATTTTGTTATGTGAATTAGAGTACATGTAATTAGTTTAAAAATCTTGTAATTTCTTTATTATTTTCTGTAATTTAGTGTTTGTTTTTCGTACTTTAGATAATTTTATTTAATTGTAATTAATTGTATTTAATTTAGGTAATTAATTTAATTGTAGTGTAGTGTTAGGTGTAATTGTAACTTAGGTTAGGTTTTTTTTTACAGGTAAATTTGTCTTTATTTTAACTAGGTAGTTATTAAATAGTTAATAACTATTTAGTAACTATTGTACCTAGTTAAAATAAATACAAAGTTGCCTGTAAAATAAAAATAAACCCTAAGCTAGCTACAATGTAACTATTAGTTATATTGTAGCTAGCTTATGGTTTATTTTAAAGGTAAGTTTTTAGTTTTATATAGGAATTATTTAGTTAATTGTAGCAATTTTATTTATATTTATTTAAATTATATTTAAGTTAGGGGGTGTTAGGGTTAGACTTAGGTTTATGGGTTAATATCTTTATTATAGTGGCAGCGACATTGGGGGCGGCAGATTAGGGGTTAATAAATGTAGGTAGGTGGCGGCGATGTTAGGGACGGCAGATTAGGGGTTAATAATATTTAACTAGTGTTTGTGATGCGGCAGTGCAGCGGTTTAGGTGTTAATATGTTTATTATAGTGGCAGCGATGTCCGGTTCGGCAGATTTGGGGTAAAAATTTAATTTTTTTTGTTTGTGATGTGGGGGGGGCCTCAGTTTAGGGGTTAATAGGTAGTTTATGGGTGTTATGCTACGGCCTTGTAGTGTAAAACTCTTAACTACTGACTTTAAAATGCAGTACCAGGCTTGACAAGAGAGGGTCTACCGCTCACTTTTGGTTAGACTCGTAATACCGGCACTATGCAAGTCCCATTGAAAATATAGGATACGCAATTGACGTAAGTGGATTTGCGTTCTTTCCGAGTCTGGCCAAAAAAGTGAGCGGTGAGCCTGTCATTTCAAGACTCGTAATACAGCGGGCATTAAAAAGCAGCGTTGGGACCTTTCAATGCTGCTTTTTAACCCTAATGCACAACTCGTAATCTAGCCGAATGTGTTTATTTATACCACTATATGTATATAGTGTAAATATATTATTACTCTGAGCAAGAAAAATTGTGAATATAACATGTAATCAGGGTATCATATGTATTTATTTGCAATCAATGGATATTTTAAGAGCTGGGCCAGTTTTCTCTCTGCACCTGTGAAACCCTTCCTGATTGCAGTCTAGTTTTCAACACCATCCCTACACAGGTGTTAAAAAATGGTCAGGAGAGGGTCTACCGCTCACTTTTGGTCAGACTCGTAATACCCGCGCTATGCAAGTCCCATTGAAAATATAGGATAAGCAATTGACGTAAGTGGATTTGCGGTATTTCCGAGTCTGGCCAAAAAAGTGAGCGGTACACCTGTACCTGCAAGACTCGTATTACCAGCGGGCGTTAAAAAGCAGCGTTAGGACCTCTTAATGCTGCTTTTTAACCCTAACGCACAACTCGTAATCTAGGCCGAAGTTAGCTATATTATGTAATGCATTTATTTAATTTATATCTCTATATCTACTAGTGCACCGCATATCTGCAGGGGGCAGCATTGCACAAGCAGTTTACAACATCGTATCATGTCATATCATGTCCGCTCGCACTTTCAGAAATCGGCCCCAATGACCACTCTTTTTTATAAATTTTTGCAACTGCTTCAGAGTTGCTGTGGGCCTCTTGGTAGCCTATCTGACCAGTTTCCTCCTGGGTCTTTTATCCAGGTTGGTACAACACAGACCATCTCTGGATAAGGATGTCACTCCAAATACCTTCCACTTCTTAATACTAGACTTCACTGTGCTTCTAGGCATTAATAAAGCCTTTGATATTTTCTTGTATCCATCTCCTGACTTGTTCCTGTCCACAACTTTATCCCGGAGATCTTTTGACATTGCCTTGCCACCTATAGTTGATAGTTTGATTCAGTTGCACTACCAGGGACTGAGATGCTCCAGGAAAGCTGATCCCAGTTGAAGGTCAAATGGCTTTGTGTGTGCCGTTGAGAAGGTGATTAGCTGCACCTGATTGAGTTTACAAGTAATTTTAGGAGGGAGTGATCCTTTCTCCAACTCAGTGATTCTGTTTTTGAATTGTCTTTATTTTTGCCTGACATGTTGGTGTTGTATCTTTCTCTTGGATGTTATAATTTGCACTGAGTAATTACAACTGGATAAACAAAAACTGTGTCTGTCTTTATTTCAGGCCGCAGAGCAACAACATGTGATTATTTTCAAGCGGGGTGATTATTTTCAGTACCCACTGTAGGTATGTTTTTCGACAGAGTATAGCAAAAAGGAATAATAAGATTTGATAAAAGAAGTAGACTGAAAGTTTCTTAAAATTTCATGCTCTGTCTGAATCATAATAGTTTAATTTTAATGTTTATGTCCCTTTAACAGTGCATTTAAAAGTGAATTCTGATGCATTAGAATGCAGGCCATTGAGAGAATGTTAACGTCTGACTTATTGTCCTTGAGCTAGTTGGGGCTTGTAAGAGTTTGGTTACATTTCTGAAAGCACAGTAGCATTTAAATATCCTATACTTATGTATTTGTTAATAAAATGCACTGCTAGATTGTAATGCACTTTAAAACCTTAAAGAAAAAACACATTTTTTTTTTACATTTTTTATTTTCCACTATTTACATTTCAGCTCATGTTTTTGTATATTTATACAATATTCAGAAACAGTTGCTCCATCGATTCCCCCGGCTGTCGGAAGCTTATGTCAGAAATGACGAATCAGGCTTCCTCCAATCATGGCGTTCCCCCGGGGGGATCATGGTCTGAGGGAATGCTGTGATTGGATGAAGCCGGATTCGTCATTTTGGACCCGCGAAGAGGACTTACGATGGGCGGAGGAAGCACTGCAGTGGCTCTCAGGATTAAAAGGTACGTTTTTGAAGAAAACGCTTGAAATGTCAATTTTGATGAATTAAAGTCCTCTTGTTTTTAATAGGATTATTAAAAACCGGGCACTAGTTTGTCAAAATTGACCTTCACTTTAAATACTTCTTTATGTTAACCCTGTATAGGTATGAGGAAGCCCAGTGCTGTTAAAACATTTCCATCTTTATTGTATACACAGTAAAAAAATAAATAAAAAATAATTATAAACCTATTTTTGTAGACTTCTTTCCTGCTTCAATAAGTACAGTTCAATGGTATAACTAGCTCAAAAAAAGTATATGTCAAGCTTTTTGATATTATTACATGACCAATGTAGTGGATAAAAAGGTAGATTACCTCAATTTTATTGAAGCATCAAACAGAATTATTATTATTTTTGAATATCAGGTAGTACTTAGCTGTGCTTCACTCGAATGAATAAGAAACTTTGCAAGCAGTTACTAAGGGAATAGCATTACAGTGTAACAGGTTTCTATAGGAACTAAGTACTCAAGAATATTTTTACTTCACATTATCATGTACAATAACCTACTTTTGAGAGCATAATTATTCTGTTTGTATTTTTCTTAAAGGGATATGAAAAACAAAACATATCTTTTGTGATTCAGACAGAGCATACCATTTTAAACAAGTTTCTAATTTACTAATATTTTCAAATTTGTTTTGTTCTCATGGTAATTCTTTGTTGAAGTGATACCTAGGTAGATGTCTGGAACACTACATGGCAGAAAATAGTATTTACAACTAGTGCTCTAGCAAATGGATAACATTTTTGAAAAATACACTACCATTAAGTGCTCTAGACACATGCACAATCCCGAGCTTATGTTCCTGCTATTTAACAAATGTTACCAAAATGAACAAAGAAGATTTGATAATAGAAGTAAATTAGAAAGTTGTTTAAAATTGTATGCTCTATCTGAATCATGAAATAAAAAATTGGGGTTTCATATCCCTTTAATTAAAATGATTTTACTACTTGATGTGCATATATATATATATATATATATATATATATATATATATATATATATATATATATATATATATATATATATATATGTGTGTGTATATATATATATATATATGTGTGTGTGTGTGTGTGTGCATGCATATATGCATGTATATGTAGGTATGTATGTACAATATGTCCCGCTGGTATTACGAGTCTTGCAGGTTTAGGGGAACCTCACACTCTTTTGGCCTTAACGCAAATCAACTTATGTAAATTTCGTAAAGGCTTTTTTCTATGGGACTTCCATAGCGCCGGTATTATGAGTTTGTCCTGGGAGACCAAAAAGTGAGCGGTACACCCTCTACTGCCAAGATTCCTAACGCATTTTAAAGTCAGTAGTTATGAGTTTTACGCTACAAAGCTGTAGCATAAAACTCATAACTAAAATGCTAAAAAGTACACTAACACCCATAAACTACCTATTAACCCCTAAACCGAGCCTAAACCGAGGCCCTCCTGCATCGCAAACACTATAATAAAAAGATTAACCCCTAATGTGCCGCTCCGGACATCGCCGCCACTATAATAAACATATAACCCCTAAACCGCCGCACTCCCGCCTTGCAAACACTAGTTAAATATTATTAACCCCTAATCTGCCACCCCTAACATCGCGACCACCTACTTATTAACACCAATCTGCCGTTTCCAACGTCGCCGCTACTATTCTAAATTTATTAACCCTTTAAACCTAAGTCTAACCCTAACCCTAACACCCCCTAACTTAAATATAATTTAAATAAATCTAAATAAAATTTACTATCATTAATTAAATTATTCCTATTTAAAACTAAATACTTACCTATAAAATAAACCCTAAGCTAGCTACAATATAACTAATAGTTACATTGTAGCTAGCTTAGGGTTTAATTTTATTTTACAGGCAAGTTTGTATTTATTTTAACTAGGTAGAATAGTTACTAAATAGTTATTAACTATTTACTAACTACCTAGCTAAAATAAATACAAATTTACCTGTAAAATAAAACCTAACCTAAGTTACACTAACACCTAACACTACACTACAATTAAATAAATTACCTAAATAAAATACATTTAAATAAATTAAATACAATTAGCTAAATTACAAAAAACAAATAAACACTAAATTACAGAAAATAAAAAACAAATTACAAGATCTTTAAACTAATTACACCTAATTTAAGAGCCCTATCAAAATAAAAAAGCCCCCCAAAATAAAAAAAACCCTAGCCTAAACTACCAATAGCCCTTAAAAGGGCCTTTTGCGGGGCATTGCCTCAAAGAAATCAGCTCTTTTACCTGTAAAAAAAAATACAAACAACCCCCCAACAGTAAAACCCACCACCCACACAACCAACCCCCCAAATAAAACCCTAACTAAAAAAAACCTAAGCTCCCCATTGCCCTGATAAGGGCATTTGAATGGGCATTGCCCTTAAAAGGGCATTTAGTTCTATTGCTGCCCAAAGCCCTAACCTAAAAATAAAACCCACCCAATACACCCTTAAAAAATCCTAACACTAACCCCCGAAGATCCACTTACCGGGAGAAGTCTTCATCCAAGTGGCAAGATGTCCTCAACGAAGCCGGCAGAAGTGGTCTTCCAGATGGGCAGAATTGGTCCTCCAGACAGGCAGAAGTCTTCACCCAGACGGCATCTCCTATCTTCATCCTTCCGATGCAGAGAGGCTCCATCTTCAAGATGGCGTGGAGCATCCTCTTCAATCGTCTTCTTGCTGAATGAATGTACCTTTAAATGACATCATCCAAGATGGCGTCCCTTAGATTCCGATTGACTGATAGAATTCTATCAGCCAATCGGAATTAAGGTTGAAAAAATTCTATTGACTGATCCAATCAGCCAATAGGATTGAGCTTGCATTCTATTGGCTGACTGGAACAGCCAATAGAATGCAAGCTCAATCCTATTGACTGATTGGGTTTTTTCAACCTTAATTCCGATTGGCTGATAGAATTCTATCAGTCAATTGGAATCTAAGGGACGCCATCTTGGATGAGATCATTTAAAGGTACCTTCATTCAGCAAGAAGATGTCGATTGAAGAGGATGATCCGCGCAGGATGTCTTGAAGATGGAGCCGCTCCGTGTTGGAAGGATGAAGATAGAAGATGCCGTCTAGGTGAAGACTTCTGCCCATCTGGAGGACCACTTCTGCCGGCTTCGTTGAGGACATCTTGCCGCTTGGATGAAGACTTCTCCTGGTAAGTGGATCTTCGGGGGTTAGTGTTAGGATTTTTAAAGGGTGTATTGGGTGGGTTTTATTTTTAGGTTAGGGTTTTGGGCAGCAATAGCGCTAAATGCCCTTTTAAGGGCAATGCCCATCCAAATGCCCTTTTCAGGGCAATGGGGAGCTTAGGTTTTTTTAGTTAGGGTTTTATTTGGGTGGTTGGTTGTGTGGGTGGTGGGTTTTACTGTTGAGGGGTTGTTTGTATTTTTTTTTACAGGTAAAAGAGCTGATTTCTTTGGGGGCAATGCCCCGCAAAAAGCCCTTTTAAGGGCTATTGATAGTTTAGTTTAGGCTAGGGTTTTTTTTATTTTGGGGAGGGGGGCTCTTAGATTAGGTGTAATTAGTTTAAAGATCTTGTAATTTGTTTTTTATTTTCTGTAATTTAGTTTTTTTTGTAATTTAGCTAATTGAATTTAATTTATTTAATTGTATTTAATTTAGGTAAGTTATTTAATTGTAGTGTAGTGTTAGGTGTTAGTGTAACTTAGGTTAGGTTTTATTTTACAGGTAAATTTGTATTTATTTTAGCTAGGTAGTTAGTAAATAGTTAATAACTATTTAGTAACTATTCTACCTAGTTAAAATAAATACAAACTTGCCTGTAAAATAAAAATAAACCCTAAGCTAGATACAATGTAACTATTAGTTATATGGTAGCTAGCTTAGGGTTTATTTTATAGGTAAGTATTTAGTTTAAAATAGGAATAATTTAAGTAATGATTGGAATTTTATTTAGATTTATTTTAATTATATTTAAGTTAGGGGTTTTAGGGTTAGGGTTAGACTTAGGTTTAGGGGTTAATAAATGTAGAATAGTGGTGGTGACGTTGGGGAAGGCAGATTAGGGGTTAATAAATGTAGGTAGGTGGCGGCGATGTTAGGGGCAGCAGATTAGGGGTTAATAAATATAATATTTCAAGGTATTGTGTTCGACTAGTACAGTGTAATAGTAGTATCCATATAACTCTTGTGAACAACCCCTCATTAGAGGTCCCAACAAGTGCGTAAATCACAGAGTTTACAGGTAAAAGAACCGTTCCTATAATATACACTTCAGACTTATATAATGCATAAACAGCGTGCTTACCACTCCGGTGTCAATCGATAGCTGTATGTATCAGACAGTTTCAGCTTAGTAGCGGATACAAGTGACTCGGATGTGCTTGTAGTAAACCGTCTGCCCTCCGGCATGAACGCTGTGTATACTTCACTGTTAATTTCAACAGGTGAGTGCCTGTGACGTATGCTGTCCTATGCTGGAACTGTTAGAGCTCTCCTGAACTCGTATTGAACATCAACAAATATGCAACAAGGTTTCACAGTTCAGTCAATAGGATTTTAGAGAGAGAGAGAGAGAGAGATGATTGTATAAATTAAAATATCATTTCTTTCATGTAATTAACAAGAGTCCATGAGCTAGTGACGTATGGGATATACATTCCTACCAGGAGGGGCAAAGTTTCCCAAACCTCAAAATGCCTATAAATACACCCCTCACCACACCCACAAATCAGTTTTACAAACTTTGCCTCCGATGGAGGTGGTGAAGTAAGTTTGTGCTAGATTCTACGTTGATATGCGCTCCGCAGCAAGTTGGAGCCCGGTTTTCCTCTCAGCGTGCAGTGAATGTCAGAGGGATGTGAGGAGAGTATTGCCTATTTGAATGCAGTGATCTCCTTCTACGGGGTCTATTTCATAGGTTCTCTGTTATCGGTCGTAGAGATTCATCTCTTACCTCCCTTTTCAGATCGACGATATACTCTTATATTTACCATTTCCTCTACTGATTCTCGTTTCAGTACTGGTTTGGCTTTCTACAAACATGTAGATGAGTGTCCTGGGGTAAGTAAGTCTTATTTTCTGTGACACTCCAAGCTATGGTTGGGCACTTTATTTATAAAGTTCTAAATATATGTATTCAAACATTTATTTGCCTTGACTCAGAATGTTCAACTTTCCTTATTTTCCAGACAGTCAGTTTCATATTTGGGATAATGCATTTTAATTTAACATATTTTACCTTAAAATTTGACTTTTTCCCTGTGGGCTGTTAGGCTCGCGGGGGCTGAAAATGCTTCATTTTATTGCGTCATTTTTGGCGCAGACTTTTTTGGCGCAAAAATTCTATTTCCGTTTCCGGCGTCATACGTGTCGCCGGAAGTTGCGTCATTCTTTGACGTTATTTTGCGCCAAAAATGTCGGCGTTCCGGATGTGGCGTCATTTTTGGCGCCAAAAGCATTTAGGCGCCAAATAATGTGGGCGTCTTTTTTGGCGCTAAAAAATTTGGGCGTCATTTTTGTCTCCACATTATTTAAGTCTCATTATTTATTGCTTCTGGTTGCTAGAAGCTTGTTCACTGGCATTTTTTTCCCATTCCTGAAACTGTCATTTAAGGAATTTGATCAATTTTGCTTTATATGTTGTTTTTTTCTTTTACATATTGCAAGATGTTCCACGTTGCAACTGAGTCAGAAGTTACTACAGGAAAATCACTGCACAGTGCTGGAGCTACCAAGCTAAGTCTGTTATAAACTTTTGGTATCTGTTTCTCCAGCTGTTATTTGTATTGCATGTCATGTCAAACTTATTAATGCAGATAAAATTTCCTTTAGTACTGTTACATTACCTGTTGCTGTTCCGTCAACATCTAATTTTCAGAGTGTTCCTGATAACATAAGAGATTTTATTTATTTTAAATCCATTAAGAAGGCTATGTCTGTTATTTCTCCTTCTAGTATACATAAAAGTCTTTTAAAACTTCTCTTTTTTTCAGATGAATTTTTAAATGAACATCATCATTTTGATGCTGATAAATCTTTGTATTTGTCCAAGATGGAATTTATTCGTTCTTTACTTAAAGAAGTGTTATTTGCATTAGAAATAGAGGATTCTGGTCCTCTTGATACTAAATGTAAACGTTTAAATAAGGTAGTTATTCCAGAAGTGTTTTATCTCCCTGATGCTATTTCTGAAGTAATTTCCAGGGAATGGAATAATTTGGGTAATTTATTTACTCCTTCTAGACGTTTAAGCAATTTATATCCTGTGCCATCTGACAGATTAGAGTTTTTTGGGACAAAAATCCCTAAGGTTATGGGGCTGTCTCTACTCCTGCTAATGTACTACTATTCCTATGGCAGATAGTACTTCATTTAAGGATCCTTTAGATAGGAAAATTGAATCCTTTCTAAGAAAAGCTTACTTATGTTCAGGTAATCTTCTTAGACCTGCTATATTTTTAGCGGATGTTGCTGCAGCTTCAACTTTTTGGTTAGAAGCTTTAGCGCAACAAGTAACAGATCATAATTTTATAGCATTATTATTATTTTATAACATGCTAATAATTTTATTGGTGATACCATCTTTTGATATCATTAGAGTTGATGTCAGGTATATGTCTCTAGCTATTTTAGCTAGAAAAGCTTTATGGATTAAACTTGGAATACTGACATGTCTTCTAAGTCAACTTTGCTTTCCCTTTCTTTCCAGGGTAAATAATCATTTCGTTCCTTTCCTCACAACAAGGAACAAAAGCCTGATCCTTCATCCTCAGGAGCGGTATCAGTTTGGAAACTATTTCCAGTTTGGAATATATCCGAGCTTTATAGAAACCTATAGCCAGCTCCTAAGTACCTATGAAGGTGCGGCCCTTATTCCAGCTCAGCTGGTATGGGGCAGATTACGTTTTCTTCAAAGAAATTTGGATCAATTCCGTTCTTAATCTCTGGTTTCAGAAACATTGTTTCAGAAAGGTACAGAATTGGCTTCAAGTTAAGGCCTCCTGCTAAGAGATTCTTTTCTTCCCCGTGTCCCAGTTAACACAGCAAGGCTCAGCATTTCTGAAATGTGTTTCAGATCTAGAGTTGGCTGGAGTATTTATACCAGTTCCAGTTCTGGAACAGGGGCTGGGGTTTTATTTTATCTCTTCATTGTACCAAAGAAGGTCAATTCCTTCAGACCAGTTCTGGATCTATCATTATTGAATCGTTATGTTAGGATACCAACATTCAAGATGGTTACTGTAGGACTATCCTGCCTTTTGTTTAGCAAGGGCATTATATGTCTACAATAGATTTACAGGATGTGTATCTGCATATTCCGATTCATCCAGATTACTTTTAGTGTCTGAGATTCTCTTTTTAGACAAGCATTACCAGTTTTGTGGCTCTACCGTTTGGCCTAGCCTCAGTTCCAAGAATTTTTTTCAAAGGTTCTCGGTGCCCTTCTTTCTCTATTCAGAGAATAGAGTGTTGGTATTTCCTTATTTGGACGATATCTTGGTACTTGCTCAGTCTTCTCATTTTCGTAGAATCTCATACGAATCGACTTGTGTTGTTTCTTCAAGTTCATGGTTGGAGGATCAATTTACCAATCAGTTCATTGATTCCTCAGACAAGGGTAACCTTTTTAGGTTTCTAGATAAATTCAGTGTCTATGACTCTGTCCTTATCAGTCAAGAGAAGTTTATCATTGATATCAGCTTGTCAAAACCTTCAGTCACAATCATTCCCTTTGGTAGCCTTATGCATGGAAATGTTGGGTCTTAGGACTGCCGCATCAGATGCGATCTCCTTTGCTCGTTTTTACATGCGACCTCTTCAGCTCTGTATGCTGAACCAATGGTGCAGGGATTACTCAAAGATATCTCAATTAATATCTTTAAACCGATTTTATGACACTCTCTGACATGGTGGACAGATCACCATCGTTTAGTTCAGGGGGCTTCTTTGTTCTTCCGACCTGGACTATAATCTCAACAGATGCTAGTTTTACAGGTTGGGGAGCTGTATGGGGGTATCTGACGGCACAAGGGGTTTGGGAATCTCAGGAGGTGAGATTTCCGATCAATATTTTGGAACTCCGTGCAATTTTCAGAGCTCTTCAGTCTTGGCCTCTTCCGAAGAGAGAGTTGTTCATTTGTTTTCAGATAAGACAATGTCACATCTGTGGCATACATCAATCATCAAGGAGGGACTCACAGTCCTCTGGCTATGAAAGAAGTATCTCGAATTTTGGTTTGGGCGGAATCCAGCTCCTGTCTAATCTCTGCGGTTTATATCCCAGGTATGGACAATTGGAAAGCGGATTATCTCAGTCGCCAAACGTTGCATCCGGGCGAATGGTCTCTTCACCCAGAGGTATTTCTTCAGATTGTTCAAATGTGGGAACTTCCAGAAATAGATCTGATGGCTTCTCATCTAAACAAGAAACTTCCCAGGTATCTGTCCAGATCCCGGGATCCTCAGGCGGAGGCAGTGGATGCATTTTCACTTCCTTGGAAGTATCATCCTGCCTATATCTTTCCGCCTCTAGTTCTTCTTCCAAGAGTAATCTCCAAGATTCTGAAGGAATGCTCGTTTGTTCTGCTGGTAGCTCCGGCATGGCCTCACAGGTTTTGGTATGAGGATCTTGTCCGGATGGCCTTTTGCCAACCGTGTACTCTTCCGTTAAGACCAGACCTTTTGTCTCAAGGTCCTTTTTTCCATCAGGATCTGAAATCCTTAAATTTAAAGGTATGGAGATTGAACGCTTGATTCTTGGTCAAAGAGGTTTCTCTGACTCTGTGATTAATACTATGTTACAGGCTCGTAAATCTGTATCCAGAGAGATATATTAGAGTCTGGAAGACTTATATTTCTTGGTGTCTTTCTCATCATTTTTCTTGGCATTTTTTTTAGAATACCGAGAATATTACAATTTCTTCAGGATGGTTTAGATAAGGGTTTGTCCGCAAGTTCCTTGAAAGGTCAAATCTCTGCTCTTTCTGTTCTTTTTCAACAGAAAGGTTGCTATTCTTCCTGATATTCATTGTTTTGTACAAGCTTTGGTTCGTATAAAGCCTGTCATTAAGTCAATTTCTCCTCCTTGGAGTTTGAATTTGGTTCTGGGAGCTCTTCAAGCTCCTCCGTTTGAACCTATGCATTCATTGGACATTAAATTACTTTCTTGGAAAGTTTTGTTCCTTTTGGCCATCTCTTCTGCTAGAAGAGTTTCTGAATTTTCTGCTCTTTCGTGTGAGTCTCCTTTTCTGATTTTTCATCAGGATAAGGCGGTGTTGCGAACTTCTTTTGAATTTTTACCTAAAGTTGTGAATTCCAACAACATTAGTAGAGAAATTGTGGTTCCTTCATTATGTCCTAATCCTAAGAATTCTAAGGAGAAATCATTGCATTCTTTGGATGTTGTTAGAGCTTTGAAATATTATGTTGAAGCTACGAAATCTTTCCGTAAGACTTCTAGTCTATTTGTTATCTTTTCCGGTTCTAGGAAAGGCCAGAAAGCTTCTGCCATTTCTTTGGCATCTTGGTTGAAATCTTTAATTCATCTTGCCTATGTTGAGTCGGGTAAAATTCCGCCTCAGAGAATTACAGCTCATTCTACTAGGTCAGTATCTACTTCCTGGGCGTTTAGGAATGAAGCTTCGGTTGACCAGATCTGCAAAGCAGCAACTTGGTCCTCTTTGCATACTTTTTCTAAATTCTACCATTTTGATGTCTTTTCTTCTTCTGAAGCAGTTTTTGGTAGAACAGTTCTTCAGGCAGCGATTTCAGTTTGAATCTTCTGCTTATGTTTTTTGTTAAACTTTATTTTGGGTGTGGATTATTTTCAGCAGGAATTGGCTGTCTTTATTTTATCCCTCCCTCTCTAGTGACTCTTGTGTGGAAAGATCCACATCTTGGGTAGTCATTATCCCATACGTCACTAGCTCATGGACTCTTGTTAATTACATGAAAGAAAACATAATTTATGTAAGAACTTACCTGATAAATTCATTTCTTTCATATTAACAAGAGTCCATGAGGCCCACCCTTTTTTGTGGTGGTTATGATTTTTTTGTATAAAGCACAATTATTCCAATTCCTTATTTTATATGCTTCGCACTTTTTTTCTTATCACCCCACTTCTTGGCTATTCGTTAAACTGATTTGTGGGTGTGGTGAGGGGTGTATTTATAGGCATTTTGAGGTTTGGGAAACTTTGCCCCTCCTGGTAGGAATGTATATCCCATACGTCACTAGCTCATGGACTCTTGTTAATATGAAAGAAATGAATTTATCAGGTAAGTTCTTACATAAATTATGTTTTTATTGAATTCGTTAAAACAGACCTGGCACAGCACATAGAAATCCCCACTGCTGACGCGTTTCCTGCCTCACGGGCAGTTCATCAGAGCATACAGGGATCACCTGAAGCTGCTGTTTTAAACACACAGGTACACCAAAAAAGTCCAATCACATAGAAGCTAGGTAAGTGCAAAAAACACCCACCCTTTAACTCATTCAATTCCATTAACATATTATACAATGTTTAAATGTGACTGAACCAATTGGGTTCCTAAGAGGTAACAGCACAAAAATAAAAATACAAAATAAAGAACAAAATATAATTCAAAATATAAAATTTGAATGTTTGGAATAAACTCTTATTTGGGAGCATTTTAAATCGTAACAATTCATCCAAAAAAAGTTACGCCTATATTCTGATGTTAATTTAAAAATTGCTAAAGTTTGATAATAATAATAAAATAGAGGTGAGTTAACCCATAGCCGTTTGGGGTATATAAGATAAATGCAAAATATAATCTAAGGGTCATCACCAAGACTGTATCAGTCAAAATGAAAAAAAGAAGAAAATAACTTTAAGCAAGTAATTGAGCCAACAATTCAATCTTTGGTTACATATTCCTGAAAAGGCACATACGAAAGATACATTAATTCTGAATTAGAAAGACACTAAATCTGAAATTGCATAAATTGTAAAATGTTTACAAAAGGTCAGACTGGCCAAAATAACACCTATCTTTCTGCAGTATGTAATTATTGGATACAAAGATTTATATATATAAATCAGCTCCTATCTATGAAAAGTTTGACATCGCTAATTTTATTTATTCCTAGTGGATGACCCGTTTTTAAAGTGTGAATCCAAAAAATTTCTCTTTTTGATAAGGCCTGATATCTATCTCCTCCTCTGGCTCCCAATGTGACTTGCTCAATCCCTTGAAAAAGGAAGTGAGCCAGTCTATTGGAATGTGTAAAGAAATGTTTTGCAACTGGAGTCTTTGGAACCTCTGCTTCCAATGACAACAGATGCTCTCTTATTCGATCTTTGAGATTCCTTGAAGTGAGGCCAATGTATTGAAAATTGTAGAATGAGCAAGTTATAAGATAAATTACATACACAGAATTACAGTTGATGGATTCTCTTATTTTATAGGAAATCCCAGTCTGCATAGATTTAAAGCTATTGCCTACAAGTGCATAGTCACAGCATTTACAAGGTTTAGTACCACATTTATGAAAGCCAATATTAATTGGTAGCCAGTTATTTTTTGTGTTCTCCCTGTTTTTTTTTATTTTGGAAGAGAAATTCTTTCTTATTTTGTCACCTATAGTATCAGATCTGCTAGCAACAAAATTACAATTACCAGAGATCAACCTAAGATCAGCATCTCTCTCCAGCAATGGCAATCTCGTTTTGATTATATTGCAGATATCTCCAAACTGTCTACTAAATTTGGTGACAAAATTAATGCCTTTTTTTTGTTTCAATCCCTGATCAGAATTTGAAATAATGCGATCTTTTAGTAAATTATTTCTATCAAAGCATGACACTAAGTTAGACTGTTTTTTTAAATCCTCTAAATCATAACCTCTGGCTACCAAGCGCTCTGTCAAATCATTGGCATGTTTCCAATAATCACTTAGATTAGTACAGTTGCGTCTAAGTCTGATATATTGGCCCTTTGGTATCCCCTTTTTTAAATGTTTGGGATGGGAGGAGTCTGCCCTAAGGATAGTGTTGCCACTTATTTCTTTCCTATATGATTCTGTAAATATTGTTTGACCATCATTCCTTAGATATATATTGAGGTAAGGAATGCTGTTGTGGGATGCACTGAAGGTGAACCTAAGATTACTATCATTACAATTGAGATAGTCTAGGAAATGATTTAATTCTCCCTCAGTGCCATCCCACACTAGCAAAATATCGTCTATATACCTGGTATACATCTTAATATTGTTATGAAAGATGTTACTCTCACTGAAAATCTTTAGAATTTCAAAATTTGCCAAATAGAGATTTGCATACGAGGGGGCAAATTTTGCCCCCATCGCAGTACCCCTAAGTTGAATAAAAAATTCTCCATTGAAAATAAAAAAGTTTCTGTTCAATAGAAAAGATGTAGCCATTAAAATAAATTCTATCAAATCAGCATCATATCCAGAATATCTCTCCAGCATTTTTTTCAAGGCATTTAGCCCCAGATTATGCGGGATACATGAGTATAAAGAGATTACATCTATGGTGACAAAAAGGAAGCTCTTTTTCCATTCAAAATTTTGAATCAACCTGATCAGATGCTTGGTATCTCTTAGAAACCCAGGTAGCGATTGCACAATTGGTTGCAACTGGGCATCTACCCATTGGCCTAACTTCTCCCCCAGGGAGCCAATCGCAGAAATGATTTGTCTCCCTGGGGGATTCACCAAAGATTTGTGTATCTTTGGTAAAAATTTGAAAACCGGTACTCTTGGGTTCTCAACAAAGACAAAATCACATGTTTTGGTTGTGAGTATGGAGTTCTCCAGCCCCAAATCCAAAAGATGTCTTAATTCTTTCTGGAATTTGTTTGTAGGATTAAATGTCATTTTTTTATAAGTGTCAATGTCATCCAATTGCCTATAGGCTTCTTTTAAATAATCAGTTTTATTTAAGACTACAATGGAGCCCCCTTTATCCGAGTCAACAATCACTATATCTTGATTATTTTTTAATTTCATTAATGCCTGTGTCTCTTTATTACTTATATTTTTATAAGTGTGTTTGCCTCACTTTTCATTATCAATTACTTTCTCTGACAGAGAAATAAGATCTTGTTCCAAAATAGAATGGAAAAGCTCAATGACATCATTTCTAGCATTCACTGGATAAAAAACACTAGGTTTCGACTCTTTAATCAAACATTGTTTTGTATAACTACCAATCTCTAGATCAACATCTTGTAGCTCACACAAAGACACTATGTCACAAAGATCTTTGAAATTACATGTATCATTGACTGTAATTGCGTCTTTCTGTGTGCCACCGGGCTGATCATCAGTGCCTAGATTTTTAAAATGTTTAGTTAGGGTAATTTTACGGACAAATTTATTAATGTCCAACATCGTTTCAAATAGGTTGAAGTCCCTAGTTGGTGAGAAACCCAGTCCTTTGCTTAATACAGAGATTTCATTAGGATCCAGTGTAGTTGATGATAAGTTGATTATTTGTCGTTTTTGTTGTTTTTCTTCTTCCACTGTGTGCGTCGACTCGGATACCTGGGTATCATTAGTCCCGGTACTGGATTCTCCTCTGGTTTTTCTTTTTGTTTTTCTTTTTTGTTGTTGATCACTGGATTCTCCCTGTTTTTTGGCTTAGCTCCCAGTTTAGAATCAATGTCTGCAGATGTTCTAATGGGTGTAGAAGTGGTAGGTACAGCCGGATCTATTACAGTTGTTGAGGATGAGCTTGTGTTAGTTTCACTTAAGCCTGCTGTACTTTCAAAGCTTGAAAAAGTGACTTTCCTTGGGTTCTTATCTTTGTTCTTATTTTGATTGAAATTCTTCTGCTTGTTATTCTTATTTCTTCGCATCTTCCTCTCAGTATTCCAGCTGTATACTATACCCAGTTCATAATCTTTGCAGTCTCTTTCATATTTTTTATATTTGTGGTCCGACAACTCCACACTCAATTTCTCCAGAGTCTCATCTAGTTGGTTTTGATAGGGTATTAGTTTTTCGTCATCCTTAAATAACTCCAATTGTTTATCCATAGATTCAATTTCAACTAGTATGTTTTCTCTTTGTTCTTTTTTGAACTCCACCAGTTTCTCCATTAATATTAAGGAGCAATCTGACAGAGATTCATTCCATGTAGACATAAATTCTGAGTATTCCCTGTGAAATGCCGGAAACTTTTTCATTCTCAAACCTCTGGGAATTCTTTTTTCTTCCAGATATTGTTCTAAGAATTCTATATCCCACCAGAGTTTTAATTCCTTAATATGTGTCTTTTCCTTGTTGGCAAAAAAAGTTCCCAAATCAGGTTTATTCTTATTATGTGCTGTGCCTTTAAGTAACTGTTCAAATCTCTCTCTCCTATGTTTATCGTTAAATGCAGCCATGTTATGTTCGTAGTCTTCTGTGTTAGACACTGTAAAGTCCCCACTGGAGATAAACTTAATTGCAACAATATTTCAAGGTATTGTGTTCGACTAGTACAGTGTAATAGTAGTATCCATATAACTCTTGTGAACAACCCCTCATTAGAGGTCCCAACAAGTGCGGAAATCACAGAGTTTACAGGTAAAAGAACCGTTCCTATAATATACACTTCAGACTTATATAATGCATAAACAGCGTGCTTACCACTCCGGTGTCAATCGATAGCTGTATGTATCAGACAGTTTCAGCTTAGTAGCGGATACAAGTGACTCAGATGTGCTTGTAGTAAACCGTCTGCCCTCCGGCATGAACGCTGTGTATACTTCACTGTTAATTTCAACAGGTGAGTGCCTGTGACGTATGCTGTCCTATGCTGGAACTGTTAGAGCTCTCCTGAACTCGTATTGAACATCAACAAATATGCAACAAGGTTTCACAGTTCAGTCAATAGGATTTTAGAGAGAGAGAGATGATTGTATAAATTAAAATATCATTTTATTGAATTCGTTAAAACAGACCTGGCACAGCACATAGAAATCCCCACTGCTGACGCGTTTCCTGCCTCACGGGCAGTTCATCAGAGCATACAGGGATCACCTGAAGCTGCTGTTTTAAACACACAGGTACACCAAAAAAGTCCAATCACATAGAAGCTAGGTAAGTGCAAAAAACACCCACCCTTTAATTCATTCAATTCCATTAACATATTATACAATGTTTAAATGTGACTGAACCAATTGGGTTCCTAAGAGGTAACAGCACAAAAATAAAAATTCAAAATAAAGAACAAAATATAATTCAAAATATAAAATTTGAATGTTTGGAATAAACTCTTATTTGGGAGCATTTTAAATCGTAACAATTCATCCAAAAAAAGTTACGCCTATATTCTGATGTTAATTTAAAAATTGCTAAAGTTTGATAATAATAATAAAATAGAGGTGAGTTAACCCATAGCCGTTTGGGGTATATAAGATAAATGCAAAATATAATCTAAGGGTCATCACCAAGACTGTATCAGTCAAAATGGAAAAAAAGAAGAAAATAACTTTAAGCAAGTAATTGAGCCAACAATTCAATCTTTGGTTACATATTCCTGAAAAGGCACATACGAAAGATACATTAATTCTGAATTAGAAAGACACTAAATCTGAAATTGCATAAATTGTAAAATGTTTACAAAAGGTCAGACTGGCCAAAATAACACCTATCTTTCTGCAGTATGTAATTATTGGATACAAAGATTTAAATATATAAATCAGCTCCTATCTATGAAAAGTTTGACGTCGCTAATTTTATTTATTCCTAGTGGATGACCCGTTTTTAAAGTGTGAATCCAAAAAATGTCTCTTTTTGATAAGGCCTGATATCTATCTCCTCCTCTGGCTCCCAATGTGACTTGCTCAATCCCTTGAAAAAGGAAGTGAGCCAGTCTATTGGTATGTGTAAAGAAATGTTTTGCAACTGGAGTCTTTGGAACCTCTGCTTCCAATGACAACAGATGCTCTCTTATTCGATCTTTGAGATTCCTTGAAGTGAGGCCAATGTATTGAAAATTGCAGAATGAGCAAGTTATAAGATAAATTACATACACAGAATTACAGTTGATGGATTCTCTTATTTTATAGGAAATCCCAGTCTGCATAGATTTAAAGCTATTGCCTACAAGTGCATAGTCACAGCATTTACAAGGTTTAGTACCACATTTATGAAAGCCAATATTAATTGGTAGCCAGTTATTTTTTGTGTTCTCCCTGGTTTTGATTTTGGAAGAGAAATTCTTTCTTATTTTGTCACCTATAGTATCAGATCTGCTAGCAACAAAATTACAATTACCAGAGATCAACCTAAGATCAGCATCTCTCTCCAGCAATGGCAATCTCGTTTTGATTATATTGCAGATATCTCCAAACTGTCTACTAAATTTGGTGACAAAATTAATGCCTTTTTTTTGTTTCAATCCCTGATCAGAATTTGAAATAATGCGATCTTTTAGTAAATTATTTCTATCAAAGCATGACACTAAGTTAGACTGTTTTTTTAAATCCTCTAAATCATAACCTCTGGCTACCAAGCGCTCTGTCAAATCATTGGCATGTTTCCAATAATCACTTAGATTAGTACAGTTGCGTCTAAGTCTGATATATTGGCCCTTTGGTATCCCCTTTTTTAAATGTTTGGGATGGGAGGAGTCTGCCCTAAGGATAGTGTTGCCACTTATTTCTTTCCTATATGATTCTGTAAATATTGTTTGACCATCATTCCTTAGATATATATCAAGGTAAGGAATGCTGTTGTGGGATGCACTGAAGGTGAACCTAAGATTACTATCATTACAATTGAGATAGTCTATGAAATGATTTAATTCTCCCTCAGTGCCATCCCACACTAGCAAAATATCGTCTATATACCTGGTATACATCTTAATATTGTTATGAAAGATGTTACTCTCACTGAAAATCTTTAGAATTTCAAAATTTGCCAAATAGAGATTTGCATACGAGGGGGCAAATTTTGCCCCCATCGCAGTACCCCTAAGTTGAATAAAAAATTCTCCATTGAAAATAAAAAAGTTTCTGTTCAATAGAAAAGATGTAGCCATTAAAATAAATTCTATCAAATCAGCATCATATCCAGAATATCTCTCCAGCATTTTTTTCAAGGCATTTAGCCCCAGATTATGCGGGATACATGAGTATAAAGAGATTACATCTATGGTGACAAAAAGGAAGCTCTTTTTCCATTCAAAATTTTGAATCAACCTGATCAGATGCTTGGTATCTCTTAGAAACCCAGGTAGCGATTGCACAATTGGTTGCAACTGGGCATCTACCCATTGGCCTAACTTCTCCCCCAGGGAGCCAATCGCAGAAATGATTTGTCTCCCTGGGGGATTCACCAAAGATTTGTGTATCTTTGGTAAAAATTTGAAAACCGGTACTCTTGGGTTCTCAACAAAGACAAAATCACATGTTTTGGTTGTGAGTATGGAGTTCTCCAGCCCCAAATCCAAAAGATGTCTTAATTCTTTCTGGAATTTGTTTGTAGGATTAAATGTCATTTTTTTATAAGTGTCAATGTCATCCAATTGCCTATAGGCTTCTTTTAAATAATCAGTTTTATTTAAGACTACAAGTTTTACAAAACAATGTTTGATTAAAGAGTCGAAACCTAGTGTTTTTTATCCAGTGAATGCTAGAAATGATGTCATTGAGCTTTTCCATTCTATTTTGGAACAAGATCTTATTTCTCTGTCAGAGAAAGTAATTGATAATAAAAAGTCAGGCAAACACACTTATAAAAATATAAGTAATAAAGAGACACAGGCATTAATGAAATTAAAAAATAATCAAGATATAGTGATTGTTGACTCGGATAAAGGGGGCTCCATTGTAGTCTTAAATAAAACTGATTATTTAAAAGAAGCCTATAGGCAATTGGATGACATTGACACTTATAAAAAAATGACATTTAATCCTACAAACAAATTCCAGAAAGAATTAAGACATCTTTTGGATTTGGGGCTGGAGAACTCCATACTCACAACCAAAACATGTGATTTTGTCTTTGTTGAGAACCCAAGAGTACCGGTTTTCAAATTTTTACCAAAGATACACAAATCTTTGGTGAATCCCCCAGGGAGACAAATCATTTCTGTGATTGGCTCCCTGGGGGAGAAGTTAGGCCAATGGGTAGATGCCCAGTTGCAACCAATTGTGCAATCGCTACCTGGGTTTCTAAGAGATACCAAGCATCTGATCAGGTTGATTCAAAATTTTGAATGGAAAAAGAGCTTCCTTTTTGTCACCATAGATGTAATCTCTTTATACTCATGTATCCCGCATAATCTGGGGCTAAATGCCTTGAAAAAAATGCTGGAGAGATATTCTGGATATGATGCTGATTTGATAGAATTTATTTTAATGGCTACATCTTTTCTATTGAACAGAAACTTTTTCATTTTCAATGGAAATTTTTTTATTCAACTTAGGGGTACTGCGATGGGGGCAAAATTTGCCCCCTCGTATGCAAATCTCTATTTGGCAAATTTTGAAATTCTAAAGATTTTCAGTGAGAGTAACATCTTTCATAAAAATATTAAGATGTATACCAGGTATATAGACGATATTTTGCTAGTGTGGGATGGCACTGAGGGAGAATTAAATCATTTCATAGACTATCTCAATTGTAATGATAGTAATCTTAGGTTCACCTTCAGTGCATCCCACAACAGCATTCCTTACCTTGATATATATCTAAGGAATGATGGTCAAACAATATTTACAGAATCATATAGGAAAGAAATAAGTGGCAATACTATCCTTAGGGCAGATTCCTCCCATCCCAAACATTTAAAAAAGGGGATACCAAAGGGCCAATATATCAGACTTAGACGCAACTGTACTAATCTAAGTGATTATTGGAAACATGCCAATGATTTGACAGAGCGCTTGGTAGCCAGAGGTTATGATTTAGAGGATTTAAAAAAACAGTCTAACTTAGTGTCATGCTTTGATAGAAATAATTTACTAAAAGATCTCATTATTTCAAATTCTGATCAGGGATTGAAACAAAAAAAAGGCATTCATTTTGTCACCAAATTTAGTAGACAGTTTGGAGATATCTGCAATATAATCAAAACGAGATTGCCATTGCTGGAGAGAGATGCTGATCTTAGGTTGATCTCTGGTAATTGTAATTTTGTTTCTAGCAGATCTGATACTATAGGTGACAAAATAAGAAAGAATTTCTCTTCCAAAATCAAAACCAGGGAGAACACAAAAAATAACTGGCTACCAATTAATATTGGCTTTCATAAATGTGGTACTAAACCTTGTAAATGCTGTGACTATGCACTTGTAGGCAATAGCTTTAAATCTATGCAGACTGGGATTTCCTATAAAATAAGAGAATCCATCAACTGTAATTCTGTGTATGTAATTTATCTTATAACTTGCTCATTCTGCAATTTTCAATACATTGGCCTCACTTCAAGGAATCTCAAAGATCGAATAAGAGAGCATCTGTTGTCATTGGAAGCAGAGGTTCCAAAGACTCCAGTTGCAAAACATTTCTTTACACATTCCAATAGACTGGCTCACTTCCTTTTTCAAGGGATTGAGCAAGTCACATTGGGAGCCAGAGGAGGAGATAGATATCAGGCCTTATCAAAAAGAGACATTTTTTGGATTCACACTTTAAAAACGGGTCATCCACTAGGAATAAATAAAATTAGCGATGTCAAACTTTTCATAGATAGGAGCTGATTTATATATATAAATCTTTGTATCCAATAATTACATACTGCAGAAAGATAGGTGTTATTTTGGCCAGTCTGACCTTTTGTAAACATTTTACAATTTATGCAATTTCAGATTTAGTGTCTTTCTAATTCAGAATTAATGTATCTTTCGTATGTGCCTTTTCAGGAATATGTAACCAAAGATTGAATTGTTGGCTCAATTACTTGCTTAAAGTTATTTTCTTCTTTTTTTCATTTTGACTGATACAGTCTTGGTGATGACCCTTAGATTATATTTTGCATTTATCTTATATACCCCAAACGGCTATGGGTTAACTCACCTCTATTTTATTATTATTATCAAACTTTAGCAATTTTTAACATCAGAATATAGGCGTAACTTTTTTTGGATGAATTGTTACGATTTAAAATGCTCCCAAATAAGAGTTTATTCCAAACATTCAAATTTTATATTTTGAATTATATTTTGTTCTTTATTTTGTATTTTTATTTTTGTGCTGTTACCTCTTAGGAACCCAATTGGTTCAGTCACATTTAAACATTGTATAATATGTTAATGGAATTGAATGAGTTAAAGGGTGGGTGTTTTTTGCACTTACCTAGCTTCTATGTGATTGGACTTTTTGGTGTACCTGTGTGTTTAAAACAGCAGCTTCAGGTGATCCCTGTATGCTCTGATGAACTGCCCGTGAGGCAGGAAACGCGTCAGCAGTGGGGATTTCTATGTGCTGTGCCAGGTCTGTTTTAACGAATTCAATAAAATTATATTTTAATTTATACAATCATCTCTCTCTCTCTCTCTAAAATCCTATTGACTGAACTGTGAAACCTTGTTGCATATTTGTTAATAAATATAATGTAGGTGTCGGAGATGTTGGGGGCAGCAGATTAGGGGTTAAGTATAATGTAGGTGTCGGCGATGTCGGGGGCGTCAGATTAGGGGTTAATAAGTGTAAGATTAGCGATTAGCGATGTTTAGACTCAGGGTTCATGTTACGGTGTTAGGTGTAAACATAAAACGTGTTTCCCCAAAGGAATCAATGGGGCTGTGTTATTGAGTTTTACGCTGCTTTTTTGCAGGTGTTAGACTTTTTCTCAGCCAGCTCTCCCCATTGATGTCTATGGGGAAATCGTGCACAAGCACAAATAACCAGTTCACCGCTCACTTAAGCAGCGCTGGTATTGGAGTGCAGTATGGAGCTCAATTTTGCTTTACGCTCACTTTTTTCCTGTTAACGCCGGATTGACAAACACCTGTAATACCAGCGCTGCAGGTAAGTGAGCGGTGATAATAAACTGCAAGTTAGCACCGCACCCCTGTTACCGCAAAACTCGTGATCTAGCCAATAGTTACTTGAATAAAACGGTTGCATTTTGCATTGGAATGATTATTCCAATAGACTAAAATTGAAGTATTTAAAGGTTAGTATTTCAAATGTTAAAGGGACAGTTTACTCTAAAATTGTTATTGTTTAAAAATATAGATATTCCTTTAATTACCCAACGCTGTTATATTAATACACTTTTTACCTCTGTGATTACCTTGTATCTAAGCCTCTGCAGACTGTCCCCTTATCTCAGTTCTTTTGACAGACATGAAATTTAGCCAATCAGTGCTGACTCATAAATCACTCCACAAGAGTGAGCACAATGTTATCTATATGGCGCACCTGAACTAGAAGTGTCTAACTGTGAAAAACTGCCAACATGCAATGAGAAAAGAGGCACCTTCAATAGCTTAGAAATTAGCATATGAGCCTACCTAGGTTTAGCTTTCAACAAAGAATACAAAGAGAAGAAAGCAAATTTGATGATAAATATACATTGGAAAGTTGTTTAAAATAGCATGCTTTATCTAAATTATACAAGTACATACAGAAAGAGAAGCGCTCTACTAGCACATTGGGCAAGGAGTCCACCTCTGGTTTCCCCCATCACCCTTAGGAAGACCTCCCAAGGGTCATAATACAAATGCACAGAAAGAGAGAAGCATTGTACCAGGAACAATCAACAGCTCAGTAGCTTGTTCTATGGCAAGTTACCACCTAGGAGCAGCCTCTTTTAGCCCAATTCCTGAAAGGTCAGTCCAGCCCTGAATTTTCCGAATAATAAAAGTTTAATTTTGACTTGACTTTCCGTTTAAGTTTAAAATAGGAAAGTTTATATTCCTAAAAAAACAAAGTTGTTTAAAAATATTTGACTTTAATTCAAAAAACATTATTAACATGGAACAAACTAGCATTTTTAAGAAACTAAGGGGCCTATCTATCAAGCTCCGAGTGGAGTTTGATGCCCCGTGTTATAGACAGGCTCGCCAGAAACAGCAGTTATGAAGCAGCGGTCACAAAGACCGCTGCTCCATAACCTGTCCGCCTGCTCAGAGCAGGCGGACAGACATCGCCGCAATATAACCCGATCGAGTACGATCGGGTTGATTGACACCTCCCTGCTGGCGGCGTTAGAACTTACTTTAATGCTTAATTGAGATGTGCATGCATTTTAACAAAACGAATATCCAAATGAATGCACCAATGAAATTTTAAGAAAACTAATAAATACTGACATTTGTCAGTATTCATTAGTTTTCATTAATTTACCTTAAAGGAGTTAAATACTAGCGCGCTGGAGAGCAACACTAACCCACTGCTCTTTTTCACAGATGCGCTAATAGGAGGCTTAGCACGGCAGCTTGCAGGGCCTGCGCTATAGGAGAAGGTCCTTAATGCAGGCCCTGGGAGCCGCCACACTAAGCCTCCTATTAGTGCGTCCGTGGCTCTGTGTAAGTATAAAGCTACAGGTTAACTTTTTCACCTGTAGCTTTGTAACATTTGCATTCATTTAACGAATACTAATATAAATGTTGTACAAATATTAAGGGGCCAATTTATCAAGGGCCAAAAGGCCCCTGATGCCCCTGTTTCCGTGCGAGCCTTCAGGCTCACCGAAAACAGCAGTTAAGAAGCAGCGGTCTTAAGACCACTGCTCCTTAAGTCGTCCGCTGCCTCTAAGGCTCTGGGCATCAATCAATCAACCGAAGGCGGCAAATTTGCAGGGGAGCAGCATTGCACAAGCTGTTCATCAGAACTGCTTGTGCAATGTTAAATGCTGACAGCATATGCTGTCGGCATTCAGTGATGTCTGTCGGACATGATACGCTGAGCAGATCATGCCATACAGACACTTGGTAAATAAGCCCCTACGTATTTGTTTAGTTCAAAACAAAATGAACATGGAATAGTGCAGCCGATGAAACTAATTTCTACAAATATTTGTTCTGAAAGATTTGGACAAACCAATTTTTTTGAAGCTGCTCAAGTCTATTAAATAATAAATCTGCAGGATAATACTTTTAAAAAAATGCACTGAATTTGTTATCAGTACTTTATCAGTCAATCTTAATAATTTACATGGCTTTTAGGAGCGGGGAAAACATATTCAGAAACAATATACACCCCCTCCTACATGTGTTTTAAGGAAAGAAAAAAATGGAAAAAAAATGTTTCCATGTCGCTAAATCTTAAATGCAGTACTTTCTCATGTAAGTCTGTCCTCTCTTACTTTTTTTTTTTTTTTTTTAAATTTGGATTACTGCACTAGCAGGAGAGTTGAGCAGCAAGCTGGGACCTGTTAGTTTTACAGCATACATCCTAGGCGTTCACTTTCCTCGCTTTTACAAAGGCCTGCAGGCAAAGTAAGTCATTAGGACCTGCAGACTTGATGGTGCTGAGTTCAATTCCCACCAGTTTTTGAGATAGAACATACTTTTGATGTTTGAGATTTTATTTTATTGTTGTTCTGTGGCTAAGTAATTTTCCAACATGGGAAATGCTTTGTTCAGAATCCTATATATTGTTTTCATATATAAAATTGCAATGTGTAAAAAGTTATTGAAAATAATATTCTTTATATACAATATGCTAAATAAAATATAGGACCTATTCCCATATGTTGAGGAGTTGTATGAAGTGTCTTGAACTGCCATTAGCAGGGTTTTTAAATTTGGGTCCCAATCCATTATGAACACATTAGGAAAAAACAATTATTGTGTGTTTTTCAGGGCCTATAAATTGCATTGAGAAAAATTAACATCATCATAAAATACATTTCAAGCTGATTTTTGTAAGAACTGAAATTGAACCAGCTTGACACCTTGAAAGGTATTTTGTTTTAAGAGGCATTTGGCTGTTACCAAAGTTAATTTTAATAGGAAAAGTAAATGCTCACTCATTTTAATATAATTTAACTTACTGCCTTTAGTCAATCCGCCTAATTAATCTCCCTGGTCTTTTTTCTTTTTTTTCTTATAATTTTTTATACCTCTACAAGGGATTATTTAGATGCTCACCCAAGATGTCTTCTTGTGATTTATTTATTCATTTTTTTTGTAATTACTGCTCAACCTGTCCTAGCTATAGAAAGACAGCTTCAGCCGAGGCTCCTGAAGAGCTCCCTGCTTATTGATCAGCTGATTATTTCACCTGTATTATAGTTCAAATATCATGAAAATCTGGCCTGTTAGGGGTATTGAGGACTGGAGTTGGGAAACACTGTTTTACAATATAATGTTCAGTAAAATAAGCTCATTTCTCATGCTGCCGAGTTTTTGATAATTGTACCTTTAATACTAGCCTTAAGCTTCATTCTAGCTCCCACCACTGTCCTAACCCATACCATAATATTACCAGACCCCAATTTAAATAACTAGTAAACCACAATATTCTCAAACCAGGATGCTATGGGTGGTGAGTTCTCAGTATCTCTATGTCAGGGTGCCAGAAATCAGACTGAGATGAGAAGTGCAAAAATAATCACACCTTTATTAATAGCAAAAAATAATAAAAAGTCCACAAGTCAAATAACAAGCCAGGAGTCAAAACCAGAGCTTGTAGTCAGACGAGCCGAGTCAGGAGCCAAAGCGAATAGTCAGACGAGCCGGAATCAGGAACAAGGAAAACAGCAGAGTCAGGAACAAGCCAGAGATCAGGAACCACGAAGGACGTCAAGCAGCCAGGTAATACACAGGAACTCTCACAAACAGGTCTGCGACAACGCAAAGGCAAAGCATACTGAACAGAGGCCCTTTAAATAATAAGTGATGACATCACAATTCTGAGACTGCATCCTGTCTCACATGGATGATGCACACCAGTCTGGCCATAAAAGGAAGTGCAGGAAATGAGCAGCATCCCCCACAATGCACCATAGTCAGGAAGAGAGGTGAGCAAAATGGCTGCCAGCAGCACATGGCAAACATAACAGGGAGAAAACCCTGACACTCTAACAATGATATTCTGGCATCAAGACTATGGTCAGTAAACATGTAGTAGACAATGGGAGGCAGACTCTGCACAAAAGGGAGAAATAATTTAAGACAGACTGGCACAAAGAGTACACAAATTGGAGAGAAAGTTGCAAAAGAAAAAAGGATGCATTAACTGGATTAAATGGTATATCTTTTACAGAGTGTATTATATATAGATGCACAAAATAAAAAGAGAATTGCAAAAAGTTGGGAGAGGATGAATATTTCGAATAGAAAAAGCTGTACACAGTGTAGAAAGATATATGAATTGACAGGTATCTGAACAAGGTAATGGAGAAATAACATTTTGGCAAAAGGTGGGTAGTGGATTTTCAAAATGGCATCAATAGCACCTTTAAAGAAGAGGCATTCCCATGGTATGTGGGCAGAGGCAGTTATAAAGAAGAGGGAGAACGGTATAACTAGGAGTGTAAAGGCACAGAAAGGATGCTGTAATTGAAGAGAATGACACAGCAGTTTAAGTGATTGCACATAAAGGAGAGGGAATGTGTTATGTTTTGTAACAAGTACAATCAACTGTGTGCAGTGGGAAGATGAGTCTAGAAAAATAATTTTAGCAGTACAGAGACAATATGAATAACAAATGCTTGTTATGTTCCTGATGGGTCTTGTTGCTCAGTCATGATCATTGAGGCTTATTTCACCTATTTTTCTAGCCAATCCCCAGTGGGCATTCTTACCACTAATATATATATATATATAGCTATGTTAAATGATCCAATACATGATATCTCACAAACCAAACGTGAAACCTGATAAAACAGTATCTGTAAATTAACCATGCCTAGATTTTATCTCAACAACTGATGTTATGTATTTTGTACAGGTAACTCTGGTCAACCGATTTGAATGATTTCCCAATGTCTGAAATGTTATATGTTTGCGATAACTTGAAAATAAAGAGCAAATATAAATAAACAAAAAAACAATGGGGCATATTTATCAAGCTCCGAATGGAGCTTGATGCCCCGTTTTTCTGGCGAGTCTGCAGGCTCTCCAGAAACAGCAGTTATGAATCAGCGGTCACAAAGACCGCTGCTCCATAACCTGTCCGCCTGCTCTGAGCAGGCGGACAGACATCGTCGGAAATCAACCCGATTGAGTACGATCGGGTTGATTGACACCCCCCTGCTGGCGGCCTATTGGCCGCGAGTCTGCAGGGGGCGGCGTTGCACCAGCAGCTCTTGTGAGCTGCTGGTGCAATGCTGAATACGGCGAGCGTATTGCTCGCCGTATTCAGCGAGGTCTGTCGGACCTGATCTGCACTGTCGGATAAGGTCCGACAGACCTTGATAAATAGAGGCCAATATCTGTAAATGTGTGTATTTTTTTATGTAAGTCTTGATGGATACAGCAATATTGGTATAAGCAAACTTGCAGACACAAAAGAAGGGTTGACCATGCATGTGCCAGGATGTTCCATGGCATTCTCAAGGCTTGGTTGGCATTTTTCATCTAAACTGTGGGGGATTTAAAAATATGTAATTGCTTGTATGAAGTATCTCGTGTCGCTGGCGTGTGTCACTGTATCCAACCTGATAAGGTTGTCTATTTGAAATTTCATTTCTTGAACTTTTTTCAAGTTTTCTCTTTTGCACATGTTAGAGCAGAACTGTTTTATAGAATTGTGTTGTTTTTATTCACTTGTTTAGTAATGTATTTAAAAAAATGATGTCTGTATCCTTAACAATGGAAGTGGTTTTATATGGCTGACAGTAAATGGTTGTGAGATTGAAGCAGTTCCTTTGATTTTAATGCAGCTGATCTCACCACTCTGTGCTCTAATGATGGGTGGGTAAAATTTTCTTTGAAACTCACCAACATTTCCAGTTGTGACAACTTTTTTCTGCAAGATATTAGGTTTCATGAACAAGTTTATTGAATCTAGGCAGATAAACTGGCCTCAGTCTTTCATGATCTTTAAAAGAATTCAATGGAGAACATTAAAGGGACAGTCTAGGCCAAAATAAACTTTCATGATTCAGATAGAGCATGTAATTTTAAACAATTTTCCAATTTACTTTTATCACCAATTTTGCTTTGTTCTCTTGGTATTCTTAGTTTAACCAAGGAGGTTCATATGCAAATTTATTAGACCTTGAAGCCCACCTCTTTCAGATTGCATTTTAACAGTTTTTCACCACTAGAGGGTGTTAGTTCACGTATTTCATATAGATACACTGTGCTCGTGCACGAGAAGTTATCTGGGAGCAGGCACTGATTGGCTAAACTGCAAGTCTGTCAAAAGAACTGAAAAAAGGAGCAGTTTGCAGAGGCTTAGATACAAGATAATCACAGAGGTTAAAAGTATATTAATATAACTGTGTTGGTTATGCAAAACTGGGAAATGGGTAATAAAGGGATTATCTATCTTTTAAAACAATAAAAATTCTGGTGTAGACTGTCCCTTTAAAAAAAGAAATTGAAATGCTACAACAAATGTATAGTAGGTATTTCCTAATAAAAAAATGTCTTCCCACCAAAAAAAAAGAAGGAAATTTAGAAATGAAAGTTAAAAGAAGGACTGCTCATGAAAAGAAGTATGGTTGAATAATGAGAGCTGTTTTTATTACATTCCCAAGAAAATAAAGGTTTAGTTGTATCATGACTACTGATAAATATTGTCTGTAAATATTGACATTTAACTATTGAACAACCTGTTAAACTTGGCAGGGTGATAAAAACAACTCACAGGATTGGAATTTTCTTGCGGGTGGAACTGAGATAGTTCATGAAGGTTGTGTTGTCTCAACAAGAGCAGAACCTTCCAAATGGGATTGTTGCCACATAAGATAACTCATAACATCTTCCTTTGGAATTGTGCACATTCTTTTGTGAAAACTACATATACTGTACCTAAGATAACAATGCATTTTTTTACAGCAATATGAGAGTTTCTATTTGTGGACAATTGGCAAATAAAAGAGAATATTTATATATGAAAAAGTGTATGTTTATTAGATCACTTGATATATTAAGTACAATACTTACTCACCAGATATGCAAGAAAGAGGGCCTATTTTCAGAAATTCACTAAATTCCTGGGGGCCTATTTATTAATGTGCGAGTGGACATGATCCGATATTGCACATCGATAAATGCTGACAGCATACGCTCTCGGCATTTATCATTGCACCAGCAGTTCTGGTAAACTGCTGGTGCATACCACCCCCTGCAGATTCGCAGCCAAACAGCCACTAGCAGGGGGTATCAATCAACCCAATCGTATTCGATCATGTTGATTTCTGTCCGCCGCCTCAGAACAGGCGGACAGGTTGTGGAGCAGTGGTCTTTAGACCACTGCTTCATAACAGGCTTGGCGGAAACACGGGGCATCAAGCTCTATACGGAGCTTGATAAATATGCCCCCTGGTCTCAATCATTTCTGTATCCATACAAACATAATGGGAAGTAATCTATCAATAGTCCTTCAAGCTGTGTCTAAACGTATTCCAGTGCTACAGAAGTTTGCCGTGCTATACAAATAAATGATGATAATAATAATAATAATGATATGTAAAGGTTAATTGTAAAATATGCTATAAAGTGCACAACAAAATCTTCACCCTGCTCTTAACATGAATTTTTCTTTATTTTTTTGTCAATTACAAACAAATATATACAAATATTTGTATTTGTTTATTTATTATGTCATTTATTGATTCTTTGTTTGAATATACACAAATACTATATACATATTATAATCAGTTTTAAAGGCAAGATGATGGGGGGGGGGGGGGTTTGAATAAATCATCTGCTTGAGACAAAAAGAAAAATACAGACCCTGATGTTGCTGCTTAGGATACCATATTCTGATGTATAATACATCTAAACACTAGTTTAGTTTTTTCATTCATTAATTATTTATTTAACTAGACCTGCACAAAAAAAGATACATCCTGGTACCAAGAAAGAACAGCTTTACAATAAAGCCACATAGTATTTAAGGCTTTTGACTTTATATATGTAACACACTTTAGAGTAGTAGGGAGCGATTTTGATGACTTTAGGCTATTGTCGTTATGAAAGGTTGTCCAACTGTATTTTCAGTAAGACTTCTAATTGTATATGTCTAAGCATGTCTGACGATAGATCATCTCCTCCTAAGCCCCTCAAATGACTCTCAGTCAGCCTGTATAAGACAAACCCTTTTTCCTTCAAACAGATTCCTTTTCAGGCAAGAACACACAAGTCAAAGTATCTGCCCATTATTTCCAGGCAAAGCCTCAGCAACGCCCCTGGCAAATCTTTTTTTTTTTCTTCTTTCATGTTACTTAACTTTTTGTTGCTCCAGCATGTTCACTAAAAGTGTTTAAATTTGCCTTCTCCCACTTTTTTTTACATTTATTGTAAAATTTACATGTTCTTATATGACTTCTGAAGAACAAATGTTTGCTAGTTATTCTGTCCATTTCAGAACAAAATCTTTTCAGCTCTCTCTGATAAGTTGTGAATGTCACTGATTTTATCATCAATTTCTCATGAACTACAATGGAACTTTGCTAATAAAAGATCAGTACTTTTGAGTAAAATTACATTTTTCTTTGCGGTCCTCAAACTCATCGATTTCAGAAAAAAAAATAGTGTATATTTTTAAAAATGAATTTAAAATGCTCATCATTTTTTTAAATAAACAGAGCTACAGAATCTTACAACACTATACAATTATTATTATTATTATTATTATATTTAAAAAAAACTAATTTAAAGATACAATTCTAAACTTGATAAGCTTTTTGAGAAAGAAAAATTATAATTAAGCTGAATTTGTGCAAAAGAGTTAGAGATCAGAAGTATTAAAGATAAAAAGTTAATGAGAATAACATATGATAAAAAAAACCTCAAAATTGTACACACACACACATATATATATATATATATATATATATATATATTTATATATATATATATATATATATATATATATATATATATATATATATATATATATATATATATATATATATGTGTATATATATGTGTATGTATATATATGTGTGTGTGTGTATATATATATATATATATTTATATATATATGTGTATATATATATATGTGTATGTATATATGTGTGTGTATATATATATATATATATATATATATATATATATATATATATATATATACACACACACACACACAGTATAAGCTGGCCATGACAGAGTCTTGATATGGTGTTCCTCCATCCACACCATAATTGCACTGGTTGTGGGGCATAGAGCATTGTCTTGCTGGGAAAAAACAATCCTCAGAGTTGGGAAACATTGTAAGAGCAGAAGGAAACCAGTTTTCTTCCAGGATAACCTTGTGCGTGATTTACGTGTCCTTCACAAAGATAAATTTGTTGATCCCAGCCTTGCTGAAACAGCCCTAGATCATCACTGATAATAGACCTTCTCAGAATTAACAGTGATTTAAAGGGATATGGTATATGACAAGGTTTGGTACTGAGAAGGGCTCAAACATGTGTATGACATGTGATGTGTATGTACATGTGCGTATTTGTATGTGTGTAGATTTATGTGTATGTATTTATGCGCATGTTTATATCTACAGACACACATACATTTTTGAGACCTTCCCAGTTCAACACCTTGCCATATATCTGTTATTCAAACCTTATTTAAAACAATAAAAAACACCTATGTTTTACATTTAATATGTACTGTATATATACAGCTCTGGAAAAAAAGAGACCTGTAAAATTATCAGGTTCTATGATTTTGTTATTTATAGGTATTTGTTTGAGTAAAATGAACATTTTTTGTTTTATTCTATAAGCTACTGTCAACATTTAACCCAAATTCCAAATAAAAATATTGTCATTGAGAGCAATTATTTGCAGACAATGACAATTGGTCAAAATAATAAACAAGATGCAGTGTTTTCAGAGCTTGAATAATGCAAAGAAAACAAGTTACATTTTTTTTTTTTTTTAAGTAATACAATACTAATGTTTTAACTTAGATAAGAGTTCAGAAACCAATATTTGGTGAAATAACCCTGATTTTCAACCACAGCTTTCAGGCATCTTGACATGATCTCCACCAGTCTTTTACATTGCTGTTGGGTGACTTTATGTCACTCCTGGTACAAAAATTTCTAGCAGCTCAGGTTTGTTTGATGGCTTGTTACCATCCATCTTAAACACATCCCAGAGGTTTTCATTGGGGTTCAGGTCTGGGGATTGGGCTGACCATGACAGTGTCATGATCTAGTGCAGGGGTCAGCAACCTTGGCACCCCATATGTTTTGGAACTACATTTCCCATGATGCTCAGACACACTTTAGGCTGGCTGAGTATCATGGGAAATGTAGTTCCAAAACATCTGGGGTGCCAATGCTGCTGACCCTTGATCTAGTGGGCCTCCATCCACACCTTGACATTGACCTGGCTGTGTGCCCTGCTAGAAAAAACAATACTCAGAGTTAAGGAACAATGTAAGAGCAGAAGGAAGCAAGTTTTCTTCCAGGATAACCTTGTATGAGGCTTTATTCCTGCATCCTTCACAAAGATAAATTTGGCCAATTCCAGCCTTGCTGAAGCACCACAAGATCATCATCGATCCTCCACCAAATTTCACAGAGGGTGCAAAACACTGTGGCTTGTAGGCCTCTCTAGGTTTCTGTCTAATCATTAGACAACTAGGTGTTGGGCAAAGCTGATAGTTGGACTTATCAGGGAAGATGGCCTGGAATCAGGCAGATTTATCTTTGTGAAGGATGCCAGAATCATACCACATACAAGGTTAACCTGGAAGAAAACTTGCTCCCTTCTGCTCTGACAATTTTCCCCAACCCTAAGGATTGTTTTTTTCCAGCAGGACAATGCTCCATGCCACACAGCCAGGTCAATTAAGGTGTAATAATAATAATATACTTGTATAGTGCACAACCTCAAACTTAATCGACTCGCGGCACTCATAACAGAAATTATGTCAGTAGTTTGTAAAATAAAACAAAAAAGTTCATGTTTGCACATACCTATAAATACAAATATTTTTTTCTTTCCAATGGCATGGAGAGTCCACAAATTCATTCAATTACTAGTGGGAATTCAACTCCTGGCCACCAGATGGAGGCAAAGAACACCCCAGCAAAGCTTCAAGTATCCTCCCACTACCCACAATCCCCAGTCATTCTTTGCCTGTGTAACATTGTAGGTGGTGTGCGAAGAAGGTGTCTAAAGAAATCAAGTTGTTAATCCTTTAATGGGTACTTTTCCCTGCAAGCAAGGATTGGGGCTATGCTGTGTCCATGTAATTCTCTTTAGTAAGAGTAATGGTGGCTTTTAGCAGTTGGAAGACGGCAAGGTGGTCTTTGCTTAACTTCCAACATTTTTGCTACCCCTATATAGAAAACCAGGGTTGGTTACTCTGTTTTTTCTTTATCTACAGCTCTATGTCAGTAAGGATTCTGTCACACCTGTTTGCTGTACCTGACCTACAGCGGATCCATAGGTAAGTGCTTTTACCTTCTAGCTGAGAAGGATGCAGCACTTAGGAGTTCCTTGTTTAAAAAAAAAAAGAAAAGAAAAAAAAGATACTTAGAGAACAAGGTGGATCCTTATGGGGCTGGATATCCCTTTTAAAGGTTGGGGATTTATTGGTAAGCAGCTCAGGGCACTGCTCTGTCATGTGAAGCTTTTTTTATTTTGGCTATGGGGATTTGTTTGCACAAGTTTACCTTTTATTTAGTTTGGGTAATATCTCTTTAAGAAAGTTGTTGGGCTGCACCTTACTTTTGAATTTGCAATCATGTGACCACTCTGTTGCTTCCAGGCTTTCCTTTTTTCAACAGGCTTGGATTTGTGACGTTACAGATCCTTGGGCAGTGGATGTAGTCTTTCAGGGATACAGGATAGGATTCAAGTCTTGTCCCCACAGGGGCAGATTCCTATTATCAAGATTACCTGTAAACTAGGTAAAGGGAGAGGCCTTATTAAACTACATAAGGGATTTGTCCTCTCTGGTAGTGATTATCCCAGTTCCTCTAGCAGAACAGGGACAGGGATTTTATTCAAATATGTTTGTAGTTCCCAAAAAGAAGGGAACTTTTCGACCCATTCTAGACTTAAAATCTCTCAACAAGTTTCTCAAGGTCCCGTCCTTCAAAATGGAGACTATTCGGTCCATTCTCCCCCTAGTTCAGGAGGGTCAGTTTATTACCACTATTGACCTAAAGGATGCATATCTTCATGTGCCTATCCACAGGGAACATTTAAAGTTCCTGAGGTTTGCTTTTTTGGATCAACATTTCCAATTTGTAGCCCTGCCTTTCGGCCTCACCACTGCTCCTTGAATCTTTACAAAGGTTCTAGAGGCTCTTTTGGCTGTGGTCAGATCTCTAGGGATTGTGGTGGCTCCTTACATGGATGATATCTTGGTCCAGGCATCATCTTTTAAGTTAGCAAGATCCCCTACAGATTCTCTGTTAGCTATCCTCTGCTCTCACGGGTGGAAGGTAAATCTAGAAGAAAGTTCCTTGGTGCCAAGTACCAGGGTATGTTTTCTAGGGACAATCATAGACTCATTATCTATGGAGATTTTTTTGACGGAGGTCAGAAAATTCAAGCTTCTGGAGGCCTGTCGTTCTCTTCAGTCCTCTGTTCATCCATCAGTGGCTGTATGCATGGAATTAATTGGTCTCATGGTGGCATCCATGGACATTATTCCATTTGCTTGCTTCCATCGAAGACCTCTACAGTTATGTATGCTCAATCAATGGAACAGAGACCACTCAGATCTCTCTCAGAGGATAGTTTTAGACTCTCAGGCAAGGATGTCTCTGTCTTGGTGGATCTCCTAGGACCATTTGTCTCAGGGCACTTGTTTCCTGAAACATTCTTGGGAGATTGTGATCACAGATGCCAGCCTGTTAGGCTGGGGAGAAGTTTGAGGGTTCCCTAAGAGCTCAGGGACTTTGGACTCAGGAGGAGTCTGCCCCCCTATAAATATCCTAGAATTCTAGAATGGAGAGCAATTCTAAATGCTCTATCAGCTTGACCTTGACTGAGTTTAGTCCGGTTTATCAGATTTCAATCAGACAGCATCACTTCGGTGGCGTATATTATCCACCAAGGAGGAACTCAGAGCTTGTTAGCTATGAAGGAGGTGACTCGCATTCTTCAGTGGGCAGGGTCTCACAATTGTCATCTCTCTGCCATTCATATCCCTGGGGTGGACATCTGGGAAATGAATTGTCTGAGCAGGCAAACATTTCATCCAGGGGATTGGGCTCTCCATTAAGAAGTTTTCTCAATGTTAACCCTCAAGTGGGGAGTTTTGGATTTGATTGCATCTCGTCTAAACACCAAGTTTCCAAGATACGGATGATAGCTCGTATCAAACAGGAGCAGACTTTGGTGTTTCTAATAGCTCCAGCGTGGCCTTGCAGAACTTGGTTTGCAGACCAACAAGTGAGGATGTCATCATTTCCCCTGTGGAAATTGCCTCTGAGGAAGGATCTTCTACTTCAGGGTTCCTTCCTCCATCTGAACTTAGTCTCTCTGAAGCTGACTGCTTGGAGATTGAACGCTTAGTCTTGTCCAGACAAAGTTTTTCTGTGAAAGTTATTGAGATTAGGATTCAGGCTTGTAAGCCTGTTACTCGCAAGATTTTTTATAAGGTATGACGCAAATTCCTTCATTGGTGCAGATCTAGGGATTTTTGTTGGAGTCAGGTGAGAATTCCCCATATTCTGTCCTTTCTTCAGGAGGGCCTGGAGAAGGGTTTATCAGTCAGTACCCTAAAGGGTCAGATTTCGGATCTGTCAATCTTCTGCAGAAGCATCTGGCAATTTTGCCAGATGTTCAATCTTTTGTCCAGGCTTTGGTTAGAATCAGGCCTGTGTTTAGGTCAATTGCTCCTCCTTGGAGTCTTAATCTGGTTCTTAAAGTTCTGCAGCAAGCTACATTTGAGCCTATGCATTTTGTTGATACCAAGTTATTGTCCAATTTTCTCTGCCCATAGAGTTTTGGAGCTTTCAGATATACAGTTTGATTCTCCTCATCTTATTCTTCATGTGGATAAGGTTATATGTACTAAATTAGGATTTCTACCTAAGGTGGTCTCGGAACGCAATATTAACCAAGAAATTGTTGTTCCTTCATTTTGTCCTAATCCTTCCTTTTAGAAGGAGTGGTTATTGCACAATCTGGATATTGGGCATGCTTTAAGGTTCTATTTACAGGCTACAACAGATGTTCATCAATCTTCTGCTCTTTTTGTTGTCTTTTCTGGTAAACAGAGAGGTCAGAAGGCCACTTCTTCTACTCTCCCCTTCTGGTTGAGAAGCGTTATTTGATTGGCTTATGAGACAGCTGAACAGCAGCCCCCAGAAAAAAATTATGGCTCACTCCACTAGGGCTGCTGCTCCCTCTTGGGCCTTTAAAAATTATGCTTCTATGGAACAGATTTTCAAGGCGGCCACTTGATCATCATTGCATACTATATCCAAATTTTACAAATTTGATGTTTTTGCCTCAGCTGAGGCTTCTTTTGGGAGGAAAGTTCTTCAAGCGGTGGTGCCTTCTGTTTAGGTTTGCCTGTCTTGTGTATCCCTCCCTTCCATTCTGTAGACTCTAGCTTTGGTATTGGTTCCCACTAGTAATTGAATGGATTCGTGGACTCTCCATATCATTGGAAAGAAAACATAATTGATACTTACCTGATAAATTATTTTCTTTCCAGACATGGAGAGTCCACAACCTGCCCTTATTTTTAAGACTGCTTTTGTCATTTTTCTAAACCTCAGGCAACTCTATACCCTTTGTGTCTTCTTCTCTTTCCATAATTCCTCAGCTGAATGACTGGGGATTGTGGGTAGTGGGAGGATACTTGAAGCTTTGATGGGGTGTTCTTTGTCTCCACCTGAGGATCAGGAGTTGAATTCCCCCTAGTAATTGAATGGTTTTGTGGACTCTCCATGCCAGGAAAGAAAATAATAATTTATCAGGTAAGTATAAATTATGCTTTTTTCCTTGGTCTCAGTTACAGACTATGCTATTTTCTTGACCCCTATACTAAGATTTGCTTTCTAAGAACTGATTCACTGTTTTTTGAAGTTTGAACCTGTAACCTGACCTCCTGCCTCCATCTTAACCCTTTGCTTTTTTGCATGGTTGTGGACTGCTTCTCTGGTTTTGACCTCTAGGCTTATTATGGACTATTCTACAAGTTTTCAGTTTCCCACTGCTGTCCACTTTCTGCATTACTGGTACCAGTTTAGAAACCAGGTAACTTGTCTTCTATCATTATAGGGGTAACATTTGCTCCCTGTATTAATTATTGCACAAACAAATCCTTGTGCATCCACGTCCACTGCTTGCACACAACCATTTGCTAAAATGCAGTGTTTGTCAATCATTCTGGGCAGATCACTATGGAATGATTAAAAGGGACAGTCTATACCCAATACATAATTTTCATTACTTTACATTACATACCAGAGATGTATCCTGCAATTAGTCCCACATCTATAAGCTTGTAAGAAGTACATGAAACATTTTAAAATTAATCGTTTTTTAAGAAGCTGTAAATGGTTACCAAGCCCCACCCACCTATTGCGTGTATGTTTTGGTATGTTAAGTTTCTGCAGTCACAATCGACTCATGAATGTACATAACAATGAGCAATAAAGAATAAGTATTGTGCCTAGACTGTCCCTTTAACTCTTTCAGCCCTAATGGCCACTACCTTTAAACTTTCAGTTTTCAAGCTCTCATCAGTGAGACTGCACCCCAAGGGCTCCAAGCTGCTTGGGGGCCAGAAACTGTCAATGACTAATACAATTAAATTCCTGGTAGAAGAGCCTCTCTTGCTGTTACTTTGGCCCTTTTTATAATCAATCAGCATCTACATGCAAAGTACATCTCATACATTATATATATATATATATATATAAAATTTGCCCCCGCGTACGCCAATTTATATATGGGCTGGCTGGAACTTAACAGCATTTATGCTGATGACTTCCCCCTCAGGGACAATCTAGTTGTGTATGGCCGCTATATTGACGACCTTATAGTCATTTGGAATTCAGACAACCGGACAGAGGTACACACTCTGGTAGACCTCCTCAATGACAACCAGTTTAATCTTAAATTTACATATTCGTCATCACCCAATTCTATAGCTTATCTAGATTTACACCTTTACATAGATGAAGGATCTAACATCATTTCTACAATACATAGGAAGACTCTAGCACGCAATACTATACTTAGAGCTGACTCCTGTCATGTCAGACACACTATCAGGGGCATCCCCAAAGGCCAATATATCAGGCCACGTAGAAACTGCTCTAAAATTCAACAGTACAGGATACAGGCAGATGCAATCACTCAGAGACTCCTAGAGAGGGGGTACAATAAGAAGTCACTAATACAAACAGCTAATCAAGTGAGCAAAATAGAGAGGCAGACTCTGTTCTCAAGCTACTCTACTAGAAACACTACTAATACTACAAAGAAAAATGTATTTACTGATGAAATTGTCTTTTCTACTCAATACAGCAGACAATTTGATGAGGTCTGCAAAATAGTACTCAAATACCTTCCCATTCTCCAGAGTGACGCCAAACTACAACACATAACTAAACAACAAATTAAATGTGTAGCCAAGAAGGCCCCCACAGTGGGAGACAGGGTTAGGAAACATTTTACTAACAAACCTACACCTGGGACACACTGGCTTAGCCTCAGTAAAGGCTTCTTCAAATGTGGCCACACCTGTAAGAGTTGCAATTACACTCAGAAAACAGATCAATTCACTTCCTCCAGCACGGGTAAAACATTTTCTATCAAACAAAGAATAGACTGCACTACCCGTTTTGTAGTATACTTAATTACATGCTGGCAGTGCTCCCACCAATATGTAGGTCTTACCACACGACCACTTAAGGACCGAATCAGACAACACTTATTATCCTTAGAAGATGAAATTCCCAGAACCCCTGTAGCCAAACATTTCCGGTCTCATGGAAATCATATCAAACATCTTTTCAAATTTGTAGGCATCGAACATATTCACAATGACATCAGAGGAGGGGATAGGGTTGGGAAACTTCAGAAGAGAGAGGCATACTGGATATTTACTCTCCGTACCAAATTTCCCCATGGCATAAATATGAGACAAGACCTTGACCTATTCATCGACTAGGTTCGATATATGCCCTACCAGCAGGGGACTCTTTTGCCCCTTCCCTAAAACTTCTTCCTCCCCCTATTTCCCCTCATGATTTTCCCTCCTCTCTCTTTGTCCCACACTCAAGTCCAGGCCCAGGAATGTCTGACCCTAGGTTACTGTTTTATTTAGACTATTTTTAGTGTTTCTTTGTCCCTTACTGGTTTGTAACTTATACCTTGCATTCAGTCTATTCTTCTGGTTTGTAACTTATACCTTACATTCAGTCTATTTTTCTTTAATGGCCATTGCTGATTCCAGAATTGCATACTGCTCCTATTCAGCACTTATTATTCTTTCTCTGATTTGACCTCTGCATTCCCCACCCGGGTTTCCGTTTTGTCACCTAGAGGTTTTTACAGAGCTGGCAAGTAATGCCCAATAGGCTTAGTTTCTTTTTTCCCCTTTGGCCTTGACACGAAAACTAGGTATTCACTCTATACACTGTGTCAACTTGTCTGGCTATTTTGGGCTCATAGAAACCATTACCCCCTTGGCCTTGCCCAAGCATCCTGCCAATTACCCTACCTATGTAGCTAAGATATGGCCATAGAAAACTCCTAATTATCACTACTATTTTCATTTTTCACCTTTTTTCTTCTCCCTTATTTTTAACATTTAATTTAATTTTATATTTATCTTTTAATTTTACATGCTCTATTCATGTATGTTTTATTTTCCATATGCTTTATTGCACTAATATTACTTTATTCATTAGCAAGATACCTCTCTTGGTAGGTACACATTGCCCCAACTTAGAAATTCTAGAGCCCTTATTCAATGTACCCCTCTTTTCTTTCCCATCTACAGGTGAGACCTTGTGATATATAGGAATAATGCTTTCCCTTAACCTATTAGTCCATCCAAAACTCAGTCTCATAACTCACAATGAGAATTTTATGGTACAGTAAACATTACAAGTGTCTTGGTTACCAATATAGGAACTCAATGCTATGAAGAAAACTAACCCATAAAATTCAAGAATAACCTATCAATGGTTCTTTGTGGCCTAAGGGCCAAATTAATTTAAAGATACTTTAGATACAGAATTTAGTAGCATGCTGACAAATATCACAAGGTATATAGAAAAGATAGCAATTGAATAAAGAATAAAAAATAAAAAATTAAAAATAAAAGATAAAACCAAACACACACTAACACATGACACCAACATAAAAATAAATAAATAAATAAAATAATAAAAAAATAAAAAAACACATAATAGTAGTAATAGTAATCACATTGCACACCTAGGATGTGTGTTTTTAACACAATCATCGGGCCCAGGTGTGGAGATTATCCTTTTTCGGACCCTCTCCGCCCCTGGCCCCTGGTTTTTTAGCCTGAATGTAGTAAATGTTGTGCCAATGGCCCATCTTAACTAATTCACCATCACTTGATTCTAGCATCACTTTTTATTATTTCTCATGTTTTCCCTGTTTTCATTTTGCACCTAAAATATCTTCCTTTAGATCCACTCAATAGATCATAGAAAGTTATTCACTGATTTATTCACTCATAACACCCACTTGAGATAGTACACGTTCACACCTGGTATATTATTATAGGGACCAGTACTGGGACTGGTACTGCCCACTTTTGTGATTTTTGTTCCATTGGCCGACACCCTCTATATAAATCTTTCACAGGTAACACTACTAGATCTCTGATGAAGCGCATGTGAGCATGCGCGAAACGCGTCAGTTCTAGCACCCCTTGCACACCTGTGTTCGTGCTAACCACTTTTGTATACCTAATAAAGTCACCTGGCTTCAAGTTCCTGAGTCCTCGCTTTTCTTCTTGTATCATATATATATATATATATATATATATAAATATATATATATATATATATATATATATATATATATATATATATATATATATATATATATATATATATATATAATCTATACACTTTGGTTAATGAAAGCAAATTGAAACCAATGTAGGGTTGAATGGATGCCTTTGGGCCTGAGACTCCTCCTCTGTCACAGAGTCTCACCCACTTAAGGTACAATAGTCCTATTTCTGCTGAGGGGAGCTAAATAACCCCAGAGCAAGCCACACAGAAATGTAAGTACCATGTGTTCCACACATTGCGGGATGATCACACAGCAGGACCGCTGACAGACTTGCATTTAGTGTATTGTAGGAAGTGTTACTGCCCATTACTAGAGGATCTCACTATCCCTCTAATGAGACTGTGCTCCAGCTCCTCCCACCAACAGCAGCTGTGTTTACTGAAGTGTTACTGTTCTTTGTCCAGGGGGAACTGGTTCCTGTTCAAATTACAGTTGAAAACTAATTAATATGTACATAAATCAAATGTGAAAATTGTGACTATTACTATGAAGTATTTAGGGGTTTAAATGTTATTCTTTTTAAGATGAAGTGATATTAATGATTAAAGGGATATGAAACCCAAAACATTCCTTTTGTGATTCAGACAGAGCATACATTTTTAAAAAAGATTCAAATTTACTTCTAATATCAAATTTTCTTGGTTTCCATTATATTCTTTGTTGAAGAGATACCTAGGTAAGTGTCTGGTATACTACATGGAAGGAAATAATTAAATTAAAAAAGTTGTTTAAAACTGCATGCTATATCTGAATCATGAAAGAAAAATGTTGGGTTTCATATCTCTTTAAGCAGAAAAAAACAGTATTCAAACATATTAGACATGCAGTAATCATTAATATTGAATTAATAAACTGGATTTTTTTATTTTAACGTTAGCTACATATATTTTACAGATGTTTTACTTGCAAAAACCCATTGGTAAAATCCATCAATACCTCTGTTTTTCTTTGTATTTTGCTGTTGTATTGTTTTATAATTCAATCATTATTTTCTAATTAATTGCAAAATGAGTAGTAGATGGGGCTGCAGAAGCAGATACCTTATCATTGGCCCCAACATGGGGCAATAGGTTCCCTGTCTGGGAACTTTGTCTATAAATGGGGGCCCTTGTGTGAGACAGAAGTGAAAAAAAATGGTACACAAATTTGATCTTTCCTTTTGAAAGTGATTTCCAGGGTCAAAAGAGTAACCAGTTGTCAAAAATCAGTTAAAGGTTGAGAGGCATTTTGAATCTTGCCAATATAGACTAAGTTGTCCTGCATTATTGGCAAACCCTACTTTTGTATAGTTTGTTACATTAGAGCAGGTGGATGGGGCTGTACGAGCAATATCTTGTGTAATCTTAAATTCTAGCAGTGGAATGCGAGAGGGCAGGTTCCCAGCCTTAGAACTTTGCCCAAAAACATGTTTACAAATGGGGACCCTTATGTTAAATCCTGGAGCTCGATTTATGTGAGATGGGGTCACACAGGCCAAAAAAATGCTACAAACGTTTGATTTCTCTTTGGAAAGTGATTCCCAGGGTCAGAAAGTAATCAGTTGTAGAGATCAGGGAAAGGTTGAGAGGCATTTTGGATTTTGTCAGTATAGATGGTATTTTAACTCTTGGGAAAGGTGTTTTTGAGACATAAAATTATTTTTATTGTTGCAGCTAAATGATGGCATCCTAAACTGTTTTAAATTGATTACTATGGTATCAAAAACATTTAAAAATAAATCCAACTGAGGTTCATTAGCATAATAAGTAAACTATTTTTTTTTTAATATAAAGGCTAGCCTCGTTAAAGCAACAATGCAGTCTGTAATCTTCCTATATGTGCTAGTGAACAGGAGATACATAGGTATCAGTTTTTTTATTTTTTATTTATTTATAGACCAGCAGCATAACAAAAAAGAAAAGAAGGAAACAGAAAACAGAAATAGGTTACATTAGTTTCACATATTCCTTTCACCTCACAGGGTATATTGTACATAGTAAACAATACATTCTTTAATTTAAAAAGAAAAAAAAACACGAATGATGAAAATTAAGTAGTTAAATATAAGCAATTCTGCTTTTCCCATAGTTTATTGACTTAACCCTATTTAAAAAAAAGGAAAAATCCCTACACCCCCTATGTTGGGTGTTTTTTACATTTTTTCTACACAGCCAGACAGGCAAACACAATAACAAACAAAAACAAACAGACAAGCAGCAGGCAACAACAACAACAACAACAACATAAAAAAAAAAAAAAAGGGGAAGATAATCCCTCCGCCCTCACCACCGTCCTCCTATTTAGAAATTATACCCATTCCACAGGTAGTCTACCAGTTTGTATCCACTCATCAAAAAACCTTGCCTTCTTAAGGATAGATATAAACTGTTGTTGTATCGCCATGGGGGAAGTTTTTATTGGGCCCAGCCATTTATCAATATATTTCTCAATTTTTCCTTCTAAATTCTTGTTGATATAATACTGTTCTGTAATTATTGTATTAGTAATCATAACTTTAAAAGTTTGGAATGATAGTGAATCACTGGCCTTCCAATTCAACAAAATTAGATTACGTCCAATCAAAATTATGGTATTAATTGTCTTATATTGCCTGTTTCTTTTATGGTTACACAGAAAAAAATATATCTTGTGGTTTTATCCTATATGCCTGTTCTAAACTTTTGGAAAGCCAATAACTCTCCTTATCCCAAAATTGTCTAACTTTTGGGCACCCCCAGAAACAATGCAATATGTCTGCATTGGAGTTACTACATTTTATACAAACATTTATGTCCTCTCAATAGCATTTTTAAGTTGTGCAGGTGTTATGTAAACCCTATTTAAGAGCTTGCAGTGTGATTCCCTCCATGCTTTATGAGCCAATTTAAAACTATCCTCAATCTCTTCCATCGTAACAGATGGAAAGTCCATTTTCCATTTCGTCAGGAGATCATTTAAATGGATCTGATCTGCCTGGTTAAATTAAATTTTATACAAAAAATAAATAGAATAGTTACCTTGTTTATATATATTAATAACTGGATTAATAGCTCTCAGACTCCAATCCCGATTATTATCTTTCCTAAGTTTCCCATAGTAGTGCCTCAGTTGTAGATAAGCAAAAAAATTGTGCTTATGTAGCGCAAACTCATTTTGTAACTCTGTAAATGATTTAACTACGTCTAGGGTATCTTCTAGGGTTGCACCGATACAGATACTAGTATCGGTACCGATACCAAGTATTTGCATGAGTACTTGTACTCGTCTAAATGCACCGATACTTAAACCGATACCTCCACTTCCTACCCATATGCTATCTTGTGACGTTTTTTCAAACTGCATGTTCCCATTTCATTTTAAGATGGAGTGGAGACTAAACTAAAAATTGTTTACTATTGTTCTGCCAATACAAATTGTTGTTATTTGTATTATTGTAGGAGTGATCACTGTACCTCGTTCAGACAAACCCCTGAAGTACTGGGCAGTTAATAAACTGAGATTTCTAGTACTGGCTAAAATGGCCCAAAAATATCTTTCTGCCCCATGCAGTAGTGTGGAAAGTGAAAGACTGTTCAACTTAGAGTTGAACCTCCTTACTAATAGCTGAACATGCAGAGATGCTTCTGTTCTGTTCCTTAAAGGGACAGTCAACACCAGAATTTTTGTTGTTTAAAAAGATAGATAATCCCTTTATTACCCATTCCCCAGTTTTGCATAACCAACACAGTTATATTAATACACTTTTACCTCTGTGACTAACTGGTATCTAAGCATCTTCTGACCGCCCCTAATCACATGACTTTTAGTTATTATCTATTGACTTGCATTTTAGCCAATTAGTGCAGTGTCTGCCACTAGCCACAGGTGTGATTACAATGTTATCTATATGGCTGACATGAACTAGCTCTCTCCTGCTGTGAAAAGCTAATAAAAAAGAGGTGGCCTTCAAGGGCTTAAAAATGATCATATGAGCCTTCCTAGGTTTGCTTTCAAATAGAATACCAAGAGAACAAAGAAAAATTGTTGATAAAAGTAAATTGGAAAGTTGTTTAAAATGACATGCCCTATTTGAAAAAAGAAAGTTTTTTTGGACTTGACTGTCCCTTTAAAAAGAACTTGCCACTAAGTTTTGAAAAACTATTCTTATTGCTTGATTGCCTTTTTTACTGCTAGTTCTCATCTTGCACAATTATGTTCAAAACATACTGTACTCTGAGGAACAACCATACCCTTAGATTATATAATTGCAGGAAGAGTACTCATAGGACAAATTAAGTTAATTCAAATGAACACTCATCCTGCAATTATAGGACTAGATTTAGATTACATTTGATTGGTAAGCTTTACCAATGCTCTGTTCAAATTTCCAATTCCATAGACTTTAATGGAGTAGGGCATGTAATGAGATCATTGGTAAAGCTTGCCAGTCAAATGTAATATAGCCCATAGTGTTATTCCCCATGATTAAACAGTGCACTGTTCTATTTTTTACTGTATTGTACTTTTGGTTGGTTGTAATTTTATATTTGTTATTTATTGCTGTTATTAATATATTTTATTGTAGTATTTTTATTTATAAACATGTTCTGTGAACTTTGTGACAAATAAAACTGTTTTATTATTTCATAATGTCTTGAGTTTACAGTCCTTCATAATTATAAAGAAGGAATCTTAAATAGTTAGTCTGTATTGTGCTTGGTAAACTGTCACATGACAGTAAAAAAAAAGTATCGGTAATTGGTATCGGCAAGTATTTGAAAACAAGTATCGGTACTTGTACTCAGTCTTAAAAGAATGGTATCGGTGCAACCCTATCTTCCCTTATTTTTTTTTCACATATCCTTTTTATTAGGGAGAACAGAACGTACAGACATTACATGAGTCTGTCATACAGACTGCATACATTAAGCAAGGCAGGTGTGATTGAAACAATACAGAATATACAAAATATGCTAAATATATAGCGGCTCCATCGTGTATACAATTAGCACTAATTAAATTTAAGCATTCTTGCTAATTACCAAGACATATACAGGTGGTATATAGGGATGTCTGCACTTGTCTGCTATTCCCAAACATTTTAATTATTTTAAACCATAACTTCCCTAGCTTTTATACAACTAGATAACTATAGTTAATAACCTACATTATTATTAACCAAAATACCCCCAGTGGAACCAGAACATTGCCGGTGTGGAGGCCTGGCAGAGGAGAAGAAAAAAAAAAAAAAAAAAAAGGGGGGGGTGGTAAGGAGAGAAAAGAGCTAGGGAACGGTAAAAGCTGAGATGAGGATGTGTGAGAGGCACACTGGGGAACCTGATGTTGGGTCTCTAACTTTCTGCATTAAACAAGTGGTCCCAGTCTCCTCTCAAGGAGTCCTCCAAGAAAATCACAGAGTCCTTAAATGGCCTGAGAATTAGTCTCTGTATTTCCAATTCAAAAGTGAGGATAAGTCTGTGCCAAAGGCGCAAAAACAGATTTAATCTATTCTGAACATCCACCCTTACATCCATTTGTTCAATGAATATTTGGGATTGTAGCAAATTTTTAAAACCCTTAAAGGATGGGTTTACCATCATTACCCAGTGTTTTAGTATGTGTTTTCTAGCCACTAATATAATTAAGCTCAATATTGAATCATGTTGTTTATATTGCTCATCCCAGCGTAAAAATATGATAGTTTCAGGGTGTATGTTAAGCTGTATCTGCATTTTTTGTTTCAACCAGAATGGAATTTTATCCCAAAATTGCCTAATTGGGGGGCATCCCCATATGTAGTGCAAGAGACTAGGATTATCCAATGCGCAATTGGTGCATCTATTCGAGTAGGTAGGCACCCATTTTGCCTCGGCTCTCGGTGTGAGATATGCCCTGTGTAGGAAAGTACTTGGGATTCCCTAAATATAGCTGACAGAGTCGCTTTCCTAGTTTTTTCCATGCTATTCCTTATCTCTACCCATGTGACCTCCTCTAGACCCTCTCTGACCCAGCCCGCCTGAATGGACGGTTGAAGGTCTGTAAGGTGATGCTGCAAAAGCGTTTGATAAATCTCCGAGAGTGAGAATCTACCCATAGCTTATAGTGACTGTGAGACGGAAAGGGGAGCCCTCCCAAAAATCTGCCCTGTCTCTGACCAATGCCCCAACATAGTGGCGTACCTGGAGAAAAGCATAAATGTGGGTTTGTGGTAAGTCATATTCCCTTTGCAAGGCGCCAAAGGTTTTAACCATTTTGGTAAGTGGGTCTGTTAGGTGTTTGAGTGACTTTATCCCTCTTTCCTCCCAGACCCTGAAGGGTAAAGTCTCAGATCCTGCTGGAAAGTCTGGGTTTTTCCTAATAGGTAGATAGAGCGAGGCGTGACAAGTTTTACCCAGATACCTGTGGGCTAGGTGCCAGGCCATTAGAGGATCTTTGAACAACCCGCTAAGGCCCAGGGTCTTCAAGGACTTTGAGTCTGCCACGTGCGGGAGGTATGCCAGAGACACATCCCCCAGCACTGCCTGCTCCAAGTCCAGGCGACAGAAATGGTGGGTGCCGACATGCCAATCCACCACCAGACGGATCAGTGCGGCCCAATTATACAGCCTAAAGTCTGGAAGTGCCAGGCCTCCATTAAGGAAGGACATATTGAGTTTATCTCTCGAGATCCGAGACTTTTTCCCCTGCCAAATGAACACTCTGGTTGCCGAGTTTTAGAGTTTAATATCAGACTTGGTCAGAAGCAAGGGGAGCATAAGAATTGGGTACAAGACTCAGGGGAGCACCACCATTTTAAGTAGAGCAATCCTTCCCGACAGTGACAACGGCAAAGACCTCCAGCCATTCATTTGAGGTTGTAGCTTAGCACATATAGGGGTTATATTATCAGCATATAGTCTATTAGGGTTGGCCAATATCTTAATACCGACATAAGTAATGTCGCGTTTAGCCACTGTAAAGGGATAGCTCTCATCCACGCCCTTTTTCCTATTAAGCCAGAGGATCTCTGATTTTTGTACATTTACTTTGTACCCAGAGAATAGGCCAAAGTCAGTAAGGTTATTCATGATGTTGGGTAGGTGCGCCTGAGGATCCTGCACAAAAAGAAGCATATCATCTGCGTACAGTGCCAGATGTTGCGGGGCTCCTGCTACGTCAATGCCAGGAAAATCCTGTCGCAATTTAATAGCCAAAGGCTCTAACACTATATTAAAGAGCAGGGGCGACAGAGGGCACCCCTGTCTTGTACCTCTGTGTAGTTGGAAGTCAGGTGAGAAAACATTATTCATGAGCACATTCGCCGTGGGTGAGTGATAAAGATTCTTAATAAGGGTGAGGAATGGGCCAGAAAAGTTTGCCTGAGTCATGGTGTTAAATAGGTGACCCCACTCCACTCGGTCGAAGGCCTTCTCCGCGGCAAGTAACAACAGGAAGGCCTCCGGTCTTTCCACCACCCTGCATTTCCTAGAATCGGCCCAGAAGTGTTGGACTATCTGCAAGACCCTACGTATGTTAACAACCGACGAGCGTGCCTGCATGAAGCCCATCTGGTCCTCATGAATGAGAGTGGGTAAAATAAATTTTTCTCTCGGCAAACAATTTGGTGAGGATCTTGTAGTTCCGAGTTCAACAGGGAGATTGGCCTGTAAGATTCAGGCAACAAGCAGTCTTTACCTGCTTTTGGAATCAGCGTGATGGAGGCCGATAAGAATTCTGGGGCAGGTGTCCTCTCCTGTCTGATCTTCCCTTATTTTTATCACATTTTGTAAACCTCTATTATGCCATAACTTGAAGGTTCTGGAGGAGATTCCCACTGGGAGTTTTGGATTTCCAAATATTGGTAAATATTTAGAAACTTTCCAATTGATATTTAGTCCTTTACAGAGTTTTTGTCATGCTAATATATAATGAGAGAATATCTTAATTTTAGCTATTCATTTAAGAATTTCTATCCTAGGGAGATGAAGTAGTGCCTTTAAGGAAAATGGTGTCAGTATCCCTAATTCCATTTGCAAATTAGTTATATATTCTTTTTCTGTTATCCAGTCTAAAATATATTTACTTAGAGATGCTAGATTATAATACTTAAGATTAGGTAATGCTAATCCACCTACTTTAACATGTAGGCTAAACTTATGAGTAGAAAAATGTTTACGCTTCTGTTTCCAAATAAATCTCGCCGTTATCCCATTAAACTGGGTAATATCTTTGGTTTTTTGTAATTTTGTAATAAGTACAATAATTGTGGAAAGAATATAGTTTTAATCATCGAAATTCAAGATCAAAGAAAAATGGGTAATGTCATCCAGTTATCTAAATCTCTTTTATATTTCTCAAAAAAGGGGGTAAAATTTAACTTATACCAGGCAGCTGGATTTTTATGAATTTTAATGCCCAAATAATTTAAAGATTCTACTGTTTTAAAAGGACAGGTATACCTTCAGCGTTTATTTTCAACAATCCATAAAATTTCCGATTTATCTGGATTAATTGTATATCCTGAAAAGGATCCAAATTGTAAAGCCAATCTTAAAAATTGCTGGATTGTTTCATCCGTATCGCTTAAAAATAACAATAAATCGTCCTTAAAAAGTATAAGTACCGATTTAACTTGTCCAATCCTAATCCCCCCTAGTTACAGTTGTAATCTAATTGCAAAGGGTTCTAATGCTAAATTGAACAAGAGGGGTGACAGGGGGCAACCCTGTCTAGTACCTTTTCCTAACATAATATCTTTAGTTATCTCGGAATTAATTAACACATTAGATATCAGATCATGATAGATTGCTTGTATTATATTTACAAAATTCCCCTTCAACCCAAATTGGGATAACGTCATGAACAAGTGGTCCCAGTTAATAAGATCAAAACCCTTTTCGGCATCCACCTCTAACAGTGCTAAGTTTGGTTTGTTAAATTTTTCCTTATCCTTATTTTTGGTGCAAAAATACTCAAGCACTGTTAATACTCTATGGATAATTTTAGCTACATTTCTACCCGTCATAAACCCTACTTGGTCTTCTTGGATTATTTTCCCCAGATATTTTTGTAATCTATTTGCTATAATAGACATAAGAATTTTGTAATCACTATTGAGTAGCGATATTGGTCTAAAGAATGATACATTATCTGGGTCTTTATCTTTTATGGGTATCAATTTAATAGTAGAGGCTGAAAACTATTTTGAGGATTTTTAATTTTCTACAAAGTAAACACTAAAAAGTTTCACAAGGGTGTCAGAAATATGCTCTTTTAAAATGTTATACATTTCATTTGGGAGTTGATCTGGTCCAGGTGCTTTATTTGCTTTGGATATTTTAATCTGTGCTATCACCTCTTCTACTGTAATTGGGATGTTTAATTCCTCTAGATCTAGTTCCAAAATTTTAGGTACCCTGCATCTACTCCAAAAACTTTGTTTTGTAATTAGACTCCTCCCTCTTACAGATCTTCTTATAGTGATTATAAAAAATATCTCTAATATCACTATGATTAGTAACCGTTCTACCTTCATTCCTAATTTTATTAATACATTTTATTGTTTTGTCTGTACTTTATCAAAGCTTAGAGATATTTGGCTAATTTTCCATAGTTTCCACAAAATTTTGCGCTCATTCTTAGTTCCTCTTGTATAGATTGTTGTTTAATGAGTAGACCTCTTTCTTGTTTTTTTTCAATATATTTATCCCAATAATATTTAAAAGGTTTGGAAATATATATTTCATAGCTATTTCTAACTTGGTTAGTTAATTGTAATTCTCTTGCTTTATATTTCTTTTTCCATTTACATTAAATGCCTTAAGCTTCCCAAAAGACCTCTGGTTTATTTGCATATCCTCTATTATTGTAACAGTATTCATTCCATTTGGTTATCAGCCAATTATTAAATTGTATATTATTCATTAAATAAGTAGGAAAAAAGAGTCTAGCAAAAGCCGGCCCACAATTCGGACCACATTTAATCTGGAGCAAGATAACCACATGGTCCGAAATGGAAATATCTGTACACAAGACTTGATTTAAAAAATGCTCTGCTACAATAAAAAGATCTATATGTAAAAATGTACCAAATGTTTTAGATTCGCATGAGTAAGCTTTTATATCAGGATGTTGAGTCCACCAAATATCATACAAATTCAAATCTGTCATAAAGTTAGAGAGTATCATGTTTTTCCCTTGCTCACATTTATTCAAACATTTAAATATATACAGTTGTGGTTTAGGGGCTATATTAAAATCTCCACCAATAATAATTATTTTGTTACTATATCTCATTATTTTCATTTTAAACCTATCCCAGAATCCTTTATCTAGTTTATTTGTTCCATAAACATTGCATAAAATATTTTCTACGTCCTGTATTGCTATCTCTAATATAAGATATCTTCCTTGGGAGTCTATGGTCCCTATTTATCAAGCCGTCAACCGCAAATACGCTGGAATTCCGCAGGGTAGTTGTGGAGAGCCTGATTCCCCTTAGTTATCAAAGTCTACAGACCGGCAAAAGTTGAAATCTGTGACGTAACATACAATCCGCCGGTCTCAATCCAACACAGATCGAGGCTTACGTCACTACAGATGTTCCGAATGCAAATTCGGCACTATCTGACTACCTTTGCTAGTTAACAAATATCTAGCAGGTATGCTCGCCACTATTCCGGCCCAGCGTACCTGCTTTTCAATCCGCCGCCCTGGAGGCAGCGGATGCCATAGGAATCAATGGGAGTCTGAAAGCAGCGAAAGCTCATGTTTGCTGCTGCCCGATATCCCATTGATTTCTTGGTAGAATAAAAGTTACGTTTACACCTAACACCCTAACATAAGCCCGAGTCTAAACACCCCTAATCTGCCGCCCCTACACTGCCGCGTCCTACATTATACTTATTAACCCCTAATCTGCTGTCCCAACACCGCTGCCACCTACATTATACTTATTAACCCCTAATCTGCCGCTCCCGCCACCGCCACCACCTACATAAAGTTATTAACCCCTATCCCGCCTCTCCCGGAGCCCACCGCAACTAAATAAATGTATTAACCCCTAAACCCCTGGCCTCCCACATCACTACCCCTAACTAAACATATTAACACCTAAACCGCCAGCCCCCCACATCGCCATAAACTAAATTAAACTATTAACCCCTAAACCTAACAACCCCTTAACTTTATATTAAATATTAACTCATCCCTATCTTATAATAAATTTAAACTTACCTTTAGATTTTAATTAAACTAATAATTAACCTACCCTAACTATTATACTAAAATTACATTAAACTATATTAAACTAATAATTAATCTACCATAACTATTATACTAAAATTACATTAAATTACAAATTAAATTAACTATATTATATATTTAAACACCTAACTCTACTCAAATAATTTAAATCTACACTAAAAAACTACTAAGTTACAAAAAAATAACTAAGTTACAAAAAATAACAAACACTAAGTCACAAAAAAATTAAACACTAAGTTACACAAAATAAAAAAGAAATTATCAAAGATTTAAATTAATTACACCTATTCTAAGAGCCCTATGAAAATAAAAAAGCCCCCCCCCCCCAAATAAAAAAAACCCTAGCCTACAATAAACTACAAATAGCCCTTAAAAGGGCCTTTTGCCGGGGCATTGCCTCAAAGAAATCAGCTCTTTTACCTGTAAATACAAAATATAAATATATCTATTTATATATAAAGATCTTAGAGGGTTGTCAGCTGTCCGGTCAATGTTATTTGATGGAAAGGGATGGTTATATAGTTAGCTGAAATCCCTTATAAACATATAAAGCTACCACTCTTGAACAAGTCAAACAAGGAGATATATTCCAGCTAGACCCATCAATATTTAGCCTGGGGACCACACACCCCCAAAAGCAAAAAAAAAGCTACTTAAAGTTTGCTGTACTGGTGTGGAACTTGAAATGGTACAGGCGTATTTTATGATTTTCAATCCTCCTTCAAACTAAATACATCCTCTACCAGCCTCATTATAGCTTTCCCCCCTTACTTACATTGAGGAGCTGTTGTGGGTCCTAATGCTTCAAACTTTCTGTCACAGGCTTCCATCACTTGCTGTTTTCCCTAAGAGAGGGGGAAGGGTTATCCAAAATTTAAGATTTTAACGGCTTTGATGCTAGCCTTAAACCTGGGTGAAATTGTCACTTTAAATATAGCCGGTATCCCTGTTTTAACACCGTTCAAACTTACTAAAGTCTTTTACTATATGGGAGTGAACCGCCTTACCTTCAGCCTCTATGCCACAGGGACCTTAGGGACTGGGATCCAAACTAATATATTGGGGGGGGCGGTTTGCTTGAACCGTCACACATCGGCACTATCGATCTGGACACCCAGCGGCGTCCTCACCTCCACCACCGGAGTGTAGCTTGGCGTCTTGGGCTGTAAGATCTTGGGCTGTTTTCCAGCTGGTGCTTTCCCCCGGCTCTGTGTATTGTATGCACCTGGTAACCGTCAGCTGTGTATCACAGTGGTACCTCTACGACTGTAGTTAGCTTGGAATGCTGCTGGTGGCGTCTAGGACTATGGACCATGGCTAACCGGTCTAAAGCCGCTCTGCAAACTTCCGCCCTCCAGGACCTACAGATGTAGGGCATCAAAATTATCCAAACCGAGGTGAAGTGTCTCGGCTAAGGAAGCTGGCAAGTCGACGAGACCTGGAACTATCATCAGAACACAGGAGAACACAGGCCTACAGCGTGCGCTCGCTCCTCCTACCGGAAGTCTCACTCTCTAGGTATCAGTTTTAATTTAACAATTTAGGGCTAGATAATGAGTGGCGTGCTAACTGTTGCGCATGAGCGATAAGGGATATAAGGGGATATTGCGGCATTTCACATGCTTTGAAATTGGCGCACCGATTATGAGTTGAAAGTAAATGCGTTCACTTGAGTGCAATTGAATTTAACGTGCGTCACAATAGCATGATATCAGAGCTCTGGTTAACTGTTATGCAAGAAAAAAAAAGTGGCACAAATAGTACAGTTACATTCATAATAGCACTGCTAAAAATTATTTTATAAAAATATTGCATAAAAAGGGCTCAAAGATATGAGTTCTGAGGTACACCCGTCCGGGTTCACACTCATGCAAAACTTTTCACTTTCAATTTGTTATATGCGCTCTACCCGTGTGCAAAAAGCATACTTCTACTGAATTTATTACTCGAGCAGAAGTGCTAAATAGCGCGCCACTTGTAATCTAGCCCTCAATGCGGAAAACTTTCGTTTAACTTTTTTCATGCTACTATAATTTAGCATGTTGATTACTCTGTAGTTGATTACTCTGTATTACTTAAAGGGACATTGAACAAAATAATTTTCTTTCATGGTTCAGAAATAACATGCAATTTTTAACAACTTTCTAATTCACTTCTATTATCTAATTTGCTTCTTTCTCTTGTTATTCTTTGCTGAAAATCATATCTAGATAGGCTCAGTAGCTGCTGATTGGTCGCTGCACATAGATGTCTCGTGTGATTGGCTCACCAATGTGCATTTCTATTTATACGACAAAAAATATCTAAAGAATGAAGCAAATTAGATAACAGAAGAAAATGTGAATGTTGTTTAAAACTCACAGCAAGGGCTATTGCTTTATCTTTGTATTATGTATCTCTTGGTTATGCAATTCTTCTGCATTTAATGCTCCTTTAAAGGATTCCAGCTGATGTCACCTCTGGTTACATAATATAACTGGGAGGGACTGTTTTGACTTATATGTGGTGCCTGGGGTTGTTTTTTATTTACATCATTTTAAAATTACAGTCCTATAGAAACCCTGTGGGGCCTGTCTTAATTCATTTTGTTACATTTATAAACTATATAGCATATATTTTACTGCCATCGGCTTTAGAGGAAATGTTTAATATATAGTCTACAAAAGCAGTTTGATTTATAATGTTTTAATAATGTTTTTATAATGTTTTAATAGATATATTTATATCTGTTTTAATAGATATATTTAGATATATCCATATGTATTACTCCTCTGACACGATACCTACGCAGATGCTCCCATATTGCTGAGCGACATTGGAGGAAATCTCAGAGTTCAGCTGACTTTCTTCACCACAAGTTCATCCTGAACTCCTACTATTCTGCCCTTAATCTTTATAAGTAACAATGTTTTTCTAATCTCATCTCTACTCTTTCCTCTAACCCTAAACGTCTGTTCAACACGTTCAACACTCTTCTCCGCCCACCCCCACCTCCTAACTTAACCTCTCTCTCAACTCAAGATTTTGCAAGCCACTTCAACAACAAAATTGACTGCATCAGAAGTGAAATCAGCTCTCAACATACTTGCAATCTCCCACCCCCTCAAAAGTTCAGGATCACCCAAAACCCAAATATCCAAAAATGCAGCTCTTTTGCCCCTGTTAATGAGGATGAAGTTTCTGCCCTTATACTGTCCTCCCACCTCACTACCTGTCCCCTGGACCCCATCCCATCACAGCTACTCCCCTCCCTCTCTTCTACCCTCACCCCCATACTCATACACATTTTCAACCTCTCCATCAGCACTGGTATATTTCCCTCATCTCTAAAACATGCACTGGTCACACCTATCCTCAAAAAAACTTCCCTTGATCCAACCTCCCCTTCCAATTACCACCCTATTTCCCTACTCCCGCTTGCCTCAAAGCTCCTCGAAAAGCTAGTTTACGCATGTCTATCCCATTTCCTTACACTAAACTTTCTTCTTGACCCACTGCAATCTGGATTTCATTCCCATCACTCTACAGAGACAGCAATTGTCAAGGTTACCAATGACCTACTTACAGTACAATCCAAAGGCCACTTCTCTCTGCTTATCCTCCTTGACCTGTCTGCAGCCTTTGACACTGTTGACCACCCTCTTCTGCTCCAATCCCTCCAATCCTTCAGCATCTGTGACACAGCTCTCTCGTGGTTCTCTTCCTATCTGACTAACCGTACATTTAGTGTAGCCTTCTCCGGAGCATCCTCTGCCCCGTTACCACTTTCTGTTGGGATACCTCAAGGCTCTGTCCTTGGTCCCCTTCCCTTCTCAATCTACACGTCGTCACTAGGTTCCTTAATAAAGTCCCATGGGTTTCAATACAATTTGTATGCCGATGACACCCAAATCTACCTCTCTTCACCAGACCTACCTCCTTCCTTACTAACCCGTGTCACTAACTGTCTTTCTCACATCTCATCTTGGATGTCCTCTTGCTACCTTAAGCTAAATCTCTCCAAAACTGATCTCCTTATTTTTCCCCTTCTTCCAATGTCTCCACCCCCAAAATTTCTATAACTGTTGATAATTCCATCATTACCCCTACCCCGCTCGCCCGATGTCTTGGGGTCACACTTGACTCAGATCTTTCCTTCACATCCAGTCCTTGGCTAAAGCCTGCCGCTTCCACCTTAAAAACATTGCTAAAATTAGACATTTCCTTACACAAGATACAACCAAGATTTTAATCCACTCTCTCATCCTTTCTCGCCTCGGCTACTGCAATTCTGTCCTCTCTGGTCTACCTAGCTGCCGCATAGCTCCTTTACAATCCATTATGAATGCCTCTGCCAGGCTCATCTTCCTTACTCGTCGCTCTTCATCTGCTGCACCTCTCTGCCAATCCCTTCACTGGCTTCCTCTTGCCTCTATGATTAAACATATAATCCTCACCCTGACATATAAAGCTCTCAACTGCACTGCTCCCCCCTACATCTCAGAACTTGTCTCTAGATACTCTCCCTTCCGTTCCCTTCGATCAGCTCAGGATTTCCTCCTCTCCTCCTCTCTTGTTACTTCCTCACATTCACGTTTACAGGACTTCTTCAGACTGGCCCCCATCTTGTGGAATTCCCTGCCTCGCTCCATAAGACTCTCCCCTAGTTTTAACAGCTTCAAGCACTCCCTAAAAACTCTACTATTCAGGGATGCATACAACCAACACTAACCTTTCCTAACGCCATTGCTTTCCCCTTGAACCCCTTAGATTGTAAGCCTATGGGCCCAGCTGTTTACAGATCGCTTCATAAGAGCCGACTACAACAGTGAAACTCTCGGCAGGGCCCTCTACCCACGTGACCCCTACAAAAGCTATCCTGTACACCGACTATGTTTACAGCGCTGCGGAACCTGTTGGCGCTCTACAAATACCTGATAATAATAATAATAATATATATACGGGTATGTATATATATATATATATATATATATATATATATATATATATATATGTGTATATATATATTTATACACACATATGTATAGATTTATAAAGATAGATATAATTTTATATAAAGTTGTACAAATAAAATATCTGAACATTTTAAATTTTTCCCTTTTGTCCCAATTAATTTGCACACTACTGTGTATGTGTGTATGTATGTATATGTGTGTATATATATATATATATATATATATATATATATATATATATATATATATATACTGTGTATGTATGTATGTATATATGTATATACTGTGTATGTATGTGTGTGTGTGTGTGTATGTATATGTATATGTATATGTATATATATATATATATATATATATATATATATATATATATATATATATATATATATTTACTTCACCATCTTTTTCACTACTGAAATTGAATTAATATTCTGGTTAAGATGTTTAAAGAATACTGTGGTTTCTAAAGTTTTAAAGAGTTCAGGATAGATGGACATGGTGCATTGCATTCTTATCTGTTGCAGTGACCCAAAAAAAAAAAAAAAATGAAAACAAATAATGAACAGGTTTTTACAAGCATCTGCTTTTCCACTGTGTATATAGAAAACATCCTTTTATACTATGGGCATGCAAGAATGTAAGACAAATTAAAGTTGTTTTAAACCAGTGAAGCAAGTCTGAAATAACTATCCAAGTAATTTTCCTGTTAAAGCCCAGGCTGCCATATAAATGCATCTAAGATGAAAGACTGAAAGTTTTACCTGCACTAACATGCACATTGTTACTGGGAAGCACTATGTCAGATGTTTATCAGACACTGAGAGAAAGGTGACACGCAAAAATATTAGCACTATTGTGTGCACTGCTAATATTGCTGAAGTTAAATCAGTAGCACTTTAATATCTGCAGTTATATTACAAGTTGAAAGTAATTTTTCCAGTCAGGAGAATGTCTAGGGATGCCGGCTATCGCTCTAAGCTGAAGGTGAACTAAAATGCCACTCAAGTAGTGGAGTTCTTGACTTATACTATGGTGTTGAATAGAAATATACACTGAATCAAGATTCAACTTTCATGAATTAGCTAGAACATCCAATTTTAAGAGACTTTTCATTTTACGTATATTATTTAATATGCACATTTTCTGAGACAACAGCTACTATTGGGCCTAACAAATTGAAATAAATATTTATCATGCACATGTTGCTTATGCATTATTCTACTGTATTTAATTGTCCTCTAAAAATGTTGCACACATTCCTACATTCACATACATATATAAACACATACTGTATATACTGTACATATGTACATACACATATATATATATATTTATATATATACAGTATATATATTCTATGGATTATTTATAATTTCTTTAAAGTATCTATAATAAAAAGGGGCAACCAGTCATGGACTCCTTGCTCAGTGTGCTTAGATGAATATTGCTGCACCTCACTCACAAGGCTCAATGAAGGCCAAAACGATCGTCTGGGGTTGCCATGTTCCTTGGTCAGAGAGGAATTGCCTGGTATTTCAGGGCTGGATTGGCCTTGGTAGGTGGGATCAGGCTGATATACGTTCTATAGAAAGCAATAGAACACCAGCGAGTCAGACATATAGCGCTATGATAAAAAAAACTATTTTTATTACGTTCTACTCTGTGAAAAGCATTACTGGGCTACAAAGAAGTTGCACTCAGGCAGTAAATTGCCATAGAATAAGCTAACAAGTTATTGAGCTGGTTGTTCTTTCCTAAGAGTGCGCTTCTATCTGTGTGTATTATCGTTTCCTTATTGATCATCATCAGTGAGGTGCAGCCATATTCCTCTAAGCACACTGAGCAAGGAGTCCATGACAGGTTGCCAATTTTTATTATAGATTCTTTAAAAAAAATGACTCTCAGACATACACAAACACACACACAAAACACTATAACAAACTTTATTTAAGAAGCTAAAGATGCAAAAACCCAATATGGAGCAAAGTAATTATTAAGTACAAATAATATTGGTAATAGTATGCAAGAACTAAAAAACTAAGGCCTAGATTTGGAGTTTGGCGTTAGGAAAACCAGCGTTAGAGGCTCCTAACGCTGGTTTTAGGCTAACTCCGGTATTTGGAGTCACTTAAAATAGGGTCTAACGCTCACTTTTCAGCCGCGACTTTTCCATACCGCAGATCCCCTTACGTCAATTGCGTATCCTATCTTTTCAATGGGATCTTTCTAACTCCGGTATTTAGAGTCGTGTCTGAAGTGAGCGTTAGACATCTAACGACAAAACTCCAGCTGCAGGAAAAAAGTCAGTAGTTAAGAGCTTTCTGGGCTAACGCCGGTTCATAAAGCTCTTAACTACTGTACTCTAAAGTACACTAACACCCATAAACTACCTATGTACCCCTAAACCGAGGCCCCCCCACATTGCCGCCACTCGATTAAATTTTTTTAACCCCTAATCTGCCGACCGTCACCTATGTTATACTTATGTACCCCTAATCTGCTGCCCCTAACACCGCCGACCCCTGTATTATATTTATTAACCCCTAATCTGCCCCCCACAACGTCGCCGCCAGCTACCTACAATAATTAACCCCTAATCTGCCGACCGCAAAGCGCCGCCACCTACATTATAGCTATGTACCCCTAATCTGCTGCCCCTAACACCGCCGACCCCTATATTATATTTATTAACCCCTAATCTGCCCCCCACAACGTCGCCTCCACCTGCCTACACTTATCGCCAACACCTAACTTCAATTATTAACCCCTAATCTGCCGACCGGAGCTCACCGCTATTCTAATAAATGTATTAACCCCTAAAGCTAAGTCTAACCCTAACACTAACACCCCCTAAATTAAATATAATTTTAATCTAACGAAATTAATTAACTCTTATTAAATAAATTATTCCTATTTAAAGCTAAATACTTACCTGTAAAATAAACCCTAATATAGCTACAATATAAATTATAATTACATTGTAGCTATTTTAGGATTAATATTTATTTTACAGGCAACTTTGTAATTATTTTAACCAGGTACAATAGCTATTTAATAGTTAAGAACTATTTAATAGCTAAAATAGTTAAAATAATTACAAATTTACCTGTAAAATAAATCCTAACCTAAGTTACAATTAAACCTACCACTACACTATCAATAAATTAATTAAATAAAATACCTATAATTATCTACAATTAAACCTACCACTACACTACCAATACATTAATTAAATAAATTACCTACAATTATCTACAATTAAACCTAACACTACACTATCAATAAATAAATTAAATACAATACCTACAAATAACTACAATGAAATACTATCTAAAGTACAAAAAATAAAAAAGAACTAAGTTACAAAAAAATAAAAAAATATTTACAAACATAAGAAAAATATTACAACAATTTTAAACTAATTACACCTACTCTAAGCCCCCTAATAAAATAACAAAGACCCCCAAAATAACAAAATGCCCTACCCTATTCTAAATAAAAAAATTCAAAGCTCTTTTACCTTACCAGCCCTGTACAGGGCCCTTTGCGGGGCATGCCCCAAGAAATTCAGCTCTTTTGCCTGTAAAAAAAAACATACAATACCCGCCCCCCAACATTAAAACCCACCACCCACATACCCCTAATCTAACCCAAACTTGATTCTGATTGGCTGATTCCATCAGCCAATCAGAATATTCCTACCTTAATTCCGATTGGCTGATAGAATCCTATCAGCCAATCGGAATTCGAGGGACGCCATCTTGGATGATGTCCCTTAAAGGAACCGTCATTCGGCTAGTAGGCGTCGGGAGAAGAGGATGTTCCGCGTCGGAGGTCTGCAAGATGGATCCGGAAGAAAGAAGATTGAAGATGACGTTGATAGAAGACTTCATCCGGATCATGGACCTCTTCAGCTCCCGCTTGGATGAAGACTTCATCCGGATCATGGACCTCTTCAGCTCCCGCTTGGATGAAGACTTCAGCCGGATCATGGACCTCTTCAGCCCCCCGCTTGGGCTTGGATCAGGACATCGGAGGAGCTCTTCAGGACGGATCAGTGAACCTGGTAGGGTGAAGACAAGGTAGGAAGATCTTCAAGGGCTTAGTGTTAGGTTTATTTAAGGGGGGTTTGGGTTAGATTAGGGGTATGTGGGTGGTGGGTTGTAATGTTGGGGGGGTATTGTATGTTTTTTTTTACAGGCAAAAGAGCTAAATTTCTTGGGGCATGCCCCGCAAAGGGCCCTGTTCAGGGCTGGTAAGTTAAAAGAGCTTTGAAATGTAGTAATTTAGAATAGGGTAGGGAATTGTGTTATTTTGGGGGTCTTTGTTATTTTATTAGGGGGCTTAGAGTAGGTGTAATTAGTTTAAAATTGTTGTAATATTTTTCTTATGTTTGTAAAAAAAAAATATTTTTTGTAACTTAGTTCTTTTTTATTTTTTGTACTTTAGTTAGTTTATTTAATTGTAGTTATTTGTAGGAATTGTATTTAATTTATTTATTGATAGTGTAGTGTTAGGTTTAATTGTAGGTAATTGTAGGTATTTTATTTAATTAATTTAATGATAGTATAGTGTTAGGTTTAATTGTAACTTAGGTTAGGATTTATTTTACAGGTAATTTTGTTATTATTTTAACTAGGTAACTATTAAATAGTTCTTAACTATTTAATAGCTATTGTACCTGGTTAAAATAATTACAAAGTTGCCTGTAAAATAAATATTAATCCTAAAATAGCTACAATGTAATTATAATTTATATTGTAGCTATATTAGGATTTATTTTACAGGTAAGTATTTAGCTTTAAATAGGAATAATTTATTTAATAAGAGTTAATTAATTTCGTTAGATTAAAATTATATTTAATTTAGGGGGGTGTTAGGGTTAGGGTTAGACTTAGCTTTAGGGGTTAATACATTTATTATAGTAGCGGTGAGCTCCGGTCGGCAGATTAGGGGTTAATGTTTGAAGTTAGGTGTCGGCGATGTTAGGGAGGGCAGATTAGGGGTTAATACTATTTATTATAGGGTTAGTGATGCGGATTAGGGGTTAATAACTTTATTATAGTAGCGCTCAGGTCCGCTCGGCAGATTAGGGGTTAATAAGTGTAGGCAGGTGGAGGCGACGTTGAGGGGGGCAGATTAGGGGTTAATAAATATAATATAGGGGTCGGCGGTGTTAGGGGCAGCAGATTAGGGGTACATAAGGATAATGTAAGTAGCGGCGGTTTACGGAGCGGCTGATTAGGGGTTAAAAATAATATGCAGGGGTCAGCGATAGCGGGGGCGGCAGATTAGGGGTTAATAAGTGTAAGGCTAGGGTTATTTAGACTCGGGGTTCATGTTAGGGTGTTAGGTGCAGACGTAGGAAGTGTTTCCCCATAGCAAACAATGGGGCTGCGTTAGGAGCTGAACGCGGCTTTTTTGCAGGTGTTAGGTTTTTTTTCAGCTCAAACTGCCCCATTGTTTCCTATGGGGGAATCGTGCACGAGCACGTTTTTGAGGCTGGCCGCTTGCGTAAGCAACTCTGGTATCGAGAGTTGAAGCTGCGTTAAAAATGCTCTACGCTCCTTTTTTGGAGCCTAACGCAGCCTTTTTGTGGACTCTCAATACCAGAGTTATTTTTATGGTGCGGCCAGAAAAAAGCCGGCGTTAGCTACGCGGGTCATTACCGACAAAACTCCAAATCTAGCCGCAAATTAATAAAAACAGGGTTAATAATCATGTGGAAAAAGAACAAATGTGATTTTAAAAGTTGTCTGAAACTTCACTTAGAAAATGTATGCCTCTTCTATACTAGCTTATTAAATTTAAACTGCATGTGTCTCAGTACAGCCAGTTCCTGGACTCTTACCATTTCCTTTAGGTTCTCCAGGAGCTGCAACTGCCTGGTCTCCTCCAGACTGGCCATGCTGGGGATGTAGGGAACCGGTGCATGGCTCGGGATAAGGGATGCCGGCTCCATCTTCTTGGAAGTGTGAGCAGAGAGCGGGGGATCCTGGACCTGGGCAGTGATGGGATTTGAATGGGAACCCCCTATACACTGTGTGAATGATTCTGATGCCACACCTGCAGGCTGCTCTTGAAACTGGGGGCTTTTTCACAAAAATTAAGTGTGCCTACAACTTTCCCAATAAAGGCAAAACTCCAGGGCACCTGCTACCCCCTAATATTTCCTTGGCTTTTACACTTAAATTGGCTGCATATTTCATGAGATGAATTGATATTTTTTGGTAGGTTGTAAGTTACTGCCTGGTGGTGTCACCCCCTGGAGCATGTAATCTGGTCCACTCCCCCCCCTCCCTCCCCCCCAGTAACACCACTGACACAAGCTCTATTTCCCGCTGAGTCTGTATACACTCTCCACTTTTCTCAAGGGGATTACTGAGATACTGCTTCCACCAATATTTTTTTCATAGTTTTTAATAAAAATGTATGTTGTTATGTAGGCAGCTTACAACTCAATTTTATCCATGACCCTCTTTAACAGTGTAACAATTAATTAACCATAGTGGGACTCACTCAAAACAGTGTGACATGACACTAGAAACCATTCAATGGAGGGCTACTAAATTGTACATTGTCTAGGAAATAAAACTTACAAGGAAATACTTAATTAACTTAAAGGGACATAAAACCCAAATGTTTTCTTTCATGATTCAGATGGAGAATGCAATTTTAAACAACAATCCAATTCACTTCTATTATCTAGTTTGCTTCATTTTTTAGATATCCTTGGTTGAAGAAATGTCAATGCACATGGGGAGCCAATCACATGAGACATCTATTTGCAGCCACCAATCGGCAGCTACTGAGCCTATTTAGATGTGCTTTTCTACAAAGGATATCAAGAGAATAAAGGAAATAAGATAATTAAAGTCAAATGGAAAGTTGTTTAAATTTGCATGTTTTATCTAAATCAAGAAAGAAAAAAATGTGGGTTTCATGTCCCTTTAATATGTATAGTTTGGAGGAGAAAAGAAGATAGGTGATACAGTTGCATTGCCTTACTAGTAGCACCACTCCCTTAAATTGTAGCTGGCCAGTCTCAGCTGCTGCTGCTCACCAGGAAATTTCCTAGTGTCCTGGTAGGCCAATCTAGCCTTACACACACAAACACTTATACACACTCACTCATTAACACACATTCATACATGCACACACACTCTCATACAAACTCACTCATTGACACACACTCTCATACACTCACACACACACTCTCATACACTCACACACACAATATACACTCTCATACACACTCACTCATACATGCTCACTCATACGCACAAACACTCAAGCACCCACGCACACTCAAACACACACACTGTAATACACACACTCACTCAATCATACTCACACTCATACACACACACTCACTCATGCACATGCACACTCATACACACATTCAGACACATACACACTCTTATACACATTCACTCTCATACACACACAAACCCACACACACTCACATACACTCTCTTACATACACATGCATGTGTATATATATATATATATATATATATATATATATATATATACACACACACACACACTTGCATACATACATATACACATATAAACCCTTCATATGAAGTATGCAAAGAAACAGCAACTGTATTCCCTAGATAGAATCAGCCCTAACGAAGTGCTCTGGACCTTCCTACTTTGCAGTCTCACATAAGCAGAAAAGATAACTTAGCTTCACTTGAAGCTTGCAGGGAAGCAAAGGAAATACCTGTCTTTGCTACTCCTACTACATCTGCCCTGCCTGTTTGTAAAAGCTTACATGCAGCACAATGCTATAGACAGCGAGTGTATGTAATACATAGTGCTTAAGGATGAAAATCGGCTGTTGTAGGCTCTTCTGCTGCTTCTTGACCTCTCCGCCACCTCAGAGGGGGAATAGATAAATCACCCTGAACTTGTTTATTTGGGGTGATTGACAGTCCCTGCTCTCACCCGTTTGGTGCACAAGAGCAAGTAGTGATGCTGCACAAGAATTTTCTTGTGCTATTATAACTGCGGGCAGCAGATGAACGGTGTCTGTTGATCACTGACTTCAAAGCTAGCTAGACAGGTTCCCTAGCTGAGAACCTAATCTAATGTTAACCCAAGACCCTCTGTTTAAATCATGAAAAGTTTAATTTTGACTTCCATATTACTTAAAAGGGTTACTAGTTAAAGGGACACGAAACCCCAATTTTTTCTTTTATGATTCAGACAGATCATACAATTATTTAAAAAAGTTTCCAGTTTACTTCTATTTTAACATTTACTTTGTTCTCATGTTATTCTTTGTAGAAAAGATGTCTAGAGAGGTAGCATGCAAGTGTCTGAAGTACTATATGACAGGGAATACTGCTGCCATCTAGTGCTCTTGGAAATGGATAACATTCTTGCAGAGCTGCTGCCATATAGTGCTGCAAACACGGGAATGCTCCTGAGCTTACTTACCTGCCTTTCAACAAAAGACAACAAGAAAATGAAGACACTTTGATAATAGAAGTAAAGTTGTTTAAAATTGTATGCTCCATCTGAATCATGAAAGAAAAGTTTTTGGTTTTATGTCCCTTTAATGGATTGGTAATGGGTTTAAAACCAAAAAGTATAGTCTAAATTAAAGACTAGAGTGCTTATACTTTTATGTTCTTATCTTTGATGTTGTCTGAATTATCTAACTAAAAGCAATTTTTTTTTTTCCTACATATCTATTACCGACTGGTCTTATTTCCATTATTTACTACTCCGATAAGTTTTTTTCCATGAATTGTAATTTTGTTGAGTGTGTTGTTCACAGTTTTTGCTATATAAATGATACATACATAAGATTACTTGTGCATCTGGAAGTGTCAGCACAATTTTAGCAGAAAGTATATAAAACACCAATTGCAATGGGATACGTGGAATTTCTATACTAGGGGGCCAATTTATAATTTGTCAGTTGGACATGATCCTCTGTAGCGGATTATGTCCGCCCGACATCGCTAAATGCTGACATTTAAGATTGCACAAGCAGTTCTGGTGAACTGCTTGTGCAATGCCCACCCCCTGCAGATTTGCGGCTAATCGGCCACTAGCAGGGGGTGCCAATCAACCCGATCGTATTCTTACGACCGCTGCTTCTTAACTCCTCTTTCCGGCGAGCCTAAAGGTTCTCGCGGAAACAGGTAAATTCAGGGCCATTCTGCCATTAATAAATCGACCCCTAGGTGTTCTGCTTTCTTTTGCTTTATACATCTCTGTCATATCTGAAATGACAGCATTGCAATCCTACGTGAAAGACATTAACTGCACAGAGAAAACCAGTTTAGTATCTTTTATTTTTTTATTTATGTGTTTGTATTTATATTGATACTTTTCATTTGAAATCCAGCAGATATTACGAACTCTCCAGGTACCAAGAAATGGAAATGCTGTGGAACAAGTGAGAAAAAAACTTTTTTTTTTAAATGCAGCAAAGGGTGCAGCTTTTAAAACAAAAATGAGTTTGAATGAATTCACATCTTTGTAAGTAAGAACGGGCATGACAGTGCATGCTATGCTGATGCTTGTAGTCTGGAATTAACTGTGCACAGGTACACCCTAAGGAAGTTGGCACTGCTATTCTCTTCAGGGGGCGGGGGGAAGGTGGAATAAAGGTGCTTAGGTTTCACCATCTCTTAGATTTTCCTTCTGTCTGGACTTGCAAAAATGACAGAAGAAACACAGGACACCAAGATTTCAGTGTTTCGTTCATGCACTAAACTCCCCTAGCATATTTAAGATGCATCATTAGACACACAGACATATGTCAACGGGATCTCTTTTCAGCCACGATGCTCATTGTGTTCTGTTGCTAAAACAAACAAATTGTTTTGGTGTTCAGCATCTATCTTGGGAATAGTAATATTTGTATTTATTTTTTCTCAGTGGGAATAGAAAATAAATGTAAATCCTGGTGTGTATGTTAATCTGTATTGATCCACACAGCAATCCTAATGCAAATGAGTTAATTAATTACAGAGTGTTAAATTTGCTATGCAGAATATGTCAATTTTTTGTACAGATATCACTTGTAACAAAGAATAGATTCTGGGGTATTGTAAGGCAGTACTGTACTTTGCTTCCTGTATGTGTTATGTGAAACAGGAAGATACAAAAAAATATCCACATGAGTGCATGTCTATTTTACTACAATGCATATTCATGTGGCTTAAAGGGACACGGAACCCACATTTTTTATTTTGTGATTCAGATAGAGCATGCAACTTTAAGCAACTTTCTAATTTACTCCTATTATCAATTTTTCTTCGTTCTCTTGCTTTCTTTATTTGAAAAAAAAAAGGCATCGAAGCTATTTTTTGGTTCAGTATGCTGGACATCACTTGTTTATTTGGTTGGTTAAATTAATCCACCAATCAGCAAGAACAACCCAGGTTGTTCACCAAAAATGGTCTGGCATCTAAACTTACATCCTTGCTTTTCAAATAATGATACCAAGAGCATGAAGAAAATTTGATAATAGGAGTAAATTAGAAAGTTGCTTAAAGTTGCATGCTCTTTCTGAATCACAAAAGAAAAAATTTGGGTTCAGTGTCCCTTTAAGCTATATTTTCACCAATTTGAGGGGAAAAAAACACCAAAAAATAAATACTCCCCCCCCCAAAAAAAAATAAAACAAAATAAATAATAAAATATAGTTATCTATAAATCAAATTCTTGATGTGTGTTGTACACCAATAAAAAAAAACCTCAGCGATATAGAACCATATGCAATTTAACCATTTATTCCGATTTTTATTTTTAGGGAAAAAAATGTTTTATGTGTTAAAAAATATACAAACTTTTATGCTATAGTTATTTAAAACTGTAGTTGCAAAGTGATTAGTGCGATAAAACAGATGTAAATACTTTTTTTCTGTGTGTTTTTGTGTAAACATTTAACTTAACCTATCAGGAGACCGCCAATAAAGCAGTTATGCTTATCAGCCAATGAGAAGTCAGTCCTTAAAGGGACACTAAACCCAATTTTTTCTTTAATGATTCAGATAGATCATGCAATTTTAAGCAACTTTCTAATTTACTGCTATTATCAAATTTTCTTCATTCTCTTGCTATATTTATTTAAAGAGTAGGAATGTATAAAGCTTAAGAGCCGGCCCATTTTTGGTTCAGGACATGGGTTACGCTTGCTTATTGGTGGCTTATAGATATTTATGTTATAAACGACAGTTGCATTATAATTATAGCATTACATAATTGTAACACTAATGCCAAAACAAGAAATAATAAATACATATTCATTTATATACAATTGTTAAAAGAATATGCATCATACATAAGAATGCATATTTTTTTATTAAATTGTAGATAAATGCACTATTAACCCCTAAGCTGCCCTAACCTAATCAACTAATCAACCCCCATACAGGTATGAGGGATGGTTAGTTGATTAAGGCCTAATAAATAGTAACCATCAATAATCACCTAATCATCCCCCATACAGGTATGAGGGGAGGTTAGTTGATTAAAGCCTAATAAATTACTGTCCACAGCACAATTCTTTTTAAAATCACAACTTTATTCCATGACAATTAAAATCAATGTGACGTTTCAGAGCTAATCCCTTAATCATGATTAAGGGATTAACTCCCGAAACGTTGCATTGATTTTAATTGTCATGGAATAAAGTTGTGATTTTAAAAAGAATTGTGCTGTGGACAGTCTAGAATCTGGATAATTGTTGGTGGAAAAGTCAGATTTCACGGTTTTCAGGTGTACATTTAAAGTTCCTGAGCTGCTGTTTCACTACATAGACACAAGGTCTAAACTTTGGTAACCATCTATAATCACCTAATCAACCCCCATACAGGTATGAGGGGTTGTTAAATGATTAAGGCCTAATAAATAATAACCCTTAATATTCACCTAATTAACCCCCATACAGGCAGGGGCGGAAGTATCATTGGTGCAGCAGGTGCAGTGGCACCGGGGCTAAAGGGCTGGGGGGCCCATGGCAGTCAGTCTATATATAGGATTGTGCAGAATATGGAAAATCCTAATACAGGGGAGCCTATCTATATATTTATCGTCAAAATCATTATACAGAGTTAACTTTTGGGGGGGGGGGGTCTGCTACTGCATACAGGTATGGGGTTGGTTAGGAGATTAAGGCCTAAACCTCCACCTCCCAACACAAACTAGAACTACACTAACACCTAACAACACCACTCTAAACTAACCACTCGCTAAGCTAACCCCCCTTTATCCTAACCAAACAAAGTTAGAAAAAATGAATCTGTTACAAAAAATTTAAAACAGCTGTCACAAAAAATAAATAAACTACAGTATCCAAAAAATATATAAAAATTATACCTAACACTAAACTACATGCCCCATAAAATAAAAAACCTACCCAAAACAAAAAAAAAACCTAAACCCTAACACTAAAATAAATTACAATAGCCCTTAAAATGGCCTTTTGTATGGCATTGGTCTACAAAACTAATTTTAGCTCTTTGTAAAAAAAACATCTACATTATAGTAACCCATCACCTCACAAAATAACAAAATCTAACTAAAAAAACCTAGGTTAGAAAAATAAATCCTATTCTTAACAATACATAGACGACTGCCACTCTGAGGGAAAGGGGAGAGAAAAGGTGAATGCAGTAAACTTCAAAGGAAGAAAAGGAGAGAGATGGGAGCGTAGGCCGGTACTGAAAGGACCTGCAGTGGAAGAGCAAGATTCCAACACTGCCACCATGTCTCTCACCTGGCCTAGGGGTATGACTAAAGTGGAAACCACTGTGGGTGAGAGCAGCAATGGAAGCAGTGTCAGAAGAAGATAGCCAGCTTTCGGTAATTGCTAGAAGTTTTTTGCAGACAGAGCGAGGGTTACAGAGAACACAAGAAAAGAACGGGGATGAGTGCTGTGTGGTAATATGGGAGATTGAACAAGTTTGTGGAAGTGTGTTGATTGCTGTATGGCTAGGGTTAGGAGAGATGTCACCAGCAGCAAGCACTAGTCAGACTGAAAGACAGAATATTTTGATGGCAAATACAGTATTTCCAAAAAGTACACCATAGGGGATGAGAGAAGGGAGGGTGAGACATGGATAGTGTGGGGGTTATTGTTATAGGGACATTCAGTGTCTGTCGATCCTTTTGTTTCTATCTATTTATCTATCTGTGTGTCTATCTATCTGTCTGTCTGTCGGTTTATGTGTCTGTCTGTCTATCCTCTGTTTCTATCTAGATATCTATATATCTGTCTGTCTGTCTGCCTGCCTGTCTATCTGTCTATGTATCTATCTATCTATCTATCTATCTATCTATCTATCTATCTATCATCTATCTCTCTGTCTGCCTTTCTATCTATCTATCTATCTATCTATCTATCTGTCTGTCTGTCTGTCTGTCTGTCTATCTATCTCTTTCTTTCTTTCTTTCTTTCTTTCTTTCTTTCTTTCTATCTATCTCTGTCAGTCTTCCTGTTCTCTATAGATGCAGGTTTGCTTGTGTTTCTGTTTTTGCATCGTCTCCCAGGTGTTAGGTGCCTTGTTAGAGAATGGATGATTCAGATTCAGAAATTCATAGCTTTCATAGCCTTAGGCCAGATAAAGTGGAAGATGAGACAGGAATTCCTTCAGCACCTGCCTTTTAATAAAGAGTTAGTTAGATAAGGTTCACGTTTGGTATAAATTTCAAATATGCTGTTTGATGAAAAGGTCTCATTGCTGTGGACTGATTTTTCATCTAAGATAAAAAGTGACCATCAGTCATCTCATATGTGGATACAGAATCTCAATGAGGGAAAAAGATTAGAATGATGTGAGGCTCTTAAAATGTCAGATGTATATAAACATTAAAGGCCGAGTAAACAGGAGCAGTTGCAGGAAATTATATAAAACATTTTTTATTACTTTTAACTACTCTTCTTTTACTTAATCCTATATGCTAAACATTCAAAGCTTTTTTTTTTTTGACTGGAGCATTAACTGCGGACAAAGTAAAAAACGAATGTGGCCAGATCAGTGCGTATTACCAGTTGAAAACAAAAAGTTAGCACGAGAGCTAAAGACTCCCTTTTTCCATCGACTTCTATGGGGTGCGCTAAAGAAAGCCTTTTCTATTTATCGATTGGACGCTAGCCAAACACTGTGCTGGATCAACTGCGCTAAAGCCAAAGGTGTGTTAGCAATACTTTAAATCCTATGTTCTATACTAGTTAAAATGTTCTTTTTATAAAAAAAATTAAAAAAAATAAAGTGTGTGTGTATGTATATATATATATATATATATATATATATATATATATATATATATATATATATATATATATATATATATATATATATATAGGTTGGTCTGATGAAGGGGTGAACACCCCGAAACATCACTAATAAATAAAAATTGTAGCAAAGTGTAATTTCTTCAGTGTTGTCACATGAAAAGATATAATAAAATATTTACAAAAATGTGAGGGGTGTACTCACTTTTGTGAAGTACTGTATGTATATATATATATATGTGTGTGTGTGTATTTGCATTTACATATATCTATATATATAAATCTATACATTCTATATATATATATAATAAGTTTATAGGAATTTGCACTCTCACCTTATATATAATGTGCCAGGGTGTCAGGAGCATAGATATTCACTTCAAAGATATAGAACTGCACTCTCTGGACTTGTAGCTAGCAAAAATTTATTTTGTGCAGTGACGTTTCAGGGAAATATATATATATATATCATACAGTATATATATAAATATATAAATATATACAGAATGTATAGAACCATACTCTGTGAACTTGTAGCAAACAAAAAACATTTATTTCATATTGGGATATATGGGATATACAATCCTACCAGGAGGGGCAAAGTTTCCCAAACCTGAAAATGCCTATAAATACACCCCTCACCACACCCACAATTCAGTTTAACGAATAGCCAAGAAGTGGGGTGATAAAGAAAGGAGCAAAAAGCATAAACAAAGGAATTGGAATAATTGTGCTTTATACAAAAAAATCATAACCACCATAAAAGGGTAGGCCTCATGGACTCTTGCCAATTTGAAAGAAATACATTTATCAGGTAAATTCTTACATAAATTATGTTTTCTTTCATGTAATTGGCAAGAGTCCATGAGCTAGTGACGTATGGGATAGCAATACCCAAGATGTGGAACTCCACGCAAGAGTCATTAGAGAGGGAGTGATAAAAAATAAAGACAGCCAATGCCGAAAAAAATTAATCCACAACCCAAATCATAAGTTTTAATCTTATAATGGAAAAGAAAAAAACTGAAATTATAAGCAGAAGAATCAAACTGAAACAGCTGCCTGAAGAACTTTTCTACCAAAAACTGCTTCTGAAGAAGAAAAAACATCAAAATGGTAGAACTTAGTAAATTTATGCAAAGAAGACTTTGCAAATCTGATCAACTGAAGCTTCATTCTTAAAAGCCCAGGAAGTGGAAACTGACCTAGTAGAATGAGCTGTAATCCTCTGAGGCTGGGATTTACCCGACTCCAAATGAGCGTGATGAATCAAAAGCTTTAACCAAGATGCCAAAGAAATGGCAGAAGCCTTCTGACCTTTCCTAGAACCAGAAAAGATAACAAATATACTAGAAGTCTTCCTGAAAACTTTAGTAGCTTCAACATAATATTTCAAAGGTCTCACCACATCCAAAGAATGTAAAGATCTTTCCAAAGAATTCTTAGGATGGGGACATAAAGAAGGGACAACAATTTCCCTACTAATGTTGTTGGAATTCACAACTTTAGGTAAGAATTTAAATGAAGTCCGCAAAACTGCCTTATCCTTATGAAAAATCAGAAAAGGAGACTCACGAGAAAGAGCAGATAATTCAGAAACTCTTCTAGCAGAAGAGATGGCAAAAAGAAACAACACTTTCCAAGAAAGAAATTTAATGACCAAAGAATGCATAGGCTCAAACGGAGGAGCCTGTAAAGCCTTCAAAACCAAATTAAGACTCCAAGGAGGAGAGATTGATTTAATGACAGGCTTGATATGAACCAAAGCCTGTACAAAACAATGAATATCAGGGAGTTTAGCAATTTTTCTGTGGAATAAAACAGAAAGAGCAGAGATTTGTCCTTTTAAGGAACTCACAGACAAACCCTTATCCAAACCATCCTGAAGAAACTGTAAAATTCTAGGAATTTTAAAAGAATGCCAAAAGAATTTATGAGAAGAACACCATGAAATGTAAGTCTTCCAAACTCGATAATAAATCTTTCTAGAAACAGATTTACGAGCCTACAACATAGTATTAATCACTGAGTCAGAGAAACCTCTATGACTAAGCACTAAGCGTTCAATGTCTACACCTTCAAATTTAATGATTTGAGATCCTGATGGAAAAACGGACCTTGAGATAGAAGGACTGGCCTTAGTGGAAGTGGCCATGGTTGGCAACTGGACATCTGAACAAGATCCGCATACCAAAACCTGTGAGCCCATGTTAGAGCCACCAGCAGTACAAATGATTGCTCCATGATGATCTTGGAAATCACTCTTGGAAGAAGAACTAGAGGCGGAAAAATATAGGCAGGTTGATAACTCCAAGGAAGTGTCAATGCATCCACTGCTTCTGCCTTAGGATCCATGGACCTGGACAGGTACCTGGGAAGTTTCTTGTTTAGATGAGATGCCATCAGATCTATTTCTGGAAGCCCCCATATCTGAACAATTTGAAAAAAACACATCTGGGTGAAGAGACCACTCTCCCGGATGTAAAGCTTGACGACTGAGATAATCTGCTTCCCAATTGTCTATACCTGGGATATGAACCGCAGAAATTAGACAGGAGCTGGATTCTGCCAAAATAAGTATCCGGGATACTTCTTTCATAGCCTGAGGACTGTGAGTACCACCCTGATGATTGACATACACCACAGTTGTGACATTGTCTGTCTGAAAACAAATAAAGGGCTCTCTCTTCAATAGAGGCCAAAACTGAAGAGCTCTGAGAATAGCACGGAGTTCCAAAATATTGATTGGCAATCTCACCTCTTGAGATTTCCAAACCCCTTGTGCTGTCAGAGATCCCCAGACAGCTCCCCAACCTGAAAGACTCGCATCTGTTGTGATCACAGTCCAGGTTGGATGAACAAAAGATACGATGGTGTTCTAACCACCAAGTCAAAGATAGTCGAACATTGGGATCTAAGGATATTAATTGTGAGATCCTAGTATAATCCCTGCACCATTGGTTAAGCATACAAAGCTGAAGAGGTCTCATGTGAAAATGAGCAAAGGGGATCGTGTCCGATGCTGCAGTAAGGAGACCTAAAACCTCCATGCACATAGTTACTGAAGGAAATGACTGAGACTGAAGGTTCCGACAGGCTGCAACCAATTTCAGACGTCTCTTGTCCGTTAGAGACAGTCATGGATACTGGATCTATTTGGAAACCTAAAAAGGTTACCCTTGTCTGAGGAATCAAAGAACTTTTTGGTAAATTGATCCTCCAACTATGTCTTTGAAGAAACAACACTAGTTAATTTGTGTGAGATTCTGCAGAACATAAAGACTGAACAAGTACAAAGATATCATCCAAATAAGGAAACACTGCAATATCCCGCTCTATGATTACAGAGAGTAGGGCACCGAGAACCTTTGAAAAGATCCTTGGAGCTGTCGCTAGGCCAAAAGGAAGAGCAACAAATTGGTAATGCTTATCTAGAAAAGAGAATTTCAGGAACTGATAGTGATCTGGATGAATCGGAATATGAAGATATGCATCCTGTAAGTCTATTGTGGACATATAATGCCCTTGCTGAACAAAAAGGCAGAATAGTCCTTATAGTCACCATTTTGACTGTTGGTACTCTTACATAACGATTCAAGACTTTTAGATCCAGAACTGGTCTGAATGAATTTTCTTTCTTTGGGACAATGAACAGTTTTGAATAAAACGCCAGACTCTGTTCCTGAAAAGGAACTGGCACGATTACCCCAGATAACTCTAGGTCTGAAACACACTTCAGGAAAGCCTGCGCTTTCTCTGGGTTCACTGGAATGCGTGAGAGAAAGAAACTTCTCACAGGCGGTCTTACTCTGAAACCTATTCTGTACCCCTGAGAGACAATGTTCTGAATCCAATGATTTTTGGACTGAATTTATCCAAGCATCCTTGAAAAATTTGAATCCGCCACCTACCAGCTGAGCTGGAATGAGGGCCACACCATGTGGACTTGGGGGCTGGTTAAGATCTCTTAAATGGCTTGGATTTGATCCAGATTGAGGAAGGCTTCCAATTGGAGACAGATTTCTTAGGGGAAGGACTAGGTTTCTGTTCCTTATTTTGTCGAAAGGAACGAAAATGGTTAGAAGCTTTAAAGTTACCCTTAGATTTTTTATCCTGAGGCAAAAAAGCTCCCTTCCCCCTTGTGACAGTTGAAATTATAGAATCCAACTGAGAACCAAATAATGTATTACCTTGGAAAGAAAGAGATAGCAATGTCGATTTAGAAGTCATATCAGCATTCCAAGATTTAAGCCATAAAGCTCTTCTAGCTAAAATAGCTAAAGACATATATCTAACATCAATTCTGATAATATCCAAATGGCATCACAAATGAAATTATTAGCATGTTGAATTAATTTAACAATGCTATACACATTATGATCTGATACTTGTTGCGCTAAAGTTTCCAACCAAAAAGTTGATGCAGCTGCAACATCAGCCAAAGAAATAGCAGGCCTATGAAGATGACCTGAACATAAATAAGCTTTCCTTAGATAAGATTCAAGCTTCCTATCTAAAGGATCTTTAAAAGAAGTATTATCTTCCATAGGAACAGTAGTGCGTTTAGCAAGAGTAGAGATGGCCCCATCAACTTTGGGGATCTTTTCCCAAAACTCCAATCTATCAGTAGGCAAAGGATACAATTTTTTAAACCTTGAAGAAGGAGTAAAAGAAGTACCCAGTCTATTCCATTCCTTTGAAATCATATCTAAAATAGCATCAGGAACTGGAAAAACCTCTGGAATAAATACATGAGGTTTGTAAACAGAATTTAAACATTTACTAGTTTTAGTATCAAGAGGACTAGTCTCCTCCTTATCTAATGCAATCAACACTTCTTTTAATAAAGAACGAATATACTCCATTTTAAATAAATAAGAGGATTTGTCAGTGTCAATATCTAAGGCAGGATCCTCTGAATCAGACAGATCCTCATCAGAGATAGATAAATCAGTATGTTGTCGGTCATTAGAAAATTCATCAACTCTATGAGAAGTTTTAAAAGACCTTTTACGTTTATTAGAAGGCGGAATGGCAGACAAAGCCTTCTGAATGGAATCAGAAATAAATTCTCTTAAATTTACAGGAATATCTTGAGCCTTAGATGTTGAAGGACCAGCAACATGTAATGAACTACTACTGATGGAAATATTCTTTGCATGTAAAAGTTTATCATGACAACTATTACAAACCACAGCGGGAGGAACAGTTACCACAAGTTTACAACAAATGCACTTAGCTTTGGTAGAACCGATATCAGGCAGCAGGATTCCAGTAGCAGATTCTGAGACAGGATCAGATTGAGACATCTTGCAGTATGTAAAAGAAAAAACAACATATAAAGCAAAATTATCAATTTCCTTATATGACAGTTTTAGGAATGGGAAAAAATGCAAACAGAATAGGCCTCTGACATAGAAAAAAAGACCAGAGGACAAAGGAATGAGGTCTTAAATAATGAAAAAATGTTTGGCGCCAAGTATGACGCACCACAAACTGGAAAACTATTTTTTGCGCCAAAAACGTCCGGAACGAAACTCGAGCATCATAGATGACGCAACCTCGTGAAAACACTCAGCGCCAACTAAGACGCCGGAAATAAAGAATTTGCATCAACAAACGTAATTTTCACGCCAAAAAAGTCTTGCGCCAAGAATGACGCAATAAATTATAGCATTTTGCACTCTTGCAAACCTAATACAGCCCGCAATTTAGAAAGAGTCAATTTGAAAACCACGGGTAGGGAACATATTTTTTTTTTATAACGTATTTCCCAGATATGAAACTGACAGTCTGCAAAAAGGAAATATACTGATAAACCTGAATCATGGCAAATATAAGTACAAACATATATTTAGAACTTTATATATAAAGTGCCAAACCATAGCTGAGAGTGTCTTAAGTAAATGAAACATACTTACCAAAAGACACCCATCCACATAAAGCAGATAGCCAAACCAGTATTGAAACAAGAATCAGCAGAGGTAATGGTATATAAGAGTATATCGTCGATCTGAAAAGGGAGGTAGGAGATGAATCTCTACTACCGATAACAGAGAACCTATGAAATAGTTCCCCTTTAGGAAGACCATTGTATTCAATAGGTGATACTCCCTTCACATCCCTCTGATATTCACTGTACTCTGAGAGGAACCGGGCTTCAACATGCTAAGAATTGCATATCAACGTAGAAATCTAGCACAAACTTACTTCACCACTTCCATAGGAGGCAAAGTTTGTAAAACTGAATTGTGGGTGTGGTGAGGGGTGTATTTATAGGCATTTTCAGGTTTGGGAAACTTTGCCCCTCCTGGTAGGATTGTATATCCCATACGTCACTAGCTCATGGACTTGCCAATTACATGTAAGAAATGTATTTTGTGCAGTGACGTTTCGGGGAGCCAACCGTAACTTTCATCAGACGGATATATATGGATATATATATATATATATATATATATATATATATATATATATATATATATATATATAAACTTCTCAAAAAGAAGAGGCACTCACAGGTCTTAATAAGCAAAAAGTATTTTTATTAGTTCATAGGTTCAGTCAACGTTTCGGTCCTCGCAGGGACCTTTGTCAAGACTGTTCTCCGAACGTATCAGTGTCAAGCGGTCTACCTATTTACCATAGAGTGCACAAAGGCATATAACACTAACAGTGAGTGCTTGGATCCCACAACTAGTGTGTGTATATATATATATATATATATATATATATGTGTGTGTGTATATATATATATATATATATATATATATATATACATCTATATATCTATATAAATAAATATATATATATATATATATATAGCTATCATCTATATATATATATATATATATATATATACATAGATATAGATAGATAGATAGATAGATAGATAGATAGATATAGATCTATATATATCATAGAGCTATGATTAGACACTCTAGCCAAAACATGTCAGCTTGAAGTTCACCTGTGATGTTTTAACGGAGTGTCCTTGGACCCCATGGGTTTATTTTATCCTGCTGGATTTCCAATTAAGTTTCTTTTTTAACTTTGCTCCGGATCATTTCCTTTCTTTTACTGCTGATTACTGCCCAGGATTTCAGAGACAAAGGAAGCTTTTTTCTCCATCTCACCCAGGATATTTCTATCCGATGTTTGAGCTGAGGATTGATGTATAGTGATTGGCCATAGGCTCAGGTGGATCACGTGATCAGACACATACTTTGAGGATGAACGGGACGCTGCTACTAGTGGCAGAAGATTGTTCAGAGGAGCTGGATACTTGGCACACACCGAGCGGACACACTACGGAGTGGGCACAGCTAATAGCTGTTTGAGCACAGGTTGCTTAATTAAGGGTCCACCACTGCTGGTTTGTTTAGCGTGGAAACAGGGTGTATTGAATGCCTACGTTGTGCACAGCTATTGCAATGTTTTATGCTTTACTTTTATGTTTGTGGGGCATTGTGGACAGAATTCCTTATATTATATATTGATTGTATAGACTATAATACTTCAGCTCACCATCTAATAATAATAATAATTTTACAGTGAGATTGACTTTTTACCCTATGAGGGTTTTATTTGGACAGTGCTATATGTGTTTCTCTTCTCTCATGTTTATATATATATATATATATATATATATATATATATATATATATATATATATATATATAAGAAAAATAAATATATAAGCGCCCCACTATTAAAAGGATATATTTGAGCTGGTGATCTTGTATTCACAGCTAAATTCAGATTGAGGTTGCTGCCAAATATCTGACACGGCTCTGATAACCGGATTTGGAACTAAAGAAAAAAGAAAAAGGCGCAACACCTCTAAGTGAAATATGTAAGTTCAAACACACAATTTATTCACAACTTAACAATTTAAAACTCACAAAGATAACCTCAACGAAAATGAGGTATGTAACAGGCACTGGAGAACCATCCAGGTCTCAAAAAATGATATCCCTTAGTTGATGTCAACCATAGAAAGGATTTGTTTCAGGCATCCAGAAGTTTCACTTGCTAACACAGTGGGCTTCTTATCACCATCAAAAACTTCCAAATGTATAAGGGTATAGCGTCCTGTGTAACAGTCAAAGTACAAACATTCACGCTATTTTGATTCCGCTGTATGCGAGCATTGAAGCCGGCAGCTCGCATCAGCTGTTTGCGGTAGCGTGTGTGGTGGGCGCGTTTCGTAAGGGTTCTCCTTACTTCATCAGAGGCTGCCCACTTGTTCCACCAATGTTCTTTTATGCAGGTTATGATGCTCCTCCTCTGCAGGCGTTGTCAGTCAGCGTAGGAAGTGACAGGTATTTTTGAAATGTTTAGTAGAGGTGGCCACACATGCTGTATTACACTGATGCAAGCAACCTTTCCCTCTCCATTCATTGAGACTGCCTGTTACTTCCTACGCTGTACCTGTCACTTCCTACGCTGACTGACAACGCCTGCAGAGGAGGAGCATCATAACCTGCATAAAAGAACATTGGTGGAACAAGTGGGCAGCCTCTGACGAAGTAAGGAGAACCCTTACGAAAAATGTAAGGCCACGCCCACCACACACGCTACCGCAAACAGCTGATGTGAGCTGCCGGCTTCAATGCTTGCATACAGCTGAATCAAAATAGTGTGAATGTTTGTACTTTGACTGTTACACAGGACGCTATACCCTTATACATTTGGAAGTTTTTGATGGTGATAAGAAGCCCACTGTGTTAGCAAGTGAAACTTCTGGACGCCTGAAACAAATCCTTTCTATGGTTGACATCAACTAAGGGATATCGTTTTTTGAGACCTGGATGGTTCTCGAGTGCCTGTTTCATACCTCATTTTCGTTGAGGTTATCTTTGTGAGTTTTAAATTGTTAAGTTGTGAATAAATTGTGTGTTTGAACTTACATATTGCACTTAGAGGTGTTGCGCCTTTTTCTTTTTTATATATATGTATAAATATATATATATACAGTATATATACAGTATATATATATATATATATATATATATATATATATACACACACACACACACACACACAAAATCTTACCTGTCCAGAACACTGTCAGTGGTCTCTTCCTCCTTGTATCCTCCAGTATTTTCAGCGTGCGGCATACAGCACAATGGAGAGTGGATGGGAGCTTCCTCCCTGTAAGTCCAATGCCAGTGCAGCTAGCAAGCATGTCTGCTACACACGCAAAAAAATCGCAAAAAGTTTTTTAAAATAAAGTTTCTTTAAAATACAATTTAATTTAATTATATCCGATTTTATGATTGGTGGACAAATGTGTCCACTATATGTGGGATTGGCAGATGAAAGTTTTGTAAAATAAAGTCCTTCAAAACAAAATTTAATTTAACCATATCAATTTTATGAATTTTCCATTATCAAAAACTCTGTAATAGTTCACCTATATCTAGACTCCGGTATATTCCTCATATAGAGTACATTCAAGTAATCCAGTTATGAATAACATCTTACATTATTAAAAAATGGGATTTCTTTATCAGATTTCTATATTTCTCTTTTTTTAATATATTATGGATAATACGTTCATTCATTTTTTTCATATAATAGAATAGAACCATACTCTGAAAGATGATTGCATATTTATTTCTATTTTTGTATTTAGATTGTGAGCATACTGCAATAGGTGCTTTTTATTATAAAATCTCTTTGAAATAATTGTTGAAACTAGTTTTTTGTACAAATATCATATCCATTACAATATAAACTATCAAGGTATAAGATATCATAAAAACAAATAGGTTGCTAAAATAATGAGATTGCTATAAACAATTACATATAACAATACATCCGCTATAAAAGGCACCATTGTAGAAATGCAAGGAGAGCTTGAGAATGGCACACTAGCCGAAACGCGTTGTTCTTTAATTTGGTCCTTCTGAGGATCCGTACTTGCCAGAAACACGCTGACTGACTTTGAAACGCCAACCGGCGGTATTGCTGTCAGTGCTAAAGGACTGTGGAACGCTTGGCGGTAAGAAAAACGGTGAAATTACTGCTACCACTAAGCATCCTGGGGAATCGAATAACCATCTATGCTAAATACGGCCCTGCTGTAAGAAACAAGGGAACAGCGATTGAGACCGTTATTGAGGGAGCTGTCTGACACCTTCCGGTGTAAGTAAAAAGTTTATCACCATACTTGGAACTATTTGCCTTCTTGTGACAAGTTCTTTTCTTGTCTTGTTTATCCTTTCTCCTGCATTAGGATCGATAAGCAATGCTGGAGTACTTTTAACAAACTGACTTTTAAAAACTGATTTCAATCATCTGTTTTGGTTTACTACACTAATTTATTTGTCATTTGTTTTTTTATTGCATCAGACTCATTTATTTTTTTGTTGTTACTTTTTTTAAACCATTGCTTATTTTACTGCCAGTATTTTATTATTGTATGAATTATTGTGTAAGATTGTTATGTATTAATATTGTATATTTTTTAGAATGAAGTGTCAGCATTAAATTTAATTTTAATTTTAATGTCCCATATATATATATATATATATATATATATATATATATATATATATATATATATATATATATATATATATATGAGCTGAATCACTTGAGAGATAAACTAACTTTATTTTATTGTTTTAGCCATTCAGTGTATAGTTCAGCTGTCTTTTCAGCGCCACAGATTTTTGGTATTGATTGAGTGCCTGTATGGGCACTTATCATTCTAAACACATATTCTCTGTTAGTTACCGTGATTGCATAAGCCTGTGCACCCTTCACTTGTTCCCAGTTTGTTGGATTGAGAGCTTGCATTATGTGGCTGTTTTAGGGTCCCAGGTTTTGGAAGGAACCTTGACGTGGTACCTGGGCTTGTCCAATTTGGCCAAATGCGGTAACTAACCCTTCCATTTTTGCTTTTAATCTTAGCTGAGAGCTTGTAAGTGAGTGCTAGACTTTCTCTGTGTGTTGTATTAATTTGTTTTGTAATTTTCCCTATGGTTCTTGCACCCAGGCCTGTCTGGGTTTAACTGCCTGGGACTCTGGAGCAACACAGCTTCCTGTGAGTGCCAGTGAGCACCCAGGGCTGAGCATGTTGAAGGGTCATGGGATGTGTACCCAGTCCAGTCTGAGAGTGTGATCCCCTTCAGTGTTTTGTAAATGTCTAGGGTGATTACATAAGCCTGTGCACCTTTCACTTGTTCCCAGTTTGTTGGATTGAGAGCTTTCATTGTGTGGCTGTTTTAGGGTCCCAGGTTTTTAAGGAACCTTGACGTGGTACCTGGGCTTGTCCCATTTGGCCAAATGCGGTAACTAACCATTCCATTTTAGCTTTTAGTCTTAGCTGAGAGCCTGTGAGTGCTGGACTTTCTCTATGTGTTGTATTAATTTGCTTTGTAATTTTCCCTATGGTTCTTGCACCCAGACCTGTCTCTGGTTAATTTCCTGGGACTCTGGGGACAACACAGCTTACTGTGAGTGCCAGTGAGCACCCAGGGCTGATCATGTGTCAGGGTCATAGGATGTGTACCCAGTCCAGTCTGAGAGTGCAGTCCCCTTCCGTGCTTTGTAAATGTCTAGGGTGATTACATAAACCTGTGCACCTTTCACTTCTTCCCAGTTTGTTGGATTGAAAGTTTGCATTGTGTGGCTGTTTTAGGGTCCCAGGTTTTGAAAGGAGCCTTGACGTGGTACCTGGGCTTGTCCCATTTGGCCAAATGCGGTAACTAACCCTTCAATTTTTGCTTTTAATCTTAGCTGAGAGCTTGTAAGTGAGTGCTGGACTTTCTCTGTGTGTGTGTATATATATATATATATATATATATATATATATATATATATATATATATATATATATATATATATATATATATATATATATATATGTATATATATATATATATATATATATATATATATATATGTGTGTGTGTATAATCAGCAGGAAAAAAGAGCACTCCAATAGGAATTTCAATTTAGTTACTGTTTATTTTGAATGTTTTCGGACCAACAGGCCTGTCCTCAGACAATTAAGTGAAACAACATAAACTTAACCTCCACAATTCTTATATTAAGTGCAGGAGACATGGGCTCCACGCTCTCCCGGGTAGACACGCCCACCATCGTGACGTCATCATCCCGGGCAATGTGGGGCCGGTCCGAAATGAAATCCTAACAACATAAAACTATCTGTAATAGGACCTGATAGAGGATCTGTAACAGCTCATAAAGCTAATATAATCAAAGCGCAAAAATGTCTATTGAATTGTATCGACCCTGTCCAATCATAAGCAAATTGTGCCCTGAAGGTTGTTATAGCAACCAAGGAAACACAAAGAAAGGAGTGTGATAGGCTCCTTAGGCCCCAATCAAAATCAGGACCGGCTGATAGAATGAAAAAACAGGAGCAGCAATCATCAACAAATATAAAACTGTACAATAGAATACACACATTAAAGCGTTCTAACATAGTAACTCAACATATGTAATACCTAAACATATGAATTGCCGACCGATAATGATGAAGCAGTACACAACCATGCCTGTTGCCATAGCAACCGAATATACGACATTCCAGCAAACCACTGCTGACACATCAAAGGGCTTGTCATAGATAGTGGTCATAGTGGGTCGTGTAATAGCTAAGGAGCAATCAAGCATAAACAATAAAACAGCATAGATGGGATAGGTGATGACTACCTAGTAAAACTCAATGTAATGAGTTTGTATACGGTCATCCCTCATGACGAGGGTCTGCATGCCATTGCGGTACAACTCGCAATATACCCTTATGTGGGGCCACCTTCCGAGTTCCTATTGTACCTCTTAGAATTTTGTCTCAGTACTAACTACTTCAGATTCGAAAATCAGTTCTTCCTACAACTAACAGGGACAATGTGGCCCCACCCTATGCAAATCTATTTATGTCCACCTTTGAATTATTGGAAACACATTTGTTTTAAAGAAAGATCAGTTTTTTCAAGAAGTACAATAATGATTTGTTCCTCATTTGGACAGGGAACAATTTAGAATTGGTCGCTTGGTTCACATAATTAAACTCCATCAATGCAGCACTAAAGTTTAAGATACAATATGATCAGACACAAATTGACTTCCTTGATGTGAGACTGTATAAAGGTGGTGGTAGGATACAATCTACCCTATTTCATAAAGAAACTGACCGCAATGCTCTGTTACATTACACCAGTTGTCACCCCCCGGTACTTAAAAAGGCACTTCCTAAGTCACAGCTACAGAGGGTCCTAAGAAATAACACAGAAAGGACTAATATGGACACTCAACTGACTGAGATGGAGGGGCACTTCAAAGAAAGGAGTTATCCGACCAATTTGTTGAAAAAACAACTTCAAAAACTTTTGGAGCCTCCAATGATTAAAAGTGAGAAAGATGTCCACAAAATGACATTTGTTATAGCCACCTCACTTAGAAAACACTGGGATATAATCAGTACAGATCAATCTCTACCTCTGTTAAATATGCCACCTCCACATATTGGTTACAAGTGGGCTAGATCCCTCAGGGACATTCTGGTCAAAACCGACCACCAGCATTGTTACAGAAAGCCTACCTGGCTTGACACCAAGAAACCGGGTGTCTGGGCTGTACCACTTGTGGTGGCCTGATTACCACATCCTCCTTTTCACATCCATATAGGAGGAAGAGTTATAAGCACAAATATAGATTAATGTGCACTACTACACATATTGTATATTTGCTCCATTGTCCATGCGGCATATTTTACGTCAGAAAAACCTGTGACGACCTTCTGATCCGCATGGCGAACCATCGGTCCACCATTCGGACAGCCATCGACAAGGGCTCTTCAGAACAGCAGGTGGCCCAGCATTTTCAACAACTTCAACACAGTGTGACAGATCTCAAATACCCGATTATTGATCACGTCCCCTCTAAGTAGAGGGGGTGATCGGAACAAATTACTTCTACAAAAGGAGGCGAGATGGACTTACAATCTGAAAATATTAATTCCTAAGGGGTTAAATACATACCTGGATGGACATGCATTTCTGTAATCTGCTTGAGAGTACCACCTAAGCAATAAGAGTCATTTTCTGTTTCTCCTATTAGAGTCGTTTTCTTTGGGACTATTTATGCCATGTTCACAGAATAGTTTACAGATACACACATTTGGGCACCTCTTTGTGTTTGAATATTTACAGATTTGCTGTCCTGAGGTGGAAGAAGGGAGAGTGCTGCCTGATAATCTGTGTGCTGCTAATCTCGATGTGGGGATGTTAAGTTTTATCACCTATTTTTTGAACTCCTTTATATAGACTGGATATTAATTGTGGATACTGGACTATATTATAGATATTGCTTTAATGAGGCTCTACTATCAATATTTATGATCGTTTTATTTTTTATATCTGCAATTTATTATGAGACCTGCTTGATATGGTATCACATAATCGGTTGTGTATATATATATTTCTTGCCAAGATTAGCGCCCTCTGGTGATACAGTTCACAAATATCAGAAAAAGCATCAGGAACTGGAAAAACCCCTGGAATAACCACAGAAGGTTTATAAACAGAATTTAAACGTTTACTAGTTTTAGTATCAAGAGGACTAGTTTTCTCAATATCCAGAGTAATCAACACCTCTTTTAACAAGGAACGAATATACTCCATCTTAAAGAGATAAGTAGAATTGTCAGTGTCAATATCTTAGGTAGAATCTTCTGAAACAGATAGATCCTCATCAGAGGAGGATAATTCAGTATATTGTCGGTCATTTGAAATTTCATCAACTTTATGAGAAGTTTTAAAAGACCTTTTACGTTTATTAGAAGGCAGAATAGCAGACAAAGCCTTCTGAATCGCATGAGCAATGAAATCTTTTATATTCACAGGAATATCATGTACATTAGATGTTGAAGGAACAACAGGCATTGTCCTAGTACTGATAGGTACATTCTCTGCATGTAAAAGCTTATCATGACAACTGTTACATACTACAGCTGGAGGTATAATCTCTGCTAATTTACAACAGATACACTTATCTTTGGTAGAACTGTTATCAGGCAGCAGTGATCCAACAGTGGTTTCTGAGACAGGAACAGATTGAGACATCTTGCAAATGTAAGAGAAAAAACAACATATAAAGCAAAATTTTCAATTTCCTTATTGGGCAGTTTCAGGAATGGGAAAAAAATGCAAACAACATAGTCCTCTGAGCATAGAAAAAGGCAAAAGGCATATCGGAAGTGGGGTTTAATAATTAAATGATTTGGTGCCAAATATGATGCGCAATGCAAAATTACATTTTTTGGGGCTAACAACATCTGGAAATGATGCAACTCACGTCTTGGCAGACACAACCTTGTGCAAGGAAGCCTGGCATCAACTAAGATGCCAGAAATGATGAATTTGCGTCACCGAACGTACCTTCATGCCAAAAATTTCTCACGCCAAGAATGACGCAATAAATATCAGCATTTTGCTGCCTCGCAAGCCTAATTTTGCCCACGAAAATTAATGAAAACAGTCAATTTTGAAGAAAAGACTATACCCCAGGTAAGAAAAAATAACTTCCTAAATAATGTATGTTTTTCCCAATTTTGAAACTGATAGTCTGCAAAAGCAAGTATACATAAACCTGACTCATGGCAAATATAAGTACAATACATATATTTAGAACTTTACATTAATACATAAAGTGCCAAATAGTGATGTGGCAAACATAAAAATTTGGGTTCGCGAACGGCGAACTTCCACAACTGTTCGCAAACGGGCGAACCGGGCGAACCGCCATAGACTTCAATAGGCAGGCGAATTTTAAAACCCACAGGGACTCTTTCTGGCCACAATAGTGATGGAAAAGTTGTTTCAAGGGGACTAACACCTGGACTGTGGCATGCCGGAGGGGGATCCATGGCAAAACTCCCATGGGAAATTACATAGTTGATGCAGAGTCTGGTTTTAATCCATAAAGGGCATAAATCACCTAACATTCCTAAATTGTTTGGAATAACGTGCTTTAAAACATCAGGTATGATGTTGTATCGATCAGGTAGTGTAAGGGTTACGCCCGCTTCACAGTGACAGACCAAACTCTCCGTTTAAAGGGACAGTCTACACCAGAATTTTTATTGTTTTAAAAGATAGATAATCCCTTTATTACCCATTTCCCAGTTTTGCATAACTAACACATTTATAATAATATACTTTTAACCTCTGTGATTATCTTGTATCTAAGCCTCTGCAAACTGCCCCTTTTTTCAGTTCTTTTGACAGAATTGCAGTCTAGCCAATCATTGCCTGCTCCCAGATAACTTCTCGTGCACGAGCACAGTGTTATCTATATGAAATACGTGAACTAACACCCTCTAGTGGTGAAAAACTGTTAAAATGCAATCTGAAAGAGGCGGGCTTCAAGGTCTAAGAAATTAGCATATGAACCTCCTAGGTTAAGCTTTCAACTAAGAATACCAAGAGAACAAAGCAAAATTGGTGATAAAAGTAAATTGGAGAATTGTTTAAAATTACATGCTCTATCTGAATCATGAAATTTTATTTTGGCCTAGACTGTCCCTTTAACGCACCACAAACAACCGCAAACAGTCCATTTGCACAACTGCAAACTCCCCATTTGCACAAGGTTGGATACCAAGCTAGCCATATCCTGTTCCTTGTCCTCACTGATGTCATTGAAGGTCTCTTCCTCCACCCAGCCACGTACAACACCAAGGGTCCCCGAAAGGTGACAACAAGCCCCCTGGGACGACTGATGTGTTTGGTCTTCCACCTCCTCAAAGCCACCTTCCTCCTCTGACTCCTCTTCTTCAGACTCCTCTCTCTGCGTTGCCTCTCTCTGCGTTATTATAAGGTGTGTTAAGTAGTACTATTCCTATCAGTTTAATCCCTGTTACGTCCCCTATCAGGGGACGTGTATATGGCATCGATTTTAGGAACCGGGAGATGGAAAAAGATGCTTGGTCGGATCTCCTACTTCAAATTTGGGGCACTGCGCGTGCAATCTAATGTGCCACCAGATAGGAGTGGTGTGTTAAGTAGTACTATTCCAATCAGTTTAATCCCTGTTATGTTCCTTTTTTTTTGGTTTGGTTTTTGAAGCCACAGTGCAGCACCAGAGGCCAGAAAAATTAGGCATGTAGACATGCCTGAAAAATTACGTATCGTTGCAGCCGCTGCTGTAGCAGCGGCCTGAAAAATTGATGTTTGTTTCCCAGGTAGAAAGTGCCCTAAAACATTGCGGCTTGAACCCTAGTTGGTGGCTGATAAGTCACGCAAGTCATCCGGCATTCAGAGATAAAATACAGCAGCGTGTGGACCATTTTTAGCCCAAGGCAGCTCATCTCAACAGGCCTTTTTTAGTCGAATGTATCGCCCACTGTCAGTCCCTTCGGGATCCATCCCTCATTCATCTTAATAAAGGTGAGGTAATCTAGACTTTTTTGACCTAGGCGACTTCTCTTCTCAGTGACAATACCTCCTGCTGCACTGAAGGTCCTTTCTGACAGGACACTTGAAGCGGGACAGGCCAGAAGTTCTATCGCAAATTTGGATAGTTAAGGCCACAGGTCAAGCCTGCACACCCAGTAGTCAAGGGGTTCATCGCTCCTCAGAGTGTCGATATCTGCAGTTGAGGCGAGGTAGTCTGCTACCTGTCCGTCGAGTCGTTCTCTGAGGGTGGACCCCGAAGGGCTGTGGCGATGCATAGGACTTAAAAAGCTCCGCATGTCCTCCATCAACAACACGTCTGTAAAGCGTCCTGTCCTTGCCGCCGTGGTCGTGGGAGGAGGAGGATTACTTTCACCTCTTCCCCTGTTAGATTCCCGTTGTGCTGTGACATCACCCTTATACGCTGTGTAAAGCATACTTTTTAATTTATTTTGGAACTGCTGCATCCTTTCCGACTTGCGGTAATTCTGTAACATTTCAGGCCCTTTATGCTTATACCGGGGGTCTAGTAGCGTGGACACCCAGTACAGGTCGTTCTCCTTCAGCCTTTTTATACGAGGGTCCCTCAACAGGCACGACAGCATGAAAGACCCCATTTGCACAAGGTTGGATGCCGAGCTACTCATGTCCCGTTCCTCATCTGCAGTGATCTCACTGAAGGTATGTTCTTCCCCCCAGCCACGTAAAACACCATGGGTACCAGATAGGGGACAACGAGCACCCTGGGATGCCTGTTGTGGTTGGTCTCCCTCCTCCTCCTCAAAGCCACATTCCTCCTCTGACTCCTCTTCCTCACAATGCTCTTCCATCATTGCCGCAGGTCCAGCAAGTGATGCTGATAAGGCTGTTTCTGGTGGTGATGGTTACCACAACTCTTCCTCTTCCTCTTCACACTCATCTACGGTCTGATCCAGCACTCTTCGCAGGGCACGCTTCAGGAAGAAATCAAATGGTATGATGTCGCTGATGGTGCCTTCGGTGCGACTGACTAGGTTTGTCACCTCCTCAAAAGGACGCATGAGCCTACAAGCATTGCGCATGAGCGTCCAGTAATGTGGCAAAAAAATTCCCAGCTCTGCAGAGGCTGTCCTAGCACCCCGGTCATACAAATAGTCGTTAACGGCTTTTTCTTGTTGGATCAGGCGGTCAAACATTAGGAGTGTTGAATTCCAACGTGTCGGGCTGTCGCAAATCAAGCGCATCACTGGCATGTTGTTTCGCCGCTGGATATCTGAAAAGTGCGCCATGGCCGTGTAGGAATGCCTGAAATGGCCACACACCTTCCTGGCCTGCTTCAGGATGTCCTGTAAGCCTGGGTATTTATGCACAAAGCGTTTTACGATCAGATTACACACATGTGCCATGCACGGCACATGTGTCAACTTGCCCAAATTCAATGCCGCCATCAAATTTTTTCCGTTGTCACTAACCACTTTGCCGATCTCCAGTTGGTGCAGAGTCAGCCACTGATCCACCTCTGTGTTCAGGGCGGACAGGAGTGCTGGTCCGGTGTGATTCTCTGCTTTCAGGCAAGTCAATCCCAAGACGACGTGACACTACTGTATCCGGGATGTGGAATAGTACCTGGGGAGCTGGGGGGGGGTGCCATTGATGTGGAGCAAGATGCAGCAGCAGAAGGGGACTCAGCCGAGGAGGTTATGGAAGAGGATGGAGTAGGAGGAGTAGAGGAGGTGGCAGCAGGCCTGCCTGCAAGTCGTGGCGGTGTCACCAACTACTCTGCAGAGCCACGCCTTCCATGCTTGGCAGCCGTCAGTAGGTTTACCCAATGCACAGTGTAGGCGATATACCTGCCCTGACCATGGTTTGCAGACCAGGTATCAGTGGTCAGATGGACCCTTGCCCCAACACTGTGTGCCAGACATGCCATTACTTATTTTTGCACAATCGAGTAGAGGTTGGGGATTGCCTTTTGTGCAAAAAAATTTCGGCCGGGTACCTTCCACTGCGGTGTCCCAATAGCTACAAATTTTTTGAACACCTCAGACTCCACCACCTTGTATGATAAAAGCTGGCGGGCTAAGAGTTCAGTTAAGCCAGCTGTCAGATGCCGGGCAAGGGGGTGACTTTGTGACATTGGCTTCTTACGCTCAAACATGTCCTTGACAGACACCTGACTGTGGGCAGATGAGCAGGAACTGCTCAAGGCGAGACACGGAGTGGCGGATGGTTGAGAGGGGGCAAGGAGGACAGCAGTGGTTGACGTGGCTGAAGATGCTGGACCAGGAGGAGGATGGCAGCTTTGAGTTTGTGTGCTGCTTGTACTCATGTTTTGATCCCATAGGCGTTTTTGATGTGCGATTATGTGCCTTTGACAACTCAACAAAGGAAGCAGCAGCGGGTACACCATCATCATCATCATCACACTGTACGTCCATGTGTGTAATGCTGCCTGACTGAGACATATCCCTGTTATCTACATCCTCTGGAAATAATGGTTGCGCATCACTATCACTCATTTCTTCCAACTGATGTGTAAATAACTCCTCTGACAGATCAAGTGAAGCGGCTGTGGTGCTAGTGTTGGTGGTGGCGGCAGGCGGGCGAGTGGTAACTTGAGAGGTGCCCGAAGCTAAGCTGGAGGAGGATGGTGCATCAAGGTTCCGAGCGGAAGCTGTAGAAGATTGGGTGTCCTGTGTTAGCCAGTCAACTATGTCCTCAGAACTGTTTGAGTTCGGGGTACGTGGCCTCTGAACACTGGGCATTATTCTAGGGCCAAAGGGAATCGCAGCACCACAAACACGATGGCCCTTGCGGGGTGGCCTGCCTCTGCCTGTCATTTTTTTTTTGATTAGTGGTACTATGCGTGCAAGCTACTGTGACAACATATATTAGTGGCACTGTGCACTGCAGACGTTGGCAGAATAGATGCTGTAGGCCTGACACACACGCTTGCAGACAACTAACTGCTATTCAATCTATTACAGTCAAAAAAAAATTTTTTTTAAATGTACACTACTGTTACACCAGATTTGAGTTGCACTGGTGAGACACTGTGCCCTAGCAGACACTGAAACACACACGTGTGAAGGAAACTGACTGCTATTATTTCACAGTCAAAAAAGTGTTGTTTTTTTTAGTTGAAATACTTTTTATTGTTATTATTGTTACATCATAAACAACAGGTACAAAACATAATGTTCATCCAGTACATTCCATAACAAATCCATTGACCTCTTGGCCAAAGCTAATGTCCAGTGTTTAATATTACTTTATGTGTTTGGTACCTTGAGAGATCATTACCTTACATAGAAAAAATGAACTTAAAGATCATCTATGGTATTGTCCATCCGACCTGCATTGTAGCATAGTAAATTAGAATTTCAAGATCATGGAAGAATGGGAAAAGGATTGGCAAAAGGTAACATATCAAACTATTCATCGTTGTTTCCTTCTCCCTGTTTGTCATGTTTACTCAGTACATATTTTCCCCTCCCATTCTTCCATCCCTCCCCCCAATCAACTCAATAACAAAAATAAACCAACATAAAATTAAACTACATTCAACTTGCCTGTCGCTTCATTTCTTTTGCAGCGGATCCTGGAAAGGGGCCCCCACCAATCATTGAATTCAGTCTTAGTAGTGTACCTGGCCTTACCGTCTGATTTCTAAGTTAAGTCTCCCACTACCCCCTGATAACAGTCCTCCTCTCCCCTAGCCAGAATGAGCGTCCTCCTTTCACAAGTCTCACTAGTATCCTGCCAGAAGCCAATAGTACCAAATTTTAGAGAATTGATTGAAGTTATTTTTAATATGAGCTACCGTTTCAGACATTTTATATGTAGCTTGGATCTTATCTGTCACTTCCATCCAAGAAGGAGCTCCTGACTTCCAATATCTCGCCACTCAGATTCTGGTGGCTGTACAAAGAGTACGTATAAACGTGTTAATGGGAGCACCAAAGGGTTCAATGCGTTCGTTCAGTAGTGCTTGTGGTGCTGTTAGGGAAATGGTTTCAGATAGTACTTTACTAAGTAGGTCAGATAGTCTGGACCATATTTGTTTAATCTGTGGGCAATCCCACCACATATGAATATATGTCCCTGTTTCAGCACATCCCCTGTAGCAAAGTTTACTGCCCCTCTGAGTGTAGTGTGAGGTGATTGTGGGAGTCAAGTACCATCTAAAAGATGTTTTAATACAGTTTTCCCTGAAGTCGGCGCTGATTAATCCCTTACTAGATGTATATAGTATTGATTCCCATTCCTCCCTTGAGTATATTATGTTTAATTCCTTTTCCCACTTCTCCATCAGTGAAGTTTTAGAGGTGTTTTTGGCTTTTTGAATCTCTAAATATATGGCTGAAATCAGTTGTTTGTGTCTTTTAGTAGAATTGCAGAAATGCTCTAGTGTTGTTAACTGCTTCACTGAACTGTGTGTCCTAAATTTAGCAATAGCCGAGGATACCTGCAAATATAGAAACCATTGAATTTTCTCGGGATTCACTTTATCCTGAATTTGTTGATATGTGGCTATTCTATTTTTGTGTAAAAAATCCGCTACCCTGTACAGCCCTTTGTTTTCCCACTTCCCTATGTGCGTATGAAAGTCTGGGTTTAGAAGAGTCTTTATCGGTCTCATGACTGAATCTGTTGGTATGGGATTTAAAGATCTGGACAGTGAAGTCCAGAGCTGCATCATCTCGATCGTAAGTTTAGAAGCTGACATTCCCTTAAAGGGTTGTTTCGAGTGGTCCCATAAGATATCATCTGGGTATTTATAGTCTGTCATGAGTGTCTCTACCCGCACCCACACCTGGTCCCCTGATTTCTTGCTAAAGAGGGTGGTCTGCGCCAACCGTGCCGCTTGATAATAATGTATTAAATTTGGTGCTCCCACCCCTCCCAATTGTCTATGCTGTTGAAGAATATGGGATGGAATTCTAGCTTTTTTATTACCTCTAAGAAAACCCACCAAGTCTGATTGCAATTTACCCAGGTCAATGAGTGGAATTTTAATTGGGAGGGCTCTGAAGAGGTATAGAAGTCTCGGGGGAATATTCATTTTGATCGCCGTTAATCGGCCATACCAAGAGAATCTGCCTTTTTTCCATATATTTATATCTTTTCTAATCATTCTATATAGAGGGACATAATTTAATCTATATAAATCAGCCATATTATTTGAGATTTTAATCCCTAAATATTTGATCGATTCTGTGGTCCATAGAAATTCAAAATTGGTTTCGATGAGTTTTTTAGTATGGTTGGGAAGGGCTATGGGGAGGGCTTCACACTTTTCAAGGTTGACCTTGTACCCTGATATATCTGAGTAATCTTTCAATACTCTGTATAAGTTTGGGAGGGAGATGAGTGGTTTAGTTAATGTAAGAAGGACATCATCAGCAAACAAAGATACCTTAAACTCCTGCCCTTTGAGTAAAACTCCATGTATATCTGATGACTTGCGAATCATCTCTGCTAGTGGCTCTATGCAGATTGCAAATAAAAGTGGCGAAAGCGGGCAACCCTGGCGTGTGCCATTCAAGATATCTATTAATTTTGATTGATAACACTAGCTGTGGGATGAGAGTATATGCTTTTAATAGCTTGAACAAATGGGCCATTGATACCTAACCTAGTGAGAACCTCCAGCATAAAGACCCAGTCTACTCTATCGAACGCCTTCTCCGCGTCCAGTGAAAGGACCAGAGAAGGCGTTCTCGTTTTGCTAAGGTATTCTATCAAGGAGATAGCGCGCCTAGTGTTGTCCGGGGCCTCTCTATCTTGAATAAAGCCCACCTGGTCTGGGTGGATCAGTGTGGGTAAATGCAATTTTAGTCTATTCGCTAGAATTTTGGTGAAAATCTTGATGTCCTGGTTAATAAGGGAAATGGGTCGGTAGCTTTGACATAACTTTGGGTTTCTGCCGGGTTTAGGAATAACTACTATTTTGGCCTGTATGATTTCATGGGTGATCTCATTACCTTGTGCAATATCATTGCAAAAAGAAACCACGTGTGGGGTTAAAACCGATTTATAAAGTTGGTAATATTCGCCTGGGAACCCATCAGGGCCTGCTGCTTTTCCGGGTTTAAGCTCTTTTATGGCATTAAGGACCTCTCTAGTCGTTATTTCTGCATTTAATTCATCACTAGCTTCTTTATCTAATGGTGTAAGTGTAATGTCATCTAGGAACCTAGACCTACGTTGCGTTATCTGGTCGTTATATACTACTTTTTTCCCATCATAGAGACAATCGTAGTATTGAGCAAAGCTGCCCGCTATCTCTTGGGGATTTGAGGTGCACAAGCCGTCAGGTTTCTGTAAGTAAGGTATAGCGAAAGATTTTGTCCGCTCCTTAAGTTTATGGGCCAAATACCTATCCGGTTTATTTGAGTACAAAAAGTATTGTGCTCTTAAACTATGTACTGCCCTCACTGAAGTCTTATTCATAACTGCTGCCAGTTCTGCTCTTTTGGCCTGTAATTGTGTAAATACTTTAGGTGATAAATTCTGTTGGTGTACTCTAGTTAGAGTGTCTATTTGTTTTTGTAATGTATCTGTTTGGAGCCTAGACTTTTTGGTTAGAGCGGCTTTTTCTTTAATCAGTAACCCTCTGATATAAGGTTTGTGTGCCGCCCAGATGGTAATAGGGTTGGAAGTGGTTCCTGCATTAATACCCCAATATTCTGATAAAGCTTTTGATATAGATTTGCACGTCTTGGGGTTTTGGATTACAAATGGGTCAAAGTTCCAAGACCGTGTCGCACTAGTATGAAATGATTGTTTGATATCTATTTGGACTATGGAATGGTCCGACCAGGCACAGGCATGAATCTTGGAAAAGGCCAAGTCTGGAATCAATGTTTGGCTGATATATATGTTATCTAATTTTGAATAGGATTTATGTGCAAATGAGTAGAATGTGTAGTCATTGGTCTTACCGTATAGCGTGTCCCATGTGTCTAGAATATTATGAGATAAGAAAATCTCTTTTATTTTCTTAATTGTAAAATTGTGTCTGAATTGTTTTTGGGATAGTGGATTTTTGTCCTTATTTTGATAGGCATACATCGGCACATTAAAATCACCCCCCAATATTATCCTGGAATGTGACCATTTAGTCAATAAATGTGAGACATGAGAAAAAAAGGCTGCTTGGGTTTCATTAGGTGCATATACATTACAAAAGATTATTTGCTTTTCATGTATTCTCCCTTGAAGTATCAAGAACCTGCCCTCCGGGTCTCCTCCACCACAAACCCCACCGACTGGTGAATTAATATTGACACACCTCTTTTCTTTTGGTCTGTTATAGAGTGGAAATGTTGCGTGTACCCCCTGGCCCAGTATTTAGGAATGACTTCTCTAGTAAAATGTGTCTCCTGAAGGAAAATGATGTTCGCTTTTAGTCTATTGTATTGGCCTAGCGCCGTCCGTCTCTTAAGGTCTGTGTTAAGGCCCCTAACATTGTGTGATATCAATCTGAGATTACAAGCCATTACTCACTGTTTTGGAAGTGGGGGACCCCCCCCGGATCCGCTGTCTCTGCTATCACTCTTGTTGCCCGAAGGCATTGTAGACAAAACTTTCTCTTGTTGGGTGATTCATGTACATAGGCAAGATGAGTCGACAGAACATAAACAAAAACAAGAACAAATAAGTTTACATTCAATAACAATCTGTTCAAAAACCAAATTAGAACAAGATAACTAAGGACAAAATTTTTTTTCCTCCTATATAAGAAAAACAATAAAATGTAAAAAACAAGAATAGTCTCAACCCTGACCTCCTCCTTACACAGGTTGATCGTATTCTACTAACCTTCCGTACTATAACTGTAAAGATTATAACAGTAGATATTTTCTCCTTCCCTCTTGAAGAGGGGGAAAGAGACTTGTAGGGTAAAAGTATAAGAAAAAGTGGTATTATAAAGGCCAAAAAAAAAAACACAAAGGGGGGGATAGCTAGGTTTAACATTTTCTTAACCCTGTCAATTGTGCCACCCTGAAAATATACCCAATATTTTCATAACCTTTTACTCAAAGGAGTCCGTCCCACCTCAGCTCCCTCTAGTAGGAGACCAGTGATTATCAAAGTTCCTTGCATATCGGTTCTCCTCCCAGAGGTAGGATTGGATGTGGAGATGGTGCACTCCCCATCTCCCTCTTGTCTCAGAGAGATTGGATAGGACTTAACCTAAGCAAATCAGTGAAGTAGAGAATGTCAAGATTTAGCTTTTCTTTTTGAGACTCTAGTCCATTTCTGTCTCTGCTGATGAATCTGGCTTGATGATGCTGGAGAGGAATCTTCTGTTTGGTTTAGTTGGGGTATCTCAGGCGTTTCCAACTGCAGTCTGCGACATATATCTGGTATTTCCGATACTTCTTTCAGGTTTAGTGATCTACCATTGTGTTGAATAAATAGGCAAAAGGGGAATCCCCATCGGTACCCAATCTGATGCTTTCTCAAGAGAGTGGTAAGAGGCCTCAAATAGCTTCTCCTCTGGAGTGTCCTGATACAAAGATCTTGGAAAAATTGGATTACCACACCTTGGAATTTAAAAGTGGGGTGCTTTCTAGCTGCTGATAGAATACCTTCCTTTTCTGGGAATCTGAGGAACTTAACAATAACATCTCTAGGCGGTGCATCCTCTTTCGGTCTGGCTCTTAGTGCGCGGTGTGCTCTCTCCATTTGAAATTTTTCCTCACCTACTTCTCCCGTGATGGCTTGAAATAATTGGTGTAGATAGACGGGAAGCTCTTCTGCCGAGACTGCCTCAGGTATCCCCTTCAGCCGCAGATTACATCTGCGGCTCCTGTTTTCAAGATCCTCCACTTTGTCATGCATCTCATTCATTTCCTGCTGTTGTGTGGAGAGTTTTTGTGTGAGGTTAGAGAGGTCTTCTGTAGTAGTGGTCTCATTTTCCTCTAGGGTAGCTACCCTATTACCTAAATCTGAGATATCTTGCTTTATGTCCGCCAGACTATTGGTGACAGTGTTTTGGAAAGCATCAAATTTTTCCCAAAGTTTATCGAAGTTTGCAGTGATGTCCTGCTTAGACACCAATGTCTTCAAATCAGCTCTTGTAGCCGGAATTGTATCATCTTCCATGCACTGTGAACCTGTATCAGAATCATTGTCTTCGTCAAGTGTTGCAATGTTAGAATCTAGAGTTTTCTCCCCCTTAGCCGGTTTGAAAAACAGACTAGCTGCTGGTGGTTTAGGCCCTTGGGCCGGCTTGTTCTGTTTCCTGACTGACATAGTGGTGGGAAGTGAATCTTGAGACCCAGAACTGGGGTTAGGTGTATAATTTAAAGTAACTTTATACAGCTTATTGAGTAGCCAGACCAAAATCTAAACAGCAACCCAGTGTTGGTAGTATTTTATATTCTCCTCAGCATTAAGCTATAACATCCATATTTTAACAGCCAGCATTCACTGATGGACTTATAGAAATCCTTACTCCTTATTAGTCGCTAATGTTAACCCCTTGGGATAAGAGGTGGCATATAGTCCATCCTTTTAAAGGCCTTTATTTTCTCCTTGCCACATTGTGGATTACCTTGTAGTTGGCTTATAAATATCAGCCTCTGCAATTACTGTCTCTTTAAGCAGCTATGTAGAGCTGTGTGTAGCAAGTTGATTACTGCCTTGTGACCAAAACATGTTAAGTTTCTCAATGTCCTGTGGCCTGTCTGTCAATACTGCTTAATGCTGCAAACCTCTTCTTTCCAGTCCACACTGTACTTTAAGTCTTTTTGCACATGACTTACTTTCTATAACTCGGTTCTCTGTTTAGCTCCCCACCTCCTCACTCTTGTTAAAGTTATAACTCCATTACCCCCCTTACCGCATCTAGCGTAGGAGCTGCCCTTTGATCATTCCGGAGCCTCATCCAGTTGCTTTTGTAAGACCGGTTGTCCGGTCTAATAATTGCCCGGTTTGTCTGCTTCACTTAGGCTGCGGCAACAGGAGGCAATGTCCGCTTCAGGCACCTTGTGTGGTTGATGAGTGCCGTGTGATATCGCTCATTTGTAAGTGCGCCACAAAAGCAAAATGGCGATCAGCATCTGCCTTCTCCAGCTATTTCCAGCCATTAGAGCAAACTATTAGTGGCCAGCAGCAGTCTCAATCGATTCCGGGTGTGTGTAGCCCCTTGTCCCCAGCAATCAGGCTATCTCTTGGCTTTCACTTTACCCACATATCAGTTTACAGTATAGTGCTGCACGGAGCTCCTGAACTAAGCAGCCATCTCCTTCCAGCTCCAGGCTCCGCCTGTGTTGTTTTTTTTAAATGTACACTACTGTGACACCAGATATGAGTTGCACTGGGGTGACACTGTGCCCTGGCAGGCACTGAAACGCACACGTGTGAAGGAAACTGACTGCTATTATTTCACAGTAAAAAAAGTGTTGTTTTTTTTTAAATGTACACTACTGTGACACCAGATATGAGTTGCACTAGGGTGACACTGTGCCCTGGCAGGCACTGAAACGCACACCTGTGAAGGAAACTGACTGCTATTATTTAACACAGTCAAAAAAGTGTTTTTTTTTTTAAATCTACACTACTGTTACACCAGATATGAGTTGCACTGGGGTGACACTGTGCCCTGGCAGGCAGGCACTGAAACGCACACGTGTGAAGGAAACTGACTGCTATTATTTAACTTGTTTTTTTAAAATCTACACTACTGTTACACCAGATATGAGTGGTGGCACTGGGCAAGTGGGCACAGTATACGCTGTGAGCCTGACACATTACACAGGAAAAAAAAAAAGCAGACTGATGTTCTAGCCCTAAAAAGGGCTTTTTGGGGTGCTGTCCTTACAGCAGAGATCAGATGAGTCCTTCAGGACTGTAGTGGACACTGAATACACTAGCCTAGCTATCGATTTCCCTATTAAATCAGCAGCAGCTACACTGTCCCTCCTCTCTCTAAGAATGCAGCTTCCAAATGAATCTAAAATGGATACTGTCCAGGAGGTAGGAGGGTCTGGGAGGGAGACTCTGCTGCTGATTGGCTGGAATGTGTCTGCTGACTGTGAGGTACATGGTCAAAGTATTACTCAATGATGACGAATAGGGGGCGGATCGAACATCGCATATATTTGCCCGCAGGGAACTATTCGCCGGTGAACTATTCGCGACATCACTAGTGCCAAACCATAGCTGAGAGTGTCTTAAGTAATGAAAACATACTTACCGAAAGACACTCATCCACATATAGCAGATAGCCAAACTAGTACTGAAACAGTTATCAGTAGAAGTAATGGAATATTAGAGTATATCGTCAATCTGAAAAGGGAGGTAGGAGATTAATCTCTATGACCGATAACAGAGAACCTATGAAAAGATTTCCCGCAAGGAAAACCATAGAATTCAATAGGTGATACTCCCTTCATATCCCTCTGACATTCACTGTACTCTGAGAGGAATCAGGCTTCAAAATGCTGAGAAGCACATATCACAGAAGAAAATCAAGCACAAACTTACTTCACCACCTCCATAGGGAGGCAAAGTTTGCAAAACTGAATTGTGGGTGTGGTGAGGGATGTATTTATAAGCATTTTGAGGTTTGGGAAACTTTGCCCCTCCTGGTAGGATTGTATATCCCATACGTCACTAGCTCATGGACTCTTTCCAAATACATGAAAGAAATCAAAGTTATAGATTGGATACCACCGAACAAATTTACTAATAGACTTCTTGCTCTAAGACGTAGGGAGACATTTTGGATACATCAGTTAGAGTGTATGCACCCACAAGGACTGAACATGGAATTAGATCTCCAAGCTTTTATGTAAATCTGGCACCATTTAATGCACAGTGCATTTCAATTGTGGCATAAAGTATTTTAATTATGTTTTAAGGTTTTTAAATTCTTAAGGGATTAAATGCCTACCGGTCGCTAGCCGTAGAACAGAATATAAAAACACTTACTCTATAATGAAATAAAAACACAACAACTTTTTATGGGTAAAATTTTAACCGTCACAGGTTAAACATTTATTAACTAACTAAGTAACTATGGTAACCAACAAGGTCAGATGGCGGCTGAACGAATTGCTATAATGACAACCCGGCACAGCAGAAGGTAAACGGCCCAAACGGAAACTGCAGCAGAGCGGGACCTCTGCTCATAGAAAAAATTGCTACTAAGGGGTTAATGAGATCACGTGACCCACCCGCAAGGGGAAGGAGGGGCACCTCACGTGCAAATGAGGCTATCCACCCCTCACACTTTTAGATTGGTCATCACTCCCCCTGTTCACCCTTTCCAAGGCAACAGGGCCGTTACCTCCCGCCGCACGGGCATGGAAATAAGGACTACCCCCTAAAAGGGGATCCGCTACTCAGCCGCCAGAAGCCAGGTATGCCGGATATGGTAGACCAATAACTAAATAGGTTGACAAAGTTAGCCTGAATAGGCATACCCGTCGCCCAACTAGGGGACAAAATTTTAAATTTGAAATGCACAATCAATAATGTGGCTACTAAATTAGCCTGAGAAGGCATACTTAGCACCTAGAACAATAAATTAAATTTGGAAGCCATCTTGTAACAGGGAAGGGAGGGAGGGGAAAGAACTCGTCTGCACCGGATTCCAGGAAGAAGAGGGCCAGGAAGCTGATGATCCCCACTTTTAAGGTGAGTAGTGGGCCCCTCCCTTGCATGCAACATTGTTGCAACTAACCTCCCTAGCCAGCCCTCTTCTCCTATCTCTCCCTACGGCTTTAACCCTTAGCTTTGCTCCAGGCCCAATTGTGCCCTACACTGCCTTAAGGGATTAAATGCCTACCGGTCGCTAGCCGTAGAACAGAATATAAAAACACTTACTCTATAATGAAATAAAAACACAACAACTTTTTATGGGTAAAATTTTAACCGTCACAGGTTAAACATTTATTAACTAACTAAGTAACTATGGTAACCAACAAGGTCAGATGGCGGCTGAACGAATTGCTATAATGACAACCCGGCACAGCAGAAGGTAAACGGCCCAAACGGAAACTGCAGCAGAGCGGGACCTCTGCTCATAGGATATACTGCCCAGAGGATATACTTAAAGTATTCACTAGATATTATAGTAATTTATATGCCCTTCAAAACTCGAATAAACAACATAGAAAGGAATTCTGGGAGAAGATTAAGAACCCAGTTATATCCCCTGAAGTATGTGCTAATATGAATGCCACAATTTCTGCGGATGAAATTGATAAAGCTATTAAAAACTTAGCGAGAAATAAAGCGCCTGGACCAGATGCAATTCCTAATGAATTATATAAAATATTAGGACAAAACATCACTCCTTATCTGAAAAATTTATATAATTATTTTTACAAGGAGAATAAACTAATCTCCTCTAGTTTCACTGCTTCCCTGACAATGCTGATTTTGAAACCGGGTAAGGACCCAACTAAGAAAGAATCATATCGCCCCATAGCACTACTTAATTCCGATTATAAATTGCTTACATTTATACTTGCTAATCGGCTACAAAAGGTTCTACCCACTATAATACATGAGGATCAAGCAGGTTTCATGTATAAAAGAAACTCTGCAGCTAAGATCAGGGAAATTTTTTTGATAATTGATTATTATAACAACTTAAAGGATGTATCAATGTCTAAAGTAAGCAATCCAGTAGATTCTGCGCTTATTTCAATCGATGCTGAAAAAGCGTTCGATTCGATACACTATGATCACTTGATATTCTCTCTTACTAAGTTTGGGTTTAAAAATGACTTTGTTAACTTCATATGCAACCTTTATAACACGCCCATCACAAAGTTAATAGTAAATAATATTTTGTCAGCTGATATTTGTCTTGGAAGAGGTACCCGACAGGGCTGCCCGCTCTCTCCTTTTTTGTTCAATATATCAATTGAACCTCTGGCAATTATGCTACGTCAACATATAGAAGGTATTAGAGTGGGAACAAAGGAAATGAAGATTACTTTATATGCTGACGATATTCTTTTATATGTCTCTAATGCTAGACAAAATATTTCAAAAATATTATCAATCATTGAAGTGTATGGCTCCTTTTCTGGTTATAGGATAAATATTTCAAAATCAGAGATCTTCTGGGTCCTGGATAGAGGGGGGGATAAGGTGGAGACCCCCTTTAGACTGGCACCGGAAGCCTTTAAATATTTGGGTATAAATATATCAAGGCAACCGAAAACCTGGTACAGCTTGAATGTTTCTCCTATAATTGAAAAAGTTAAAGAGAGTCTGAGAAATTGGCAAAATTTCCCACTTTCATTGTCAGGCCGAATAGCACTATTTAAGATGATCTTATTACCCAAAATGCTATATGCTTTTCAAAATACCCCTGTATTACTTAAGGGGAAAGACTTGAAAGATTTAAATACTTCAATCCGGAGGTTTATATGGCAGGGTAAGAGACCTAGATTAGCATTTAAGAGACTTTGTCTAGCAAAAAAAAATGGAGGTATGGCACTACCTGATATTCATGTATATAATTTAGTGTTTTTGGCTAGAATTGTTTTAGACTGGATAGTGAATGCAGGATATGTAACTAATAACAATCTTGAGAATAATGTGACCTATCCTTTCCTACCAGTTTCCTTAATTCATTCTGAACCTAGAAACATACCAATAAGAATTAAGCTCCTTAAATCTATTTATACGCCTATATTAGCTTGGCGAAAAATTCTCTCACTACTAACACTTAAACCTAACATTTCCAGATACCAAACACTTTTGGGAAATCCAGAATTTCAAGACGGTTCTCAGTCTAGAGTCTTACAGATTTGGAGAGATTTAGGGCTATCTAGGATTATTCAGCTAGTGGAGCTGGAAAGTGCTACAATTAAAACATTTAGTACTTTGAGGCAGGAATTTAAATTAGAGAATAAAGATTTCTATGCATATTTACAAGCCAGACACTATGTGTATACACTCATAAGGGAGTCTGAGGGGAGCTGGAGCTGGGGGGATCTTGAGACATGGATCGGAATGTTTAAGAATGGACTCTATTCAATCTCTATGGGGTATCAAATAATAATGTCTAGATTAAAGGACTCTAACTTTAGAGAGATATCACTGCACTGGACTAAATTAAATGCGGACGTGGAGATAAGTATATCTCACGTTGAAAGGTCTATTGAACTGGTGAATCAAAGTACTTTATCTTCAACATGGAGGGAATCCCATGTGAAATTACTTTATAGAATTTATTATACTCCAGAAAAAGGGTTTAAGTGGGGTAACTTAGCATTCCAGAAGTGTCCAAAGTGCTCATATTTGGGGGCAAATTTGACTCATATGATATGGGAATGCCCTAAAGTCCATCAGATGTGGCAGAAAGTTGCCTACTGGGCCTCTAACTCTTTGAAGCTTCCCATTGGGAATCTTAATTTAAGAAGGATAGTCTGTTTATGGGACGAGACACAAAATTTTCAGTACAGGAAATTAATTAATGCAATTATCCTGGCAGTGAGAAGTCTGATATTCAGGAAATGGAAGATAGCAGATATTCCTAAATTAGCCGAAATTAAAAACTACCTGAAAAAACAATATATACTTGAACAATATAATGTGGATATGAACAATGACAGGGATATATGTGCGTTCTTTAAAAAATGGGCAGCGTTTATTAAATGATTTCCGGTGAGTGAGAGAGAGTATCTTATTTTTCCATTTAGAAATACGGAGATAGTTTTGTTGGGGATTTGGTAGGCAGAGAGACGAGCACTAGGAAAGAAATAGATTTACTTAACCTCCTGTTCTCTCCTTTAGAGGAGAGAAGGGGAGGAGAAGGAGAGGGGACTATTTCTCTCTTTTTTTTTTTTTTTTCCCTCTTCCTCTCCCTTCCCCCCCCCTCTTTCCGATTTACGGAAAAACAATGTAGGAGGGCTGGGCCTACGACATGGGCCTACAGGTATTATCCCACTTGGTATTTTGACTAGCTAAGGTTTGATAAAAAAGGTTAAGGAAAAAAGAAAAAATTGATTTTGTTCAATAAGATGTAATAATATTGCTTAAGATGCCTATGTTTATGAGTTTTTTGTTATTTATAAGTGACACAATGTAAAGAAATGGATTGAGAAATGGCCTCTAGAGCAATACTGTAAATTGTGTTAAGTTTTGTTATTTGACCAAAATCTTTAATAAAAAGAAAAAAAAAAAAAAAAAGAAGGTAAACGGCCCAAACGGAAACTGCAGCAGAGCGGGACCTCTGCTCATAGAAAAAATTGCTACTAAGGGGTTAATGAGATCACGTGACCCACCCGCAAGGGGAAGGAGGGGCACCTCACGTGCACATGAGGCTATCCACCCCTCACACTTTTAGATTGGTCATCACTCTCCCTGTTCACCCTTTCCAAGGCAACAGGGCCGTTACCTCCCGCCACCAGATAGCATTAAAAATGATAACTGTGCCGCCACCGATAAAGGACAAACACAACACAACCGGACTTAAAGGAGGGTTACTATGGCCTTACGGATATCCTTTATAAAAATATCTAGGGCAACTGTCTCCAAATGTACCCTATCCTTCCTATAGTAATGGACCTTGTCGGCTGTTAGAGATTCGTGTTTAACCACGAATCCCCCATTACCTATGACGGTTCTAGCAACTGAAGAGTTTATCTTCTTCCTAACTTTGTAAGCGGCGCTGTGGGAAGACATGTGACGCCATTCCAACCTGGGAACTATATTGGACCAACCGACCAACACGTTCGGGATGCGAGCTCTGATCCATGCAATATCTGCTTGCATGATTTTGATAAGCTCCAAGACAGGAATGGCGCCCATATCATTGCCACCCAAATGAAGGATTATAACATGAGGTTTACCCCAGCATACTAGGGCCTCTGAGATGTGTGATGGAAGCGCTGGCCAACACATCCCTCTCTCACCTAACCATCTAATTGACACTTGGGTGAAAGGGAAACCTAAATTCTGCCCCCCCGGAAGGGCCGAACTACGTATGGAGGCCCAATGAACGTAGGAGTGCCCCACGATCCATATCCTTTTAGCGCCGCTGACAGGTCCTGTAAAGACACACGAGATTAGTACTGAAAACAAACACTACTAACCAACATATTATTCAACAACCGGTCGAATGTAACCCTTAAACTTATTGGAACGCCATCTACCCAAACGGCAAATGGCTTCCACGGAAGAACCCTGCAGCGCGGCATTAGTAGCTGCCCCTATGCGGAAAGAATGGGGGGCTATTTTCGACACGTCCAATCCAGCATGCGCAGCAGCCCTGGCTAGCACCCTACGGAACTGGAACAAAGATAGAGAAGTCCGGTTAGCATGGATTAACAAAGGACCCTGTTCCTCTGGTCTGTGTTCTAAAAACTGGTTAACCGCCATCACCGGGCAGCAGAGACCGCTAGACTGAGGAATAGGTATCCATGCCCCTTTGCCCTCTTGATCAGTTTTGGATCTAGGCAAATAAATTAAAAGTGAATCTGCTCCAGCCCTGACGTGGCCGAACTGAAGGCCCTTGTCAGTGCAGGATTTGGACGGCGCCACGAGCTCACTTATACGAAGCGCAGCCGAATAGGCTAATAAAAACGCAGCTCTAAATAACAAAAACTCATAATGCGTTGCGCAGATGTCCGGCAAAGCGTCCACCAGCCGCTCGAGCCGGTCATGCGTGATAGGCTCCCTAGAGTCCTTTTGTTGTGGTTGGAGCTTGCCCCAACCTTTGACAACTTGACGCACAAATTTTGAACTACCCGGATCCGGCAAAGCAAGCGTACGATAAAAGAATGACAAGGCAGCCAACCGAAAATGAACAGCCCCCTGCCGCGAACCCTTTCGCCAAAGACTCACCAGCCAATCACATACCGTGTCCTGAGACGCTTCAATCGCCTCCACATTCTGACATCGGCAAAAGTCTTCCCATTCACGCCAAAGCCTGACATAGGAGCACCATGTCCTAGGGGCAAGGGACGCCCGCACTAGAGGGAGCAAGGATATCCAGGACGGAGAAGCTGCCAAAGGAAACCAGGACAAGGTAAGCCTTCTAATGCAGCATGAGGGGCCAAACGTCTGAACGTCACCCAATCAAACCTGGATAGTGCATCTGCCAATACATTATTAACCCCCGGGACGTGTCGCGCTTGAAACTGGATATTAAGTTCAAGACAGCGTAACACCAGATGCCTCAGTAAACAAACTACAACCGCAGAAGTGGCTGAAAGACCGTTCACCGCGTGGACGACACTGAGATTATCTGTCCAGAAATTAATCGTCCTGTTTGCGAATTGATTGCCCCAAAGTTCAACCGCCAAAATGATAGGGAAAAGCTCCAAAAGGGTAAGGTTACGTGTTAAGCCCCTGGCCGACCATTCTGGCGGCCAAGGGCCTGCACTCCATTCCCCACGGAAATACGCCCCATAACCCTTTGACCCTGTGGCGTCAGTAAATAAATGCAACAACTGACTGGAAATGGGCTCAGATCGCCATAATCGAATCCCATTGAAATCCTGAAGAAAAGTCTTCCAGACTCTCAGGTCAGCTCTCATGCCTTCTGAAATCCAAATTTTTTCAGAAGGTCTGAGTTTGCCCTTCAGCTTAGCTTCCAATCTCCGATTGAAAACTCTCCCCATGGGGATAACTCTGCCTGCAAAATTCAGAAAGCCAAGTAATGACTGTAGCTGCCTAAGCGTAATGGTTGCCATGGAAACAGCCGCTTCAACCGCCTCAAGCATGTCCCGTACTTTGCCATAAGGCAGCCTACAAATTCTGTCGACAGAATCAATTTCGATACCCAGGAACGTAATACAAGTGCCCGGGCCCTCAGTCTTGTCTTCAGCCAGTGGGACACCGAATTGCAACATAAGGATTCTCATGGAGTCCATCAGCTGCTGACATTCATTAGTTCCTGGACTCCCCACCAAGAGGAAATCGTCCAGATAGTGAGCAATGCGGTTATTAACTGCCTGTTGCTCCAAAACCCAGTGCAAAAATGTACTAAAGGTTTCAAACAAGGCGCAAGAGATGGCGCAGCCCATAGGCAAGCACCTATCTACGTAAAACCCCTTTTGAAATTTGCAACCCATCAAATAAAATGATGAAGGGTGCAAGGGCAGTAGGCGAAAGGCGGATTCAATATCCAGCTTTGCCAACAAGGCGCCCGCACCTACCCCCCGCACCAAGTCCAGGGCGCTATCAAAGGATTGATATCGCACTGAGCTGAGTTCCGGATCAATAGCATCATTGATGGAATAGCCCCTAGGGTGGGATAGGTGGTGTATTAGACGGAATTTTCCCAATTCCTTCTTGGGTACTACTCCAAGTGGTGAAATGACCAGATTCGGCAAAGGGGGCGAGGAAAAAGGACCCACTACCCGGCCCATAGATATCTCCTTATCCAGCTTGTCCCTAACAACCGAAGGGTGTTGGTAAGCTAATTTGAGGTTACGATAGCCTCTGGAACCTTTAATGGCTTTTGTCACAGGTATATGAAAACCGTCCGTAAAGCCTTGAAAAATTAAAGACGCTGCGCGCGAATCTGGGTACACCCTAAGCCATGGCTCAAGGGCGTGCACCTTCACCGGTGTTGGGGCCTTTTGCAACAAGAGAGAGCTTGTTCTGTGCTCTACCGGATGCTGAATCCTTCTTTCTGGCACACTCGCTCCCGGAGTGTGACCCGGCACAGTATCGGCATACGTGCCTGAACGCACATGAATTACCTCTGTCGCATTTATTATCTTGAAATGCCCAGCAGGTACCACCTCTGCGCTTCGTTTTGGAAGCACGAAAGGACTGATTGCTAGAGGGGGTGGAGGAGGAGGGTGACCCCTGTGGGCCAAGGCGTTGCCAAAGATGCGAGTCAGTTGTATCAAAGGTGAGCACAGGACTACCCGCCATCTTTTGCCTAAACTCAGCATCATAATCTCTCCAAGCCCCCTCAGCAAACTTCCTCTGAATCCAATGGATATTATCAGTGTATTTAAGGATAGCGTGGCATTGGCTCGGGTATTTCTCCAGGTAGCAAGAGGAGAAAACTCTAAAGCAAATTAGCCACTCCTCAAAAGTTTCAGGACGCTTAAACCTTTTAGGTCCAGTACCGTCCGCGCTCTTCTCTCGCTGCCTACAAGCTTCAGCAGATAATTCAAATATATTCACATATTTGCCCTGCTGTATTTTTCTAATTGTCCTTGGTTTCAAATGACCATGCAATGAGGGAGTGTAAGATGGGAAGGAATCGCCGTGTAAGGCCACTTTCCTTTCCGGAATTAAGTTAATAGGCGGACGCTTGTCCCCCACGATAGTGGTGCTCTGCAAAGTTTCTGGGGAACCTATCGCAAGCTGCGCCTGCGCCATGCTGCCAACTGCGCCTGACTGCATTACCTGCCACATTTTCTTTACCATAGCAAACATGCGCTTTTGACCCTTACCCCTTAGCCCAAGTGAAGTGTCACTGTCACACTCTGATTCTGAAAGGGATGAGTCAACCTGGTCATGTCGGTCATGTGTAAATGCAAAGGGCTTACCAGGAATGGCCACTGCGCCGTCCTGATGCTCCATACCGGAGGTGGAAGGACCAGGAACCGCCCCGTTGTCTCACTGTAAGGAATTAGCCGTGCTCTCACGCTGCTGTGCATCCGCCTGCTCCTGTGGAATAACAGCCGAAGCCGAAGGCCTATCAACCTGGTTTGCTTCCATGCTGTGATCCCCTTGTGATGCGTTCTGTAAAATAGAAAACAGGTCGCGAGCACTACGGACACCGGCAAAGGGGGGGTTAATAGGGCCCAAGCCTGACCTAGTATTTGCATGTAAGCCTTCCTGTCCTATTTCATTTGCCCTTTCATGCCCCACATTCACGCTGCTACCTTGTAACTGAACCAATGAAGCAGGATTGTCCCTTATCTCATGTGACCGTGATGTTGATATCACATTCAAAGCATCATTTGTACTACTTCGTACCCTCACATTCGAAACACTCATATGATCAGCTTGTGCATTCACACTAGAATTCCCCAACTGCGCCACAGCGAGTGCATTCATATTGTGACTCATAGGATCAGCCTGTGCATTCACACTAGAAATCCCTAACTGCGCCACAGCGTGTACATTCATGTGGTGTGATGGCGCACTACTTAGCTGAGAATCTGCCCTAATTTGCTGAGAATCTGACCTATTGTGCTGAACTTCAACATTAACTTGCCCCTGCGCGTTATGTTGCTGCGCCGCAATAACCTGACTCTGAGCGTTATGTTGGCGTGCCACATTAAATTGTCCCTGAGCCTGGGCGTGCTGACCCTGCGGTTCAATCGCACTTATTAGCCCTCCTGGATTGAAATCTGATTGATAATCTATCGCCCTGGTTCTCGCTAATATGCCCCTACCTAAGGGGTTCAACCTATTAGCTCTCGTTGAAACCCCCCTCCTACTTTTAAGGCCTCTATGCATGACCCCGCTAATTGAATCCTGAGCCCTGCTGCCAGTAAATTGCAATCTGGTATTAATGCGAGATGGCGCCTTCCGTTGCCGAACTTGAGGACCCCTTCGGCCCCATAACCCACCCCCGGCCGACATCCTCTCATGATGCTCACCTTCCCGGAGCTGCAGAGGATGCGACCGTCCCCTCGAAGTCCCGACGCTGAAACCGGAACCGGAAGTGGATGGGCGCGTGACCGGAACTTCCGGTTGCGCACTTACCATTGGACCCTGAGGACCCGCGGCCTGGTTTGGAGGACCGGACACCGACGTTGCGTGGAGCTGGACCAGAGGACCCGCCGGAGAACCTGGAGGACCCGACGGAGGAGCCTGCATACCCGCCGGGGACATCGCCGCAACTAAAGACTCCAGGATGGAAGACACCGCCGAGACCGCCAACGGAGGAATCGCGGACATGAGGGAGGATACCGCTGCTTCAGGTAAGCCCTGCTGAGGTGTGGAGACGGGCTGGGGGGCTAATAGTGGCAGAACAGGGGCTTGTTGCGCAAGCGGAACCACCACAGAAGCAGGCCCAGCTATTGAGAGGGCATGCTGCGCCGGCGCCGAGGCTACAGATTCAGGCCCATCTGCCAAAGTAGGCAAAACGGGGGTCAATAGAGAGGGGCCCCGTGCAACGGTTAAATCTGCCTCAGTGTCTGTACTTGCCCCGCGTGTTGAGCCCCTATCTAACCTGGGCCTAGCTACAGGGGTAATTGCGGTTTCAACATAGGCCTCAACCGGTACATGTGAAGCTGCCGAACGGGGACTGGAAGCCTGAGGCCTAGCCTGAGGGCCAGTTGCTTGGAGACAGGCTGATTGCTCATCCGGCCTAGCCATTGCCACTGAGGCATAGGCTGAATCGTCTCCTTCCACCCCCTCACCTGCTGCATGGATATCTAACCTGCTAACTGTGTGACTCATAATGTTTGTCTGTGCTATACTAGTACTAGGCCTAGTCTCAGTAGTGTACTGTGTAGGTGGAATTATGTCATCTAGCTCTTCAATGTCATCCAGTGTACTTATCTGTTTTTTCTGTTTTCCAGATCCAGGTTTCTCAAACACCAACTCGTGGAAGCGTTGAGGAGGGAGTTTGGATCGTCTGGATCGCTGCATTGTTCAAAGAAATTAAGAATTACCCTGAACAATAACAGAAAGAACTTGTCTGCACCGGATTCCAGGAAGAAGAGGGCCAGGAAGCTGATGATCCCCACTTTTAAGGTGAGTAGTGGGCCCCTCCCTTGCATGCAACATTGTTGCAACTAACCTCCCTAGCCAGCCCTCTTCTCCTATCTCTCCCTACGGCTTTAACCCTTAGCTTTGCTCCAGGCCCAATTGTGCCCTACACTGCCTTAATGTTTAATTTTTTAAGCATTTATTTTATTTTAAGTATTGTACCTTTCAAAAGCAATTCTGATCATATTAGCATATGCTTTTATTGCTGTTTTTTGCACATGTATGATCAGGCTTAAGATTGAAGCTGCAATTTGTACATGTGTTTTTCCATATACCTTTTCATATACCTCTTATTGTCCTATTTGCATATTATATGTAAACTGCTTATTTATGGCAGTACTCAGAATAGAACACCTGTGCCTGCTCACATTTACCCCTAAACCCTATGGAGGGGGTGTAGATATGAGCAAGCATGGGAATGGCTGTTCAGGTAATTACAATCACAGATGGGCCCTTTATAAAAGTCGGTAAGGGCACTACCTGCACATTAAATTTTTTCTCTTGAAAAAGTCAGATTGTATACTGACGAAATGCGTAGAGAACTTTATATGAACTATAGTTACTATACTCCTTTGGGAGCATCTAGGAATGATACATTTTATTTCTCCAGACGTGCTGCATCTTCTGCATAACCTCGTTCACATTTGGTTCTAACGGCTATGGTGAAAAAAAGGATAGCAGAGGAATTCCACAATTAAGCACAGATTGAATGGAATATATGTTGTAATGCTTTTATATGTTTTTAATCTTGTGTTTTCACTTATCACTTATGCGCAAATTATATGTACATTAAATTACATGCACCTAGTTGGGTTGTGTTTGTCTTTTCTTTACAGTTCCTTGACACAGAGTGGTTTGGAAAAATAACCACTCATACTACTAGCAGCAATTCGTTCTTACTGGGTCCCTTTACAGTGGCAACAGAGACGATAAATCGTTTGATCCCAGCCCTGTTGCAAGCAGTCTATCTAAGACATACCGGTTTTACACCTTTATTCTTTGGCCAGTGCTGATATTGCTTTTTTGGTTATATTGTTTATGCTAGGTTGCTCCTTAGTTATTACGCGACCGACTATGACCACTATCTATGACAAGCACTTTGATGTGTCAGCAATGGTTTGCTGCTATGTCGTATATTTGGTTGCTATGGCAACAGGCATGGTTGTGTACTGCTTCATCATTATTGGCTAGTCGGTCGGTAATTCATATGTTTTGGTAATACATATGTTGAGAGACAAAGGACAAACACACTTGGCCTACCTCACCTGGCATCTGGCGTGGAATGGGCGTGGCCAGACGGGTGTGACGTGGATGGGGCCGGGCATGATGTGGGCTCGACCGGACGTGGCTCGGGCGTGGCCGGACGGGCATGGGCAGGGCCAGATGTGCCGTGAGAGATAGAGAACTTTAAAGAGGGGGGATAGAGAGAGCAGAAGAGGGGGGGGAGAGAGCAAAAGAGGGGCATAGAGAGAGCAAAAGAGAGAGAGCAAAAGAGAGAGAGCAAAAGAGAGGGGGGAGAGAGAGCAAAAAGAGGGGGAGAGAGAGAGAGCAAAAGAGAGGAAGAGAGACAGCAAGAGAGAGAGGGGAGAGAGAGTAGAAGAGGGGGGAGAGAGAGAGCACAAAAGAGGGGGAGAGAGAGCACGAAAGAGGGGGAGAGAGAGCTCAAAAGAGAGGGGGGAGAGAATGTCAAAGAGCACACAAGAGGGGGAGAGAGAGCACAAAAGAGGGGGAGAGAGAGCGCAAAAGAGAAGGGGGAGAGAGAGCGCAAAAGAGAAGGGGAGAGAGAGCAAAAGAGAAGGGGAGAGAATGCAAAAAAGAAGGGGGAGTGAGCGCAAAAGAGAGGGGGGAGAGAGCGCTAAAGAGAGGGTGGAGAGAGAGAAAAAAGAGAGGGGGAGAGCGCAAAAGAGAGGGGAGAGAGGGCAAAAGAGGGGGGGGAGTGCAAAAGAGAGGGGGGGAGACAGCGCAAAAGAGAGGGGGGAGAGAGCGCAAAAGAGGGGGGAAAGAGCGCAAAAAAGGGGGGAGAGAGCACAAAAGAGGGGGGGAGAGATTGCAAAAGAAGGCGGATAGAGAGCACAAGAGGGGTAGAGAGAGAGAGCAAAAGAGGGGGAGAGAGAGCAAAAGAGGGGGGAGAGAGAGGGAGCAAGGGTTGGAACCGCAGTACTTAAAAAAATTGGCCCGTGTACACAGGTTTTATGACTAGTCTTTAATACAAGAATGGTGGAGGGTAAATTTATGTTGTTTCACTTATTTGTCTGAGGATGGACCTGTTGGTCCAAAAACGTTCACAATTAACAGTGACGGAATTGAAATTCCTATTGGAGTGCGCTTTTCCTGCTGATTATCCATATCCTTTGCTGCACCCTGGGTTGTTGCCACTTGGAGTCTGGAGTGTGATCTGTTTTGGCTTTATATATATATATATATATATATATATATATATATATATATATATATATATATATATATATATATATATATATATATATTAGGAAAAAAGGAGTCTAAATAGTACTTCTGAGTAACTCAGTAGGACTACCGGGAGGCGCTATCTTCTTTCAGAAGTTTACAGTGAAGCTGCTGTTAAAATATAGTGTTTTGAATGATAGGTAAGCCCTCGCTTCTAATCGTTCAAAAAAGTATGGATGAACAGGAGTATATCATTTTCACAGCACTAAACTACAAGGGTTATAAACTAGATGTTCGATATCTTTAAAACATCAAATATTCTATAATGGTTGATTCTGAATACTAGTTCAGATATAGGGGCCTATTTATCAAGCCGTCAACAGCAAATACGCTGGAATTCTGCAGCGTAATTGTGGCGAGCCTGATTCCCCTTATTTATCAAATCCTACAGACCGGCAAAAGTAGAATTTTGTGACGTAACATACGATCCGCCGGTCAAAGTCCGACACAGATCGATGCTTACGTCATTACAGATGTTCCGAATGCAAATTTGGCTTTATCTGACTACTTTTGCAAGTTAACAAATTTCTACCAGGTACGCTCGGCACTATTCCAGCCCTGCGTACCTGGTTTTCAATCATAGGAATCAATGGGAGTCTGAAAGCAGCGAAAGCTTATGTTCGCTGCTGCCCGATATCCCATTGATTCCTATGGGAGAATAAAATTACGTTTACACCTAACAACCTAACATGTACTCAGAGTCTAAACACCCCTATTCTGCTGCCCCGCCACCGCCGCCACCTACATTATACTTATTAACCCCTAATCTGCCCCCCTACATCACCGCCACCTACATTATGTTATTAACCCCTAATCTGCCCCCCTACACTACAGCCACCTACATTATGTTATTTACCCCTAATCTGCCCCCTACATCACCGCCACCTACATTATGTTATTAACCCCTAATCTGCCCCCCCTACACTGCCGCCACCTACATTATGTTATTAACTCCTAATCTGCCCCCCTAGACTGCCGCCACCTACATAACACTTATTAACACCTAATCTGCTCCCCCCTACACTGCCGCCACCTACATAACACTTATTGACCCCTAATCTGCCATCCCCAACGTCGCCACCACTATATTAAATGTATTAACCCCTAAACCAAAGTCTAACCCTAACACCCCCTAACTTAAATCTAATTTAAATAAATATAAATAAAATTACTATCATTAACTACATTATTCCTATTTAAAACTAAATAATTACCTATAAAATAAACCCTAAGAGAGCTACAATATAACTAATAGTTACATTGTTGCCATTTTAGGGTTTATTTTTATTTTACAGGCAAGTTTGTATTTATTTTAACTAGGTAGAATAGTTATTAAATAGTTATTAACTATTTAATAACTACCTAGCTAAAATAAATACAAAAGTACCTGTAAAATAAAACCTAACCGAAGTTACAATTACACCTAACACTACACTATCATTAAATAAATTAACTAAATTAAATACAATTAACTAAATTAAATACAATAACATAAATTAAATTAAATTATCTAAAGTACAAAAAAACAAACACTAAATTACAGAAAATAATAAACAAATTACAGAAACTTAAACTAATTACACCTAATCTAATAGCCCTATCAAAATAAAAAAGCCACCCCAAAATAAAAAAAAACCTAGCCTAAACTAAACTACCAATAGCCCTTAAAAGGGCCTTTTGCGGGGCATTGCCCCAAAGTAATCAGCTCTTTTACCTGTAAAAAAAAATACAACCAATCCCCCAACAGAAAAACCCACCACCCACACAACTAACCCCCCAAAAAATACTAACTAAAAAAACCTAAGCTCCCCATTGCCCTGAAAAGGGCATTTGCATGGGCCTTGCCCTTAAAAGGGCATTTAGCTCTTTTGCAGCCCAAAACCCTAACCTAAAGATAAAACCCACCCAGTACACCCTTAAAAAACACTAACCCCCTGAAGATCGACTTACCGGGAGACATCTTCATCCAAACCGGGCAGAAGTGGTCCTCCAGAGAACTTCTGCCAATTTAGAGCTGTCTCAATGGTAAATTCACGTGCATGAGCTCAATGTTATCTATATAAAACATGTGAACTAATGCCCTCTAGTGGTGAAAAACTATCAAAATGAATTTAGATTAGAGGCGGCCTTCAAGGTCTAAGAAATTAGCATATAAACCTCCTAGGTTTAGCTTTCAACTAAGAATACCAAGAGAACAAAACAAAATTGGTGATAAAAGTATATTGGAAAGTTGTTTAAAATTATATGCCCTATTTGAAACATGAAAGTTTTTTTTGGACTTGACTGTCCCTTTAATTAATTGACCCCTTAATCCCTTAACCGTCAACCACCCACATCGCAATAAACTTAATTACCCTATTAACCCCTAAACCGCAAAACCCCCACATCGCAATAAACCGAATACCTATGAAAATAAAAAAGCCCCCCAAAATAAAAACACCCCCTAAGAATAAACTACCAGTAGCCCTTAAAAGGGCTTTTTGCAGGGCATTGCCCCAAGATAAAAAGCTCTTTTACAGAAAAAGTCTAAGTCTCCCTAACAGTAACCCCCCCCCACTCACCAAACCCCCTAAAATAAAAGAACCTAACACTAAAAACTTAAAATACCCATTGCCCTGAAAAGGGTATTTGTTTGGGCATTGCCCTTATAAGGGCATTTAGCTCTTTTACTGCCCATCCCTAATCTAAATAAAACAAACTCTCCTAAAAAAAAATTAAAAAACCCTAAGTCTAACCCCCAGGTTGGTACTGTTAGGGGGGGTTAACTGTTAGGGGGACTTAGACTTTTTTTCTGTAAAAGAGCTGTTTATCTTGGGGCAATGCCTAAAAAAAGCCCTTTTAAGGTCTACTAGCAGTTTATTCTTAGGTTAGGGGGTGTCTGAATTTTGGGGGGGCTTTTTTATTTTCATAGGGATTAGATTTAATTTTGTAAACTTTGATATTTTTTTTTTATTTTCTGTAATATTAGATTTTATTTTCTCTGTAATTTAGCTTAATTTAAACTTAGGTTTATTTTTTAAATTTTTAGGAGTTAGACTTAGGTTTTTTTTTAAAATATTTTTTTTTTTAGATTAGGGATGGGCAGCAAAAGAGCTGAATGCCCTTTTAACGGCAATGCCCATACAAATGCCCTTTTCATGGCAATGGATAGCTTAGGTTTTTTAGTGTTAGGTTAATTTATTTTTGGGGGGTGGTGGGTTTTACGGTTAGGGGGGGACTTAGGATTTTTGGTAACTGCAAAAGAGCTGTTTAACTTAGGGCAATGCCCTAAAAAGCCCTTTTAATGGCTATTGGTAGTTTAGCATTAGATTAGGTTTTTTTTTATTTTGGGGGGGCTTTTTTATTTTCATACGCCTAGATTTAGAGTTTTGTCGGTAACGACCCGCGTAGCTAACGCTGGCTTGTTTCTGGCCGCACCTTTTAAATACCTCTGGTATTGAGAGTTCACAGAAGGGCTGCGTTAGGCTCCAAAAAGGGAGCGTACTGGCATATTTACCGCCACTGCAACTCTCGATACCAGAGTTGCTTACGGATGCGGCCAGCTTCAAAAACGTGCTCGTGCACGATTCCCCCATAGAAAACAATGGGGCTGTTTGAGCTGAAAAAAAACCTAACACCTGCAAAAAAGCCACGTTCAGCTCCTAACGCAGCCCCATTGTTTTCTATGGGGAAACACTTCCTACGTCTGCACCTAACACTCTAACATGTACCCCGAGTCTAAACACTCCTAACCTTACATTTATTAACCCCTAATCTGCCGCCCCCGCTATTGCTGACCCCTGCATATTATTTTTAACCCCTAATCTGCCGCTCCGTACACCCCCGCCACCTACATTATCCCTATGTACCCCTAATCTGCTGCCCTAACATCGCCGACCCCTATATTATATTTATTAACCCCTAATCTGCCGCCCCAACGTCGCCTCCACCTAACTACACTTATTAACCCCTAATCTAACGACCGTACCTGAGCGCTACTATAATAAATGTATTAACCCCTAATCCGCCTCACTCCCGCCTCAATAACCCTATAATAAATAGTATTAACCGCTAATCTGCCCTCCCTAACATCACCGACACCTAACTTCAAACATTAACCCCTAATCTGCCGACTGGAGCTCACCGCTATTCTAATAAATGTATTAACCCCTAAAGCTAAGTCTAACCCTAACACTAACACCCCCCTAAGTTAAATATAATTTAAATCTAACGAAATAAATTAACTATTATTAAATAAATTATTCCTATTTAAAGCTAAATACTTACCTGTAAAATAAACCCTAATATACAGGGAGTGCAGAATTATTAGGCAAGTTGTATTTTTGAGGATTAATTTTATTATTGAACAACAACCATGTTCTCAATGAACCCCAAAAACTCATTAATATCAAAGCTGAATAGTTTTGGAAGTAGTTTTTAGTTTGTTTTTAGTTATAGCTATTTTAGGGGGATATCTGTGTGTGCAGGTGACTATTACTGTGCATAATTATTAGGCAACTTAACAAAAAACAAATATATACCCATTTCAATTATTTATTTTTACCAGTGAAACCAATATAACATCTCAACATTCACAAATATACATTTCTGACATTCAAAAACAAAACAAAAACAAATCAGTGACCAATATAGCCACCTTTCTTTGCAATGACACTCAAAAGCCTGCCATCCATGGATTCTGTCAGTGTTTTGATCTGTTCACCATCAACATTGCGTGCAGCAGCAACCACAGCCTCCCAGACACTGTTCAGAGAGGTGTACTGTTTTCCCTCCTTGTAAATCTCACATTTGATGATGGACCACAGGTTCTCAATGGGGTTCAGATCAGGTGAACAAGGAGGCCATGTCATTAGATTTTCTTCTTTTATACCCTTTCTTGCCAGCCACGCTGTGGAGTACTTGGACGCGTGTGATGGAACATTGTCCTGCATGAAAATCATGTTTTTCTTGAAGGATGCAGACTTCTTCCTGTACCACTGCTTGAAGAAGGTGTCTTCCAGAAACTGGCAGTAGGACTGGGAGTTGAGCTTGACTCCATCCTCAACCCGAAAAGGCCCCACAAGCTCATCTTTGATGATACCAGCCCAAACCAGTACTCCACCTCCACCTTGCTGGCGTCTGAGTCGGACTGGAGCTCTCTGCCCTTTACCAATCCAGCCACGGGCCCATCCATCTGGCCCATCAAGACTCACTCTCATTTCATCAGTCCATAAAACCTTAGAAAAATCAGTCTTGAGATATTTCTTGGCCCAGTCTTGACGTTTCAGCTTGTGTGTCTTGTTCAGTGGTGGTCGTCTTTCAGCCTTTCTTACCTTGGCCATGTCTCTGAGTATTGCACACCTTGTGCTTTTGGGCACTCCAGTGATGTTGCAGCTCTGAAATATGGCCAAACTGGTGGCAAGTGGCATCTTGGCAGCTGCACGCTTGACTTTTCTCAGTTCATGGGCAGTTATTTTGCGCCTTGGTTTTTCCACACGCTTCTTGCGACCCTGTTGACTATTTTGAATGAAACGCTTGATTGTTCGATGATCACGCTTCAGAAGCTTTGCAATTTTAAGAGTGCTGCATCCCTCTGCAAGATATCTCACTATTTTTGACTTTTCTGAGCCTGTCAAGTCCTTCTTTTGACCCATTTTGCCAAAGGAAAGGAAGTTGCCTAATAATTATGCACACCTGATATAGGGTGTTGATGTCATTAGACCACACCCCTTCTCATTACAGAGATGCACATCACCTAATATGCTTAATTGGTAGTAGGCTTTCAAGCCTATACAGCTTGGAGTAAGACAACATGCATAAAGAGGATGATGTGGTCAAAATACTCATTTGCCTAATAATTCTGCACTCCCTGTAGCTACAATATAAATTATAATTATATTATAGCTATTTTAGGAATAATATTTATTTTACAGGCAACTTTGTATTTATTTTAACCAGGTACAATAGCTATTAAATAGTTAAGAACTATTTAATAGTTACCTAGTTAAAATAATTACAAAATTACCTGTAAAATAAATCCTAACTTAAGCTACAATTAAACCTAACTCTACACTATCAATAAATGAATTAAATAAAATACCTTCAATTACCTACAATTAAACCTAACACTACACTATCAATAAATGAATTAAATACAATTCCTACAAATAAATACAATTAAGAAAACTAACTAAAGTACAAAAAATAAAAAAGAACTAAGTTACAAAAAATAAAAAAATATTTACAAACATTAGAAAAAAATTACAACAATTTTAAACTAATTACACCTACTCTAAGCCCCCTAATAAAATAACAAAGACCCCCAAAATAAAAAAATGCCCTACCCTATTCTAAATTACAAAAGTTCAAAGCTCTTTTACCTTACCAGCCCTGAACAGGGCCCTTTGCGGGGCTTGCCCCAAATAATTCAGCTCTTTTGCCTGTAAAAAAAAACACATACAATACCCCCCCCAACATTACAACCCACCACCCACATACCCCTAATCTAACCCAAACCCCCCTTAAATAAACCTAACACTAAGCCCCTGAAGATCTTCCTACCTTATCTTCACCATACCAGGTTCACTGATCGATCCAGAAGAGCTCCTCCGATGTCGTGATCCAAGCTGAAGTCTTCATCCAAGCGGGAGCTGAAGAGGTCCATGATCCGGCTGAAGTCTTCTATCAACGGCATCTTCAATCTTCTTTCTTCAGGATCCGTGTTCATCCCGCCGACGCGGAACATCCATCTTCACCGACAACTTCCCGATGAATGACGGTTCCTTTAAGGGACGTCATCCAAGATGGCGTCCCTCAAATTCGGATTGGCTGATAGGATTCTATCAGCCAATCGGAATTAAGGTAGGAATATTCTGATTGGCTGATGGAATCAGCCAATCAGAATCAAGTTCAATCCGATTGGCTGATCCGATCAGCCAATCAGATTGAGCTCGCATTCTATTGGCTGTTCTGATCTTAATTTATTTCGATAGATAAAAATTATATTTAACTTAGGGGGGTGTTAGTGTTAGGGTTAGACTTAGCTTTAGGGGTTAATACATTTATTAGAATAGCGGTGAGTTCCAGTCGGCAGATTAGGGGTTAATGTTTGAAGTTAGGTGTCGGTGATGTTAGGGAGGGCAGATTAGGGGTTAATACTATTTATTATATGGTTATTGAGGTGGGAGTGAGGCAGATTAGGGGTTAATAACTTTATTATAATAGCGGTGCGGTCCGCTCGGCAGATTAGGGGTTAATAAGTGTAGGCAGGTGGAGGCGACGTTGTGGGGGGCAGATTAGGGGTTAATAAATATAATATAGGGGTCGGCAGTGTTAGGGGCAGCAGATTAGGGGTACATAAGTATAACGTAGGTGGCGGTCGGCAGATTAGGGGTTAAATTTTTTTATTAGAGTGGCGGCGATGTGGGGGGGCCTCGGTTTAGGGATACATAGGTAGTTTTATGGGTGTTAGTGTACTTTAGAGCACAGTAGTTAAGAGCTTTATAAACCGGCGTTAGCCCAGAAAGCTCTTAACTACTGACTTTTTTCTGTGGCTGGAGTTTAGTCGTTAGATTTCTAACGCTCACTTCAGACACGACTCTAAATACCGGAGTTAGAAAGATCCCATTGAAAAGATAGGATACGCAAATGGCGTAGGGGGATCTGCGGTATGGAAAAGTCGCGGCTGGAAAGTGAGCGTTAGACCCTTTAATGACTGACTCCAAATGCCGGTGGTAGCCTAAAACCAGCGTTAGGAGCCTCTAACGCTGGTTTTGACGGCTACCGCCAAACTCTAAATCTAGGCCATAGGGATTAGGTTTTATTTTTTTATTTTTCATAATTTGTTTATTTTTTTATGTAGTTAATTTTTTTTTTTAATTTAACAACACATAGACTGAGAGGGGAGAGCAAATGAGAGGGGAGAGAAAGCAAAAGAGGATGGGGAGAGATCAAAAGAGAAGGGGAGAGAGAGAAAATGAGAGGGGAAGAGAGAGCAAAAGAGAGGGGAGAGAGAGAGCAAAAGAGAGGGGGTGAGAGAGAGCAAAAGAGGGGGGTGAGGGAGAGAGAGCAAAAGAGAGGGGAGAGAGAGTGAACAAAAGAGAGGGGAGAGAGAGAGCAAAAGAGAGGGGGAAAGAGAGCGAAAGTGGTGGTGAAAGAATCCACCTGGTGGATTCCAAAAATCCACCAGGTGTATTCCAAAAATGGCTGGGTGGTGAAAGTATCCATCTTTTACCGTAAGCTGCATCCAGGTGGATTTTTTCACCACCCTGCCATTTTCGGAATTCACCTGGATGCAGCAAAAGCTGCATTTAGGTGGATTCCGAAAATAGCAGGGTGGTTCCATCGCAACAATAGACTGCCCTTCCGAAAATGGCAGGGTGGTTCGGTGGTTCCGTCACCACAATACAGTAGACTGCCCTTTGGGCAGGCTTTCCTACTAGTAATAAATAATAACAATTTAATATTAAAGTAATTGTAAACAGAATAATAATAACATATTTTTGATGTGCCGGATGGACGCCCCATCAGTGCGTTAGGCTCCAAAAAGGGAGCGTAGAGCATAATTTAACGCCACTGAAACTCTAGATACCAGCGGTTCTTACGGACGCGGCCATCTTCAAAAACGTGCTCGTGCACGATTCCCCCATAGAAAACAATGGGGCCATTTGAGCTGAAAAAAACCTAACACCTGCAAAAAAGCCGCGTTCAGCTCCTAACGCAGCCCCATTGTTTTCTATGGGGAAACACTTCCTACGCCTGCACCTAATACTCTAACATGTACCCCGAGTCTAAACACCCCTAACCTTACACTTATTAACCCCTATTTTGCCACCCTCGCTATCGCTGACCCCTGCATATTATTATTAACCCCTAATCTGCCGCTCCGTACACCACCGCCACCTACATTATAGCTATGTACCCCTAATCTGCTGCCCCTAACACCGCCGACCCCTATATTATATTTATTAACCACTAATCTGCCCCCCTCAATGTCGCCTCCACCTGCCTACACTTATTAACCCCTAATCTGCCGAGTGGACCGCACCGCTACTATAATAAAATTATTAACCCCTAATCCGCCTCACTCCCGCCTCAATAACCCTATAATAAATAGTATTAACCCCTAATCTGCCCTCCCTAACATCACCGACACCTAACTTCAATTATTAACCCCTAATCTGCCGAATCTCGCCGCTACTGTAATAAATGGATTAACCCCTAAAGCTAAGTCTAACCTAACACTAAAACCCCCCTAAGTTAAATATAATTTAAATCTAACAAAATAAATTAACTCTTATTAAATTAATTATTCCTATTTAAAGCTAAATACTTACCTGTAAAATAAACCCTAATATAGCTACAATATAAATTATAATTATATTATAGCTATTTTAGGATTTATATTTATTTTACAGGTAACTTTGTATTTATTTTAACCAGGTACAATAGCTATTAAATAGTTAAGAACTATTTAATAGCTAAAATAGTTAAAATAATTACAAAATTACCTGTAAAATAAATCCTAACCTAAGTTACAATTAAACCTAACACTACACTATCAATAAATTAATTAAATAAAATACCTACAATTACCTACAATTAAACCTAACACTACACTATCAATAAATTAATTAAATCCAATGTCTACAAATAAATACCATGAAATAAACTAACTAAAGTACAAAAAATAAAAAAGAACTAAGTTACAAAAATAAAAAAATATTTACAAACATCAGAAAAATATTACAACAATTTTAAACTAATTACACCTACTCTAACCCCCCTAATAAAATAACAAAGCCCCCAAAATAAAAAAATGCCCTACCCTATTCTAAATTAAATTAAACCTTACCAGCCCTTAAAAGGACCTTTTGTGGGGCATGCCCCAAAGAATTCAGCTCTTTTGCCTGTAAAAAAAACCATACAATACCCCCCCAACATTACAACCCACCACCCACATACTCCTAATCTAACCCAATCTAGGTGGCGGCGACGTTGTGGGGGGCAGGTTAGGGGTTAATAAATATAATATAGGGGTCGGCGGTGTTAGGGGCAGCAGATTAGGGGTACATAAGTATAACGAAGGTGGCGGTCGGCAGATTAGGGGTTAAAAAAATTTAATTGAGTGGCGGCGATGTGGGGGGACCTCGGTTTAGGGGTACATAGGTAGTTTATGGGTGTTAGTGTACTTTAGAGCACAGTAGTTAAGAGCGTTATAAACCGGCGTTAGCCCAGAAAGCTCTTAACTACTGACTTTTTTCTGCGGCTGGAGTTTTGTCGTTAGATTTCTAACGCTCACTTCAGCCACGATTCTAAATACCGGCGTTAGAAAGATCCCATTGAAAAGATAGGATACGCAAATGATGTAAGGGGATCTGCGGTATGGAAAAGTCGCGGCTGGAAAGTGAGCGTTAGACCCTTTCCTGACTGACTCTAAATACCGGCGGTATCCCAAAACCAGCGTTAGGAGCCTCTAACGCTGGTTTTCATGGCTACCGCCCAACTCTAAATCTAGGCCTAAGATGCCTGTGTCATATGGTGATAACTCAGTTTGCTAATTGCTGACATGATGCAAGCCCCACTGGTACTCTGAGCAGCTTCATTATTTAAAATGCTGGCACATTGAGAAAATCCAGCTATGTATCACATGCACGTGCAGAGAAAAATTTCACACAAGCAGTGATAATTTTATTATAAGCATTTTTGCCAATACATGTATAGCGCAAATATGTTTCTATTTAAAGATGTAATTCATCTATGTGCATTTAAATGTTGACCCAAATGTCCATTTAAAGGGACCATATACTCAGATAATCATTTGATAAGAGAATTGTATACAAACATCCTGTAAAAGTACAAAAAGAAAATGCTCTGAATATTTTATTATTGCACTATTGCTTACATATAACTATGGTTTGGATTCCAATGTTTTTATTTTTATAATTAAATACCAGAAACACTGGATCTTCTTTTTTTAATGTGTTAAACAGCCCATTCATTAATACTTAAAAGGTATCACCAGAATAATAAGGGGTAACCTCCATCCATCAAAAGGAGTTCCCACCAACTTGACCACTAAATAAATACATACACAAGACCAAATCATGGTCAACTTTATAAGGAAAGGGCAACAATTTTAACCCCTTAATGACCGGACCATTTTTCAATTTTCTTACCCTTAATGACAATGGCTATTTTTACATTTCTGCAGTGTTTGTGTTTAGCTGTAATTTCCCTCTTTCTCATTTACTGTACCCACACATATTATATACTGTTTTTCTTGCCATTAAATTGACTTTCTAAAGATACCATTATTTTCATCATATCTTATAATTTACTAAAAAAAAAAAAAAAAAAATATGAGGAAAAAATTGAAAAAAACACACTTTTTCTAACTTTGACCCCAAAATATGTTACACATCTACAATCACCAAAAAACACCCATGCTAAATAGTTTCTAAATTTTGTCCTGAGTTTAGAAATACCCAATGTTTACACGTTCTTTGCTTTATTTGCAATTTATGGGGCAATAAATACAAGTAGCACTTCGCTATTTCCAAACCACTTTTTTCAAAATTAGCTCTAGTTACATTGGAACACTGATATCTGTCAGGAATACCTGAATATCCCTTGACATGTATATATTTTTTTTTAGAAGACATCCCAAAGTATTGATCTAGGCCCATTTTGGTATATTTCATGCCACCATTTCACCGCCAAATGCGATAAAAAAAAAAAAAAAGTTCACTTTTTCACAAAATTTGTCACAAACTTTAGGTTTCCCACTGAAATTATTTACAAACAGCTTCTGCAATTATGGCACAAATGGTTGTAAATGCTTCTCTGGGATCCCCTTTTTTCAGAAATAGCAGACTTATATGGCTTTAGGGTTGCTTTTTGGTAATTAGAAGGCCGCTAAATGCCGCTGCGCACCACACGTGTTTTATGCCCAGGAGTGAAGGGGTTAATTAGGGAGCTTGTAGGGAGCTTGTAGGGTTAATTTTAGCTTTAGTGTAGTGTAGTAGACAACCCCAAGTATTGATCTAGGCCCATTTTGGTATATTTTATGCCACCATTTCACCGCCAAATGCGAGCAAATAAAAAAAAAAAACTTTACATTTTTCACAATTTTAGGTTTCTCACTGAAATTATTTACAAACAGCTTGTGCTATTATGGCAGAAATTGTTGTAAAAGCTTTTCTGGGATCACCTTTGTTCAGAAATAGCAGACTTATATGGCTTTGGCGTTGCTTTTTGGTATTTAGAAGGCCGCTAAATGCTGCTGCGCACCACACGTTAATTATGCCCAGCAGTGAAGGGGTTAAATTAGGTAGCTTGTAGGGAGCTTGCAGGGTTAATTTTAGAGATCAGCCTCCCACCTGACACATCCCACCCCCTGATCCCTCCCAAACAGCTCTCTTCCCTCCCCCACCACACAATTGTTCCCGCCATCTTAAGTACTGGCAGAAAGTCTGCCAGTACTAAATAAAAGAGTTTTTTTTTTTTAAATAATAAAATATTTTAGCTGTGATGGACCCCTGCCTTAGCCCCAACCTCCCTGATCCCCCCTCCAGCTCTCTAACCCTCTCCCCTACCTAATTACCGCCATCTTGGGTACTGGCAGCTGTCTGCCAGTACCCAGTTTGGCCCCAAAAACCCCCCAAAAAGTATTTTTATTTTATTTTTTACTTAAAAACTATTTCTGTAGTGTAGCAGCCCCCCACAATACCCCCACCCCCACCCCCTCCCAGATCCTTTTATATTAAAAAAAAAAAAAAAATCCCTTTTTTTTTTCCCCCTTTCTTCCCTCATTCATTGGTGTCAGTGTGGCTAATGGGTGCACGTGCACGCGCACACGCACGTGCATGCGCGCCCCGTGCACGCACACATGCACGCTCACGTGCACACTCACCCCTCGTGCACGTGCATCGTGCACGCGCGCGCACCCTCACACCCGGCGGACATTGTCACCATCGCTACCGGTGCAGAGAGGGCCACAGAGTGGCTCTCTCTGCATCAGAGGCATGTAAAGTGGTATTGCAGGATGCCTCCATATCGAGGCATCATTGCAATACCCTCAGAGCTGCTGGAAGCATTTGTGATCGCTTCCAGCACTCTGTTAGACAACTGACTTACCAGGTACATCCATTGTCATTAACTGTTAGTTTTTGCATGACGTACCTGGTACGTCAGTTGTCATTAAGGGGTTAAACTGACTAAACCTATTAGGTTTAATAACCCAGTTGAGCAAGTTGAGTAAGCAGCAACAGACCGCTGGGAATTAAATTAAGGGTCAGCATTTGGACTAGCTCAATTGTACCTACCTAGCCTAATAAAATACCAGTAACCATATGGAAGGGGTTCCCTCATAGCCGCCAGCCTGCACCCACAAAATTGACCCATGGGCGGGCAAGTTGGAAACTTGCAACTTCAGGAAGCAGGAAGAATGGTAGAAACTCAGAGCATGTAGTTTTATACTGGTATATCTACCCCTCCCATTACACTGCAACATTGTTACAAATACTAATCCTTCAGGTCAGGGCTGTTAACCCTTAAGTGCATTTCAGACCCACAAGGGATCCTACACTAGCAAAATGAGCTGGGTCTTGGGCCTTTCCTCAAACTGCAACTGCACCTCAGGTGGGAGCCACCACTGTACTTCAGCTCCACCTTGAAGCTGAGGTTGCCTGGCAATCCAGATTTAGAGGTGGTGGTAACTGAGAGGCCGCACGCTGTGGAACACAGGTTAGATTACAAAGGGCACGGTATTTGTAAATTTATTTTGCGTTAGTGAAAACAAACCTAGCGTTAAGATTTTTGTACTATTTGGGTTGCGCTTGTATTACAAGTTCCCAAAAAACTTATTTTGCGCTAGCGTTAACCTTAATACCGCCAAAAAAACTTAATTTTTCACGTGCGTGTGCATGTATTTCCCCATAGAGATCAATGGAGAAAAAAATAAGTTGAAAAAAACCTAACACCCCAGATCGCGCAAACTCCATAACCTTTTCACATTCCCCATAGAAATCAATAGAAAAAGAAAATTGTTGAAAAAAATTGTGCATACAACATAGCATATTCGCCTTAACAAATGTGAAATATTTGCCATAAATACATAGTTAAAATCTTTATTAAATATAAATATTGCATAAATATGTTTTATCATGTTTTTCTCTGCTTAAAGTGAAAGTAAACTGATGACTAAAAGTCTGTTTTTTAAAAATACTATTAAAAACAGGGACACTTTCATTCATCAAAGTTTAGAAAGCAGTTGTTTTGTTTATAAACTTACCTCTCTTCTCTTCACAGCCGGAGCAGCTTCCCCAGCCCAGAGATCCTCTCTTCACATGTCAGCAATGACTAATCCGGCTTCCTCCAATCACGGCATGGCCTCAGGCAATGACTCCCCTGGGGGGAAGCCATGTTTGGAGGAAGCCGGATTAGTCATTGATGACACGTTAAGAGAGGATCTCCGGGCTGGGGAAGCTGCTCCCGCTGCGAAGAAAAGAAAGGTAAGTTTATAAACAAAATGGCTGCTTTATAAACTTTGATGAATGAAAGTGTCCCTGTTTTTAATAGTATTTTTAAAAACCTGGCTTTCATTCATCAAAGTTTACCTTCAGTTTAATGACAGAGGGATGTAATGCCTTTTAACAATGTATGTGTCTCAGAGGCCTATTTATTAAAGGTCCGACAGACCTCACTGAATGCGGAGAGCAATGCGCTCTCCGTATTCAGCATTGCACCAGAAGCTCACAAGAGCTGCTGGTGCAACGCCGCCCCCTGCAGACTCGCGGCCACTGGGCCACCAACAGGGAGGTGTCAATCAACCCGATCGTACTCGATTGGGTTGAATTGTGGCGATTCCTGTCCGCCTGCTCAGTACAGGCGGACAGGGTTATGGAGCAGCGGTCTTTAGACTCGCCAGAAACACGGGCCCACAAGCTCCATACGGAGCTTTATAAATGGGCCTCTTAATGTTAAAGCCATTTGCCTGCCTTTTTTCTTAAACCTGAAATCTCCAATCTCTGAGCCCTTATAACTTTTTTGTGCAATATTTTTTTTAAATAATTTTTATTAGACAGTGTTAAAATGAGTGTAACTGTACTTTGTAATGTCTTTTTGAAGGGTTTTGTGCAAATGTTTTGTTTCAGAACCCAGTTAACCAAAGCTCTAAGATTGCAGAAAGGATTGAAGAGTAAAAGGCGATTGAGCTAGCGCAATCGCGATTTCAACCCACTTGTAATATCATCGGAATGAAAAATCCTTGCGGAAACACAATATCACTAGCGCAAAACTGTTTCCGCTTCAATTGTAATTTAGTCCAGAGTAAGTAGGAGGTCTCAGCTAGTGGGTCTAGAGGTAGTAGTGCAGGGAGAGGAGAGGTTTACAGACCTGGCCTTGGTCTGAGGTAGCACTGAGCTTGAGAAGAGGCTGGGGCTGGTGGCGATATCTCACTGTCACCATCACTCCATTGTTGCGCAGCCTGACATTCTGCCTGCAATAAACCAAGAGGGAAGGTGCGTGGCAGCATGGGAACATTGGCTGTAATATAGTTGTTGGATATTTAACAAATCTTTTGAGCCACATTTTAGCGTACATGTTTTGAACAAAACACTGCATTTAGGGAACACATATTTAATATTATTTATTCATATTTATTTTTCAAGACATCCCTGGCAGTTAAACGGTTAAAATTACACTGGATTTAAGTGGATCCCCCAAATCCATCTCTAGAAAATTTGTACTCCCAGCCTGAGGTTTGTTCTGCTTGGCCTGGTTTCTAGCCATCGAACTTCACAACAGTGTCATATGTGGATGGATGGAGCTGCTTGTTACAGATAGCCGCTGGCCTTACTTATGACAATATCTTAATCCAAGGCCGCCATGTTAATGCACTTCTGTGTTTAAATATAGTTGCTAAAAGCTCTTTTGTGTTGCCCATAGCATTCTCTCTGAAGCGCTCATACATAAAAAAAAAAGTGTTGCATGAGTATTTTTTATTTTTCTACAACCAGTGCTAGCAAGTGCTCACTTCATGCCCTACTTTATTGTGACCTATAGCCCCTGTTAACCTGATTCATGTCTGCAGCCTTTAACACTTGCCTCTCCATAATACCTACTAGCCTGTTATATGCCTGTAGTTCATCCTCGGCTGCTATTTACTATGCATGATCACTAGCTCATTTCCTGTATACAGAAGTATATGTGCTATTCTGATTTCTTCTATATCTATATCTATCTATTTATCTATCTATCTATCTATCTATCTATCTATATATCTAATACCACATAGAGAAAAATAAAAAAATTGCCTAAGTTGACTATAAAAATAAAATATTTTTTAACATTAGTCCAATTAGTAAACATTGCCATGTAATTATGGAATAGAAAACTGCTATTCTTAGTTTATTATTATTATTTTTTTTTTTTTAAAAAGAGCACTTACCAATATATTCTAAACTTATCAAAATATTTTAAAGGCATAGCCTAAGCATTAGTGTATCTTATAAATAAAGTTGTTTGTTTTGAATTCTGTTGCAGCCAAGTGATCAAATTGTGTTTTATGACTGAACAAAATATGTGTAAAAGTTTGTAAATAAAGTTGTTCAAATGTATTCCTATACCGTGATTTAAAATTTCAACATTATTTGATTAGTAAATATACCACATCATTTATAATACAAGATAAATGTGAACCCAAGAAATATATGATATGGTCTCAAAGCACTGCATTATTTTCTTATGTAATGTTCTAACAAATCTAGGCCTGTATATGAGATCCAGGTAAATCCTTGTATGCAGTTTTTCGACCTTAGCAGCGAAAGTCTTTTTGTTATAGATATAAAAATTCTTCCTGCTAACATCTTCAGACATCACAATAGCCATTACTTTGAAAAATGTTCTTCAGGCCTTTCTAACAACAAAAGGGAATAGAGTAATATTGTTCCAGGCATAGTTTATTTCAATAACTGTGTTGCCTGCTGCAATTTTCTCTTTAATCCCTGCCTTATAAAACCGTGTCTGAATGATATTGTGTAGCGTCAGGCCTGCCAGGCAATCTGCTCTGATCCCATTCAATTCACACTTCCAATAAACCTTTGTGGATAAAATACTGTATGATACACACTGGTGCTTCATCTTTTGCAGGCTGTACGGTTCAGATGGATTTTGTTGTTTTTGATTAAAAAAGAAAGCTTCAATTTGATGGCAATATTAAGTGAGATTTCACCACCCTTTATTAGAACGTGAAGTAGCTGAATTTTATCTAATATAAATAAAAAGTAAATAGAGATTTTTTTTGCAGTTTTTTTTTAACTGTTTGGTTGCTGTTGGTTATCAGTCTTCAGGTATGAAAGTAGAAATCTAACTGCTGGTATTTGTGTATAAAGAGAGATAACATGAGCAGATATGCATTTTCTGCAGGCTCAGTCAGAGATTGAGTGATAGTTTCACTGAGCAAAACCAGCTATTAAAAAATAAAAATAAACCTAAAGGATCAAATTTCCCAATACTCTGCAGCTAGTATAACAAGTAATTTGGAACACAAAGAGAGGAAACTAATGTTACAGTAGAATGCCCCTTTAATATTATATAAGCTAAGCACCTACGTGTATAAACATTTAGAAAATGTGTTTAGATACATTAGTGCCATGCTATGATAGAAAGTATTATTTGCATGGACGCCACTAATATATGTAGCTAGGACACTATAAACACAAAACTTAAATTGACACTTAGGGGCATTCAGGCTCGCCGGAAACATAAGTTAAGAAGCAGTGGTCTTAAAGGGATACTAAACCAAACATTGTTCTTTCATGATTCAGATAGAGCATGACATTTCTAAGCAACTTTCTAATTTACTCCTGGTATTAGTTTTTCTTCGTACTCTTGCTATCTTTACTTGAAAAAGCAGAAATGTAAGGTTAGGAGCCGGCCCATTTTTGTTTCATCACCTGAGTAGCAATTGCTGATTGGTGGTTACATTTAACCACCAATCAGCAAGCACTACCCAGGTGCTGAACCAAAAATGGGCCTGCTCTTAACTTTAATAATAGGAGTACAGTGGATCATGTCCGTCTGACATTTGTTAAATTGGCTCCTAATTTAATTCTATGATGGATTCTAATTCTATGCTCTAAAACATGTGGTGATTGAGGGGTGCACAGCTAGTGAGAGGATTTTGGGCACTGTCAGTTGTTGGCGCCAGCGTGACAAAGATGAGTGAAAAGGGATACATTTTATGAGCTAGATTAGGAGTGGTGTGCTGTTGTGCAAAAGTGAAAAGGGGTATATTGCGATCCTCTGCACGTTGTCAAAAGCAGCACACGTATTACAGGTTGAAAGTAAATGCTTTCACTTGAGCGCAACTGAATTTAATGTGCGTCAGGATAGCGCAACTTTAGAACTTTGGTTAAAATATTCTATGTATTTATAAATATATATTCCTATATGTATGTATATTTATATATCTATATCTATACCTCTATATCAATTTATATATATATCAGTGATGTGCAGTCACTAGAGGCAGGTGAGGCAGTGGTTCACCTCTCATATGGGCAAAAATATCTATATTTTTTTATTGGCTTAAAAAAAATTGCAATTTTTTCCCCCCAGCATTCCCCCCCCACAGCTACATGTTGTGCAATGGCACAAGCAGGTCTGCCCACCATTACACAACATGCTGCGCCATCTACTGGATGAAAGTGGTTAAGATCATTGCATGGCCCATTAACTGCTTATTTGAGGCAGTCCTATTTGGGCTGACCCAATCCAGTGAGAGGCATTAGTAAGTGGAATTTAGGGTTGGGGCTGGATGTTAAATCATATAAAACAAAAACGGAAAAAAAACAACTTTCATTTATTTTGTTGCTGTCCTGTGAAGCTGACAGCTTTGCTAAAGTGAAAAAGAGAGTTCTGTTCTTCCCCTCTAAGTGCAGTAGAATGTTCCACTGTCACTTCCTGAATCCTTACAGAGCAGGAAAGGGAGAGAGGCAGAGAGAGCAGTGTTTCAGCCACATTTTATTAAAGTAAGTGCTGCAGCCGTAGATTTTACTGAAATGGATTCTGTTAGTGAAAATGATAATTTAATGAATGTGGTTTAGTGTTTTTTTTTTTTTTTTTTACTCTTTTACAGCAGTTTAAGGATCATTTTTGTATTTTGTTTACTCAAAATTTACACCCATCCACTACATTAGCAGCTTGCCTCTGTACAAAGTTATAGTCTCACTTTATGAACTCTCTGTAGCTCTGCTGTTTTATTACTTAAAAATGCAGTGGTCCCTCTCCCCCCCCCCCCTTGTGTGTGTGTGTCTCTCTCTCTCTCTATCTATCCATCTCTCTCCTTATGTGTTGTTCTCCCCCATGGTCTCTTTCTCTCTCTGTCTCTCTTCCTCTCCCTCTGACTCTCTCATCCATTATGTGTCTCTCTAACCCTCTGTGTGTGATTGTTTCTCTCTCTTTCTCTAACCCTCTGTGTGTGATTGTGTCTCTCTCTCTTTCTCTCTCTCTAACCCTCTGTGTGTGATTGTGTGTCTCTCTCTCTAACCCTCTGTGTGTGATTGTGTGTCTCTCTCTCTCTCTCTCTCTCTCTTTCTCTCTAACCCTCTGTGTGTGATTGTGTCTCTCTCTCTTTCTCTCTCTCTCTCTCTCTAACCCTCTGTGTGTGATTGTGTCTCTCTCTCTTTCTCTCTCTCTAACCCTCTGTGTGTGATTGTGTCTCTCTCTTTCTCTCTCTCTCTAACCCTCTGTGTGCGATTGTGTCTCTCTCTTTCTCTCTCTCTCTCTCTCTCTCTCTCTCTCTCTCTCTCTAACCCTCTGTGTGTGATTGTGTCTCTCTCTTTCTCTCTCTAACCCTCTGTGTGTGATTGTGTCTCTCTTTCTCTCTCTAACCCTCTGTGTGTGTTTGTTTGTCTCTCTAACCCTCTGTGTGTGATTGTGTCTCTCTTTCTCTCTCTCTAACCCTCTGTGTGTGATTGTGTCTCTCTTTCTCTCTCTAACCCTCTGTGTGTGATTGTGTCTCTCTCTTTCTCTCTCTAACCCTCTGTGTGTGATTGTGTCTCTCTTTCTCTCTCTCTCTCTAACCCTCTGTGTGTGATTGTGTCTCTCTCTCTCTTTCTCTCTCTCTCTAACCCCCTGTGTGTGATTGTGTCTCTCTCTTTCTCTCTCTCTCTAACCCTCTGTGTGTGATTGTGTCTCTCTCTCTTTCTCTCTCTCTCTCTCTCTCTCTAACCCTCTGTGTGTGATTGTGTCTCTCTCTCTCTTTCTCTCTCTAACCCTCTGTGCATGATTGTGTCTATCTCTCTTTCTCTCTCTCTCTAACCATCTGTGTATGATTGTGTGTGTCTCTCTCTCTTTCTCTCTCTCTAACCCTCTGTGTGTGATTGTGTCTCTCTTTCTCTCTCTCTAACCCACTGTGTGTGATTGTGTCTCTCTTTCTCTAACCCTCTGTATGTGATTGTGTCTCTCTCTCTTTATTTCTCTCTCTCTAACCCTCTGTGTGTGATTGTTTCTCTCTCTCTATCTCTCTCTAACCCTCTGTGTGTGATTGTGTCTCTCTCTCTTTCTCTCTCTCTAACCCTCTGTGTCTCTCTCCCCCGTCTCTCTCTCCCTCTCCCCCCGAGTGCTTTTCTGTGTTTCTGTCTACCTTTTATTTATTTAATTAATTAATTGGTAGTGCCATCTGATGGTGTGGCTTTATTTAAAGGGGTGGGGTCAAACGCCCCACCATCTTTAAATTTCACCAGCCGCCACTGGATCAAGCCATTTTTATATTTACTGAATAAATAAAGAATCTATAAGCATAATTTGCAGCATTAAAGTAAAAAGTATGTTTTAAACATATTTTAATGGGCATGGATTTCTAGATCTCACAATCAGAGCAAGCATTGTGTTATCTGGCAAGAGTTTCTGTTACAATCCTTTTAGACTAAAATCAGATGTTTACTAAGTTGACCAGTTTTCCAAGACACAATTTAAAGGGACATGAAACCCATATGTTTTCTTTCATGATTTAGAAAGAGCGTGCAATTTTAAATAACTTTCCAATTTACATCTAATATCTAAATTTCTTCATTCTTTTGATATCCTTTGTTGAAAATCATATCTAAATATGCTCAGTAGCTGCTGATTGGTGGCTGCACATAGATACCTCATGTGATTGGCTCACCCATGTGTATTGCTATTTCTTCAACAAAGGATATCTAAAGAATGAAGGCGTATCCTAGCCACTGCCTCACCAGCCTCTGATGTCACCGCACGTCACTGATATATATATATATATAAAGTAGCAAAGGAGAGCACTCTCACTCAGTCCAACAACTGCCAGGGTGCTAGTACAGTATAAATACAGCTGAGCAAAAAACTTGCACTCTGGTCTTTTAAGAAAAATCTTTTACTGTGAAAAGTAGTGACGTTTCGGGGACCAAATATCCCCTTCCTCAGACCGTCTGAAAAAAAGGGATATTTGGCCCCCGAAACGTCACTACATTTCACAGTAAAAGATTTTTCTTAAAAGACCAGAGTGCAAGTTTTTGTTCAGATATATATATATATATATATATATATATATATATATATATATATATATATATATATATATATATATATGGTAAAAGGTAGAATCGGGTGTGTTCTAATAGCGCTTGCAGAAGATGTTCCTCATAAGCAAGTAAGGGGGAGGAAAACAGAAATGGGAATATCCCCAGATGAGTGCTGAGTTATTGAGATAAAAATAAGTGATAATAAATGCTCACCTGTAGGATCACAGGGACCAGCGATCAGCGACGAGTGAAAATAAGTAGTGTGTGTTGACACCAAAACACGAACACCACATATGAGGGAGACAGGAGAATATGCACCCAAAATTATATATATGAGTATATATAAAATGATATGTAAATTGATAATGATGATTATAAATATACAGGACCAAGAGACAACCACATGGTTACTGTGGAGACGGTTACTGTGGAAACGGAGGCTACTTGTGGGAATTTCCAGTTCTTACCACACTGTATTTGTGGACAGAGGGTAGAAATGAAGGAAGTTCCTATTTAGTATGAGCTGATAACCAGAATGAAAATAATAAAAATTTTTATTTATATAGATATAAAAGTGTATACGTGAGTGTGGATCAAGGGTATAGAAAAAAATATACAAAATGTTATATTTAAAAGCAATTTTATTATTCCCATTAAAATATAAATTGTAAAAATATATAAATAACAAATAAAATAAAATATGTACAAAATAGTATGCTGATATGTTAATAAGGGAGAAGTGGTACGAGAGTCAGTTGCCAAAAAAAAGTAAGTGGCCAAGCGGCACGGTAAAATATGGTAACGTGCAGATGGCAGTTAACTTACTTGAGTGTAGTGCTGGGCAGGAGGACCACTGTAGGTATCCTAGGAATCAAAAAGTAGGAGTATAGCTGAGAAAAAAATATATCGCTGCACGGAGCAGCTAGTAAACCGTCTCAGCGTGTGAATCAGAATTCCGGATGTGACGTCACGAAAGCTGATACGCTCACGAAACGCGTAAGGCACGTGACGCACGTTCGTGACGTCACATCCGGAATTCCGATTCACACGCTGAGACAGTTTACTAGCTGCTCCGTGCAGCGATATATTTTTTTCTCAGCTATACTCCTACTTTTTGATTCCTAGGATACCTACAGTGGTCCTCCTGCCCAGCACTACACTCAAGTAAGTTAACTGCCATCTGCACGTTACCATATTTTACCGTGCCGCTTGGCCACTTACTTTTTTTTGGCAACTGACTCTCGTACCACTTCTCCCTTATTAACATATCAGCATACTATTTTGTACATATTTTATTTTATTTGTTATTTATATATTTTTACAATTTATATTTTAATGGGAATAATAAAATTGCTTTTAAATATAACATTTTGTATATTTTTTCTATACCCTTGATCCACACTCACGTATACACTTTTATATCTATATAAATAAAAAAAATGTATTATTTTCATTCTGGTTATCAGCTCATACTAAATAGGAACTTCCTTCATTTCTACCCTCTGTCCACAAATACAGTGTGGTAAGAACTGGAAATTCCCTCCGTTTCCACAGTAACCGTCTCCACAGTAACCATGTGGTCGTCTCTTGGTCCTGTATATTTATAATCATCATTATCAATTTACATATCATTTTATATATACTCATATATATAATTTTGGGTGCATATTCTCCTGTCTTCCTCATATGTGGTGTTCGTGTTTTGGTGTCAACACACACTACTTATTTTCACTCGTCGCTGATCGCTGGTCCCTGTGATCCTACAGGTGAGCATTTATTATCACTTATTTTTATCTCAATAACTCAACACTCATCTGGGGATATTCCCATTTCTGTTTTCCTCCCCCTTACTTGCTTATGAGGAACATCTTCTGCAAGCGCTATTAGAACACACCCGATTCTACCTTTTACCATTTTTCAGTCTCACCAAGGAGGAATGAGACAACACTAATAGCAGCAGGCATTGGACATCTTCATATAGCATTTCATTGTACAACTACTACTGCTCTAATTTTGGCGCAACTACCTACAACCCCCTCTCTTCATATATATATATATATATATATATATATATATATATATATATATATATAAATATCTATGAATAAATAGAACATATTCTGCTATGTGAAGAACATTGGTATTTAAAATATTCTTTCATTTTGGGTTAGTGCACTTGTGAAAACGCAATCGGGTTTGCGCACAAGTAAGGGTTTTTCCACCTTTGGCACTCCCTTGAAGTCTATGGTTGAATATGTTAAAGCGATTCTGATATTCCCACTTCGGCTTTTTGAGCGTATTGGGTTGGCGCTCCTTGGAAAATGTTTTACTTTCAACTTGTAATACCCATGCAACCCAACGCATGCAAAAGCCTCTGTCTAGCAGAGTTAATATATAAGCGGGAGCAATGAATAAGGCTCCACTCATAATCTAGCCCTATATTGGTTGTGATAGGGAGAGTGGGTGAGGACAAGCCTTAGCAGAGCCTGTGCCACAGTAAAAATGAGGGGTGAAGTATGTCCAGTTTCTAAGAGTGGCTGGTACAGTGCACAGTGGTGAGAGTGGGGTGGATGGCCATGAAATACAGATCCAATCTGGGCTAGAACCCAGAGAGACAGATGATATTAAGTTCATAAAGTCTAAAGCACCTTGAATTCTGTATAAAATGATTTACAGGGACTGAGGGATGTGGAATTACAGTAAAGGTATTGGTTTACCTATCCAAATCTTTGTAACGATTTTGGTGCTAGCAGAAGTGAATCCATCTGCTAGTACAGGTAGGCAAAGATCAGATGTCTAGTAATATTAAGTAGTAACGTAGCATTGCCCAAGCAACCAAATGCCTGTAGCAAAAAAGTATCAACAGGAAGCAGCTAGATTTAGGGTCCAAACAATCATAATAACCAGGCAATGTATTATGACAGGAAGCACGTTCTAAAGGCCAAACCAGTCACATGATCAGTCACAATGTAAGAGAGCTTAAGCCAGAATCCAGGTTCAAGGAAGGAATCATACCTGGCTAAATTTAAGGCTGATTAAGCAAAAAAGGTTAGAATTTAAGAGACCAGAAATCAAGACTCAGCAGATCCTCACAGTCTGCTTGCTCTGTATGAGCTCTATATGTATGACCTAGAGCCAATATATCAAGGCTATACATCGGTTGGCAAGCTTGTTTTCTGTACACAGTTTCTGACTTCTGGCAGTTTTTAGGCATCTATTGACTAGTTAACAGAATGAGAGTTTTAAAGCTGCACTGCCAGAGGTTAATCTCTTTTCCCTCAACCCTTGGGTATACAGCAGTGTGAAGAGGGGCTTTTATAGAAGGAATACCAGAGTATCCTATGAGCCACAGAACCATTTGAATCTTTAGGCACATCAGGATCAAGAGGCAATTATACCCTATGTACTTTGTTGCTTCACAAGAATTACATATATAACCCACATGAAGATTCCCTTTTCAATACGTTTCAGGTGAATTCATTTCCTCACAGCTGAACTGGAGCAAAAAACAAACAGCCTGTCTGGACAGTGGACAATTTTCTATATCCAGCTGTAATATTTTTGTGCTTATTTTTAAGGTGTACCTCAAGGATTAGACATTTAAATCCTGGTTGTTTGAGGATTTGCTTGTCTTATGTACCCATTTTTTCTTGCTTTTATTAAACCAGTTATGTCATCTTCTAGACACTGAAGCTCCTGGAATATTTGTTTTCTGGTTGTTGCATATATCACACAATAAATAGACTCAGAGATGTTATTATCTGGGAAAGGAATAAAAAGTAAATATACAGATCAAAACTAGAGAGGTGTTATCCCAGATGTCTCCCTACTCCTCCATATTCCTGACATTTTTACTCCCCAACTTTTATCTGCACGCTCCTTCTGCCTATTACTCTCCTGAACTATTCACGGTCTTCCACCCTTCATGCCAACTCTCTCTCTCTTTCTCCTCTATCTCCCCTAGCTCTGTATCTTACTCCTCTTTAGCCCATCACTACCCATCTACCCACTCACTGGATATGCTATCTTTATCCCCCTGGTTTACAGCTCATAAGATGATGTTGAATTGTTCTTTCATTTAATATGTTATTTCAGTGACACCTGTGGAAATTTAATCATTATTCTTCCTAGACTTGTTCTTTTCCTTATGTTCATACATATGCATTTTAAAATATTTACTTTAAGTGAGAGGTATTTACTGTCCAGTTTTAACCAATTTCTACATCATAACTGCACTGTGTCATTTCACACCTGGTTTCTCCCACAGAGCCATATGTTCTCTCCTGATATGTCAGAAAGGTTGAATGTTCAATCAGACTGTATATGTATTACGTCTCCCCTTCATTTACAACTTTTCTAGATATGTCTCTTTTCAGGTTACACACTCACATACCCTTAATTGTGTTGTCTCCACTACTGAAAATATGGAGTTATGTTAGACATACCTCCTCACAAATATACCTTCATCCATCTCTACCTACTACCCTCTAGACTCTTATCTCCCATTCTCCCTGCACCTATTTAAATCTTCTTCTCCTACCTCAAGATAACTACTTAAAGAACTACCCTCCTACTCAACCTCTGCGCCATACACACTCCCTTACTTTGCTGCTCCCGCTCATTCACCCTGTCAATTTAAACTGGGGGGCGTCATGCCCGATACCTCCCCACCTCTCCAAACTTTTGATTCCTTACTCCCCAACTATTATCCGCACACCCTCGCTACCTACCACTATCCTGACTTATTCACAACCTTATACCCTCTATTTCACCTCTTTCTCTCCTTTATCTCTCCCTGATTTGTATTACACTAATACCATCTACCCTCCGATCGCCGATCAGCTCCAAAATCCACTTACATACCAACCTTCCATAATCTGAACACACAAGGCTCTGCCCCCCTCCACCCCCTTCCTCACCCCTCTCTCCTTGCCCCCGTATATACTGTTCCACACTATATCAATCTCTTACGCCATATTACTAGGGATGGGCGAATGTGCAAATTTTCGAATTTCGAATGTAGAACGAATGTTATTACTGAAATTCGAATTCTAAATTCGAATGTCGATAAGAACGAATATTCTTAAAAATTCGAAAATCGAATGTTATTTACAGTTTTCGAATGTCACTTTCGAATTCGAATGTTTATAATTATATCGAATGTCTACATTCGAAATTCGAATTTTTCGAATTCGAATATAAATTCGAATTTTTCGAATTCAAATATTGCATAATTCGAATATTACATTTAAAAGCATTAGAAATACTATTACAATCTAAATTCGAATTTTTCGAATTCGAATACACTTATTGCATAATTCGAATATTACATTTAAAGAAAAAGCATTAGAAATACTATTACAATCTAAATTCAAATTTTTCGAATTTGAATACACGTATTGCATAATTCGAATATTACATTTAAAGAAAAAGCATTAGAAATACTATTACAATCTAAATTCGAATTTTTCGAATTCGAATATTGCATAATTTGAATATTACATTTAAAGAAAAAGCATTAGAAATACTATTACAATCTAAATTCAAATTTTTCGAATTCGAATACACGTATTGCATAATTTGAATATTACATTTAAAGAAAAAGCATTAGAAATACTATTACAATCTAAATTCGAATTTTTCGAATTCGAATATTGCATAATTCGAATATTACATTTAAAGAAAAAGCATTAGAAATACTATTACAATCTAAATTCGAATTTTTCGAATTCGAATACACGTATTGCATAATTCGAATATTACATTTAAAGAAAAAGCATTAGAAATACTATTACAATCTAAATTCAAATTTTTCGAATTCGAATACACGTATTGCATAATTCGAATATTACATTTAAAGAAAAAGCATTAGAAATACTATTACAATCTAAATTCGAATTTTTCGAATTCGAATATTGCATAATTCGAATATTACATTTAAAGAAAAAGCATTAGAAATATTATTACAATCTAAATTCAAATTTTTCGAATTCGAATATTGCATAATTCGAATATTACATTTAAAGAAAAAGCATTAGAAATACTATTACAATCTAAATTCGAATTTTTCGAATTCGAATATTTTCGAATGTATTCGTAAAATTCGAAACCGAATATTCGAAAATCGAATGTTAGAATGTTATGTAAACATTCGAAATTCGATTTTAACGAACGAATGTGTTAAAATTCATGCCGTTTTTCGAATGTTGCGAAACATTCGCCCATCCCTACATATTACCTCCCCCCTTCCATCCTTAACCCTTTACTTTTTTAACCAAAGTGGCTCTGGACTGCTGTCTCCCTCCCCCCGAAAAATCACTTGGAAATCCAAACACACACCACTCCGCTGTGTCTATAAGTAACTAACACCCCCACTCTTCTAGCCCCACACCCCCCCTTTTTTTTTTTTTCTCTCCCCTCTCCCCCCACCCCTAGCATATAACCTTGTTCCACCATGGACGGACTGCATCTACTCACTCTTAATGTCCAAGGGCTGAACTCCCCCACTAAATGCAGCTTATTATTAAATCTCCTACGCAAAAGACATATAGACATTGCCTTCATCCAAGAGACCCATTGGACCCCCCACCCAGGAATAGCCGCACATCCAAACATTACCCCATACTCCTTGAGGCCACATTCCCCTCCAAATCCAGAGGGGTAGCTATCTACATAGGCAAAAATGTCCACTACGACCCAATTTACATTGAAACCGACCCCCAAGCGAGATTCATTATTGCTGTATGCAAATTAAACACCCACTTAGTCACCATCCTTAACATATATGCCCCGAACATTAAACATCTGAAATATCTTAGAACTCTCCGCAAGTCAGTAGCAACTATCACACAAGGAGACCTGATACTCGGAGGAGACTTTAATCTAATCTGGGACACACAAATGGACAGGATGGGACTCCCACTTTCTAGAAATGACAGGGCAATTCACTCTCTATCGTTAGCCTTTCAATCTTTAATAGCACATTACGAATTGTATGACATATGGCGCGCCTTACACCCGCAGGATAAGGAATTTACCTTCTACTCCTCCCCACACAGGTCATACACACGAATAGACTACTTCTTCGCTCCCGTGAAATTCCTGTACGCTATCCAATCTGTATCTATCACCCCAATCTCTTGGTCCGATCATGACTCGCTTCACCTACAGTTAGGCCCACATGTTCATCCACCTCCCCGCACATGGCGCCTGCAGGACTGGACTCACAGACCCTCTCCTTAAAACAGCCCTTCAGAACAAAATTTTAGACTACATTACCCTTAATGACAATAACCAGACCACAGTTCAAAACCTCTGGGCCGCCCTAAAGGCAGTGGTAAGGGGCCACCTTATGCAGTTTGAGTTTGAAGCCCGTTCAAAAAGTAAGGCTACCTTATCCTCTCTAAATGTCCAGCTCCGCCACCTAAAAGCGGATCTTTCTCATGCATGCTCTCCCACTATAAACGACAAAATAACCAAAACATTGAAACAAATCCAAGCCCTTGAACTTAAAAAAAACTCAATACATGCTGGAGAAATTTTAAAAAAAATATTCATATCATTTAGGAAATAAAGCTTCCACCCTCTTAGCTAACAAACTTAAGAACAGAACAGCCCAGGCCAGAATAATGTCTATACAATCCACGCCGGGTATACACGTTTCGGCTCCGGCCGACATTGGAAATACCTTTAGACAATACTATTTAAACCTATACAATATTGAGGCCAACTTAGAATCGCCGGCATATCCTGTTGGATGTATATCTGAGTATCTTAAATCCCTGTCTCTCCCTTTGTTAACTCTTGAGGAAGCTTCCTCCCTTACGACCCAATCACGACGGAGGAAATCTCGAAAATTATCCGAAACCTAAAATTTGGAAAAGCTCCTGGCCCAGATGGCTTTACAGCCAGGTTCTACAAGGCCTTTCTTCCCCAGATAGCCCCCATTCTCTGCAGATTCTTCCAGGAGATATTCTTAGGAGCTTCCTTCACCTCAGAATTCTTGGAAGCTGGGATAATCACAATTTTAAAGCCCGGTAAACCTCCTGACCTATGTAGTAGTTACTGCCCCATCTCATTAATTAATCTTGATACAAAGATATACGCCAAACTTCTAGCCAATAGAGTCGCAAAAATCATATCCCCTCTCATAGCAAATGACCAAGTCGGCTTTATCCCAAATAGAGAGGAGGCATACGCTTCCAGGCGAATTCTAGATGTCCTCCCTTCCTGGCCCTGTCACTAGATGCTGAAAAAGTGTTTGACAGGGTCAGGTGGGAGTTCCTATGGGAAACTTTGAGTACTTTCTAATTCCCTGCCACTTTCATATCCGCAGTGAAGGCTCTCTATAACTGCCCGATGGCCATTGTACGTGGAGTTGGGTTCCAATCCTCCAAATTTACCATAGCAAAGGGTACCAGACAGGGATGCCCCCTGTCCCCTCTCCTGTTTGCTTTAGCTATAGAACCCTTAGCCCAGTCTATTAGACTTGACCCCCGAACTTCAGGCCTCCCTGTTGGATCTCACACTCATAAAATCTCTCTTTATGCAGATGACATCACCCTCTTCCTAACATCACCCGAAGAATCCCTTCCAGCAGTTTTCACTATCCTGGACAAGTTTGGTGCCCTGAGCTTTTACAAGCTTAATGTGGCCAAAACTGAAGCCCTCCCTCTAAACATCCCAATTAAAGCTCTCGCCTCCCTTCAGTTGGCATATCACTTCCAATGGAAATCTACGTCTCTCAAGATTTTGGGAGTCCATCTTGGCCCAGACCCTGCCACTGTTATAACTCAGAATTATTCGGATAGACTTCTGGAATTCAAAAGACTCCTTGAGTCATGGGAGTTTAGGGAAATATCCTGGACAGGTCGCATTGCCGCGGTTAAGATGTCCCTTCTCCCCAAGATCACATATCTCCTACGATCCATCCCATATAATATCCCTAGAGCACTCCTTAACAGATTCCAAAGTTTAATTACCTCCTATGTGTGGAGGGATCGTAGACCCAGAACGTCGGGACGCACACTTGAAAAGCCGATCTTACAAGGGGGCTTGGCTGTCCCAAACTTAATTTCCTACTACAATGCCGCCAGACTGTCGCATATCCTCCGCTGGAATGACCCTGAAAGACAACTAGGTTGGTATACATTAGAGTTTTCACTACTCCTACCCTGTATAAACCTTGCTGATCTCCTATGGATCCCCACTCATCATAGACGAGTCATCGATAACCTACACCCCGTTTTTAAACACGCCTTACAATTCTGGGACCAGATCAGACATGACCCTGACATTTCTCCCCACCCTTCCCCATACTGACAATCTCAGCTGCACTTTACTGCTTCCCAGACGCTCACCATGACCTTTAGCCACAGCTGCGAATCAGACTTCTATGAAAACGATGTATGGCTTTCGCACCCTGAAATATGCTCTAAACTACAACTCCCACCTAGATTACACTTTGAAGGATTCCGTCTAAGCACACATTTACGCATGTGGGACTATCCTAAACAGACATTACGCCCTATGACTGCCTTGGAGAAGGCATGGCTGGGAGCTCATAGTCTCAGACATCTCTTATCCTTCCACTATGGCATACTTACTAACCCGAACCCCCTCAACAAAATCTCACAACACCAAGCATGGGAAAAAGAAATAGGGTTCACTGTCACTTTAGATGTCTGGTTCTCCAGAATCAAGACAACCAAAAAGCTCCTTCACTGCGCCACCCTCTGGGAACTATATTATAAGGTCCTTGTTCGCTGGCACCTCGTCCCAACTACATTGCATAAGATATACCACTCGCAATCTCCTGAGTGCTGGAGAAATTGCAAAACTCATGGCACCCAGCTACACATTTGGTGGTCCTGTCCAGTAATACAGCCGATATGGAAGAAAACATATAGGCTTCTCCAATCACTTGGCCTTACTCCCCCCTTCACTCCTGAAGCAGCCCTCCTACACATGCAAATGCCCAATCTCACCCCCTACGGAGAAGCCCTCACAATATATGTCCTTATGGCCACAAAACTAGCCCTGTCAAGGGCCTGAAAAAAAGAGGAACTCCCAGCTCTCTCCCAGATTATCTCCACTGTACACTATATCGGTCAAATGGAACAGTACTCGTATAAAGCTCTTGATAAGACTGACTCTTTCCACGAAATCTGGCTCCCATAGATTACCAAATTCCCAAATTGGACCACAAATCTGTAGGCCACGCCCCAGAACACCCCCCCACTCCTCCCCACATTTCTTTCCCCCTCTCCCCCCCTTTTTTTTTCCCTCCCCCCTACCAAGCTTGAATAACATATGAGCACGACTTTTCTCATACCACCAGCAACAGACACAGTGGGCAAACACACGTTCATTATAGATCACTTTCAGAAAAAGAGACCCTATCCACGCCTTTCTCTATCTCTCACCGCCTTTACATATAGATACCAACACTCTACTTGTATAATACCCCAATATGTCTTTTATCTATATTTGTTTATGTCTCCAGATTGCTTCACTTTAAGGCATTGTTGTTATATATTTATTTGTCTCAATAAAACATATTGTTTAAAAAAAAAAAAAGTAAATATACAGTATACATATATATATAGTACTGTCTAAAGTAATGGTCATGATGACAATGGACTATTATATGCATCTAAGAGGTTAAAATTATTCCTCCAGTTTTACCCATCATTTCCTTGTTTTAGAACAGCATTATCCAAAATATTGGCAACACGGGTTCACTAACAAAATTTACATATGCAAGATAATAAAGCTTAATATGTAATTTGCTACTGCAAACCCAACTCTAATAATACTACGTATCCTGGCTCAACAACTTCTACTACTGTAAATAATACACCTAACCACTGCCCAAAATCAAATGATTTATACATTACATACAGCATGAATCATTGTATGTGATATTTTTCCAGATGCACTTTGTGATGATGTAAATTATGATGACAAATAAAATGCTTCCAGTTATGTCATTAGCAATATAATGCATGAGGTCATGAACAAAAGCCTGGGATGAGCAAAATTCTACTCCTACATTCTGATATTAAGTGGGCACATATACTCCATACATGAATTTGCCTTGCATGCATTTATAAATGTTTATTGAGTGGGCACATATACTCCATACATGAATTTGCCTTGCATGCATTTATAAATGTTTATTGAGTGGGCACATATACTCCATACATGAATTTGCCTTGCATGCATTTATAAATGTTTATTGAGTGGGCACATATACTCCATACATGAATTTGCCTTGCATGCATTTATAATTGTTTATTGACAATAAGTTTCCATACATTAAAAAAAAATTGAAATCTCACTTGTCATTTATTGAGCACAGAGCTCGAAATTTGTTGTTGAAGGTAATACCTTATTTATTTAATACTGTACAACAGGCCATACCCGTACTTTAAATACAATAAAAGAAGATTACCACTTGGTAAAAACACCCTCACAGCCATAGGTTTCCATCCTTGGTGTCCATTTTCTCTTTGTGTTTTGACAGCTTAGTACTAATCAATTTGGTCTATAGAAAAGGGAGAAGTATATCTATATAGGTTATATTTTATATGCACTATTGTAATTTTTATTTACATATCACATCTACATTACTCATTGTAATTCTGAGTAACAATATATACCAAACATTTGTATCTCTAGTCATTGCAGATTGTTTAATATCTAAGTGATAGTGTTCCTGCTGTGTATAATGGATACTTTGAATATCTATCCATATCAAACATCAGAGTCTTTACTTATGCAGATTTTCACTATTTCTAAGTGATAGTGCCGCTATTTACACTGTATTGTGTTAATTTTTTTTTCAAAAACTAATCAATTTGGGATGCCTTGGATCAAAGCTGCACAGGACTTGAGTGATTCTTGCCTAAAAATATTTTTCTGGATCTTCAGGGGAAATTTGACGTGGATCAAAGGAAACTTCTTGCACACAGTTTGAGAATACAAAACTGAACACATTGTTGTGAGATCTAATTTGTGACACTTTATCTTAGAGTTTTTGATCTTCAGATACACATTTCATACTGATGTTATTTTGACTCTATATTAATTTAATTTGTTTGACTTATTTCTTTACTGGTTACTTAAATGAATCAAATTGTATGATTTGTTCTATAAGTTTTGCACTGTATTATAGTTCTTGTATGAAACCTAAATTGTGAGTCAGTCAAGTCACTTGAACTCATGACTTTGCACTTTGCTTTATATGTTCCTCACAACATTTTCTGGGCAATATCCTAGACTGGAGGGTGGGACAGAATCCTGTTACCCCGAGGGTGGGTCAAATAGACAAGGGTTTAGCAAGTCATAGCAGAATCTTGGTGGAGGTAGCACCTTGGCATGGTAGGGTATTCTGGGGGCATAACAGGAAATTTCTAGTTTCATTTGTGAAACTATTATATAAATAAGGAAGAAAGACTGTCAAAAATAATAAAAGTACAGAGCTATCAAACTAGCACCAGTGCAGAAAAGATAGAAAACTCTGTTGAATACTATTTTTTTTTTGCATTTAAACATATTGGGGCCCATTTATCAAAGGGCTTGCGGACCTGATCCGACACTGCGGATCAGGTCCGCAAGACCTCTCTAAATGCGGAGAGCAATACGCTCTCCGCATTTAACATTGCACCAGCAGCTCACAAGAGCTGCTGGTGCAACGCTGCCCCCTGCTGACTCGCGGCCAATCGGCCGCCAGCAGGGAGCTGTCAATCAACCCGATCGTATTCGATCGGGTTGATTTCCGGCGATTCCTGTCCGCCTCCTCAGAGCTGGCGGACAGGGTTATGAAGCAGCGGTCTTTAGACCGCTGCTTCATAAGTTGTGTTTCTGGCGAGTCTGAAGACTCGCCAGAAACACGGCCCTTCAAGCTCCGTACGGAGCTTGATAAATGGGCCTGTATAAATTAACTTTGAATTGCTTTTCTAGGGCCTACTAATGTAATCTGGGATTTAATTTTGACATTAAAATATGAGGAGGAAGAATTTGAAAAACTGTATTTAACAATTATTCAAACAAAAAATATGTACATGTTATTGAAGAGCCATAATTTATTCTTTCAGCACAGTTGGCAGTTCTTGTGTTTTTAAAATGTTGCCCTGCTGCCTTCACCTAATATCAGAAACATCACAGAATTCATGTGATCACTTCCTGTCTCCTGCAGCTGAGGTAACTGGCATGTGAAAAGGACATATGTAGACATTCTGGAATAGCCAGACAAAGATAGCAGGTTAGGAAAAGATAAGTGGACCTTCAACAAGCCAAGTCATGCTTCCTATGATATGACAGGCAGGAATATTGTGAAGCTCCTGCTGTCCCCCAGTGTTTTATTAATTCAGTGCACACCAGGGCTGCCAGCCAAAGTCTATAATCCTGTAAAGGAAAGAATATTCCATATTTTATGAAATCTCATTTCTTTCGAACAAGCGGATCTTTCTGCTACAGCAGCATAATCTGACTGTGATTTAGTGAAAATCCTTGCTATCGTTGGCAAGAAAAAAAGAAAAGAAAAGGAAAATGCATTATAACAGACCCATATTGCAGCAGAATTTAATTCTGCCTATTTTCCTGATTTATTAGAATTCTAGCAGAAAGGGTTAATTACCATTAAACTTGACATTTCAACAATGAATACAATGTTTCATTATTGTAAGTGAAACATTATTGCAATATACATTCATTATTTATTTTGCAGCCTTTTTCTGTAAAATACATCTAAAAAGTGTGCTTGTTCCACTTCCTCACATTGAAGCTTGGGTTAACACTTTTAGGCAATTTATGTGAGCTTCTGTTTACTTTCCCTCACTCCCTAAGCTTCTATTGTGTCATATGCTTTTAAAAGGTGGTTTTGCATCAACAGTCATGATAGGGAAATCATTATTTGCAATAGTAACAAAGCTGAAATAGTGGTGAACCTCCTTAAAGGGACAGTAAAGTCATAATTTGACTTTCATGATTTAGATAGAACATACAATTTTAATCAACTTTCTAATTTACTTCTATTAATTAATGTGCTTCCTTCTCTTGTTATCCTGTGCTGAAAGGTTTATCTAGGTAAGCTCAGGATCAGCAAAGAACAAAAGTTCTAGCTGCTGATTGGTAGCTGCATATATATATCGATTGTCATTGGCTGACTCATGTGTTCAGTTAGAAACCAGTAGTGCATTATTGCTCCTTCAACAAATGATACCAAGAGAATGAAGCAAATTAGATAATAGAAGTAAACTGTAAAGTTATTTAAAATTGTATGTTCTATCTAAATCATGAAATACATTTTTTGGGTTTCATGTCCCTTTAAGGAAATACAAGAGGGCAGGCGACCCTAGTCTGCACATGTGCAAACAAAGTTTGTACTATATCTGAATATTAGTTTGTGATTGGTTAGTAGGATTTTTTTGTTGTTCTGGGGGACAGGGAAATTAGTGAAAATAATAAACATAAAACAATATACTCATTTGACAAAATAAAACTGCAGTTTTCATTGCAAACTTATTGTTATATATGAAGGTTCATAAGCATGTAGTTTACAATTTGTGTTTAATGCCCTTTTAATAGAATATACAATTTGAAAGACTAGGGGGGTTGAATTATCAATGTGCGATCATGTCTGCCGCACATCGATAAATGCCGACAGCATGCGCTGTTGACATTTATCATTGCACAAGCATTTCACAAGAAACGCTTGTGCAATGCCGCCCCCTTCCACTAGAAGGGGTGTCAATCAATCTGATCGTATCCGAACGGGCTAATTGATGTCCGCCACCTCAGAGGTAGCGGACGAGTTAAGGAGCAACGGTCTTAGGACCGATGCTTCTTAACTCCTGTTTACGGCGAACCTGAAGGTTCGCATGGAAACAGATGCATTGGGGCTGATTGACTGTATGACGCAAAGAGCATCATATCAATGATAAATATGAGTCATCAATGGCGGGTATTTTAGTATTTATCATTTAATCTACCTTGAATTTTGTTCAACCTCAATCACATTACCATCAAGAGACTAGTTTTTTTCCATACAGTTTTAAAATGGTCGCCATTTTAATTCTTGTTCATGAATTAGTACAGTTCTAAAAAGTATTTTTAATTTTGTGTAATTCTTGTGTCGTTAAAATATTTTATTTATAAAATTAGAACAATCAATGTCTCAGAAATGTATTATACTAGTATATATATATATATATATATATATATATATATATATATATATAGATATATATATATATATATATAAATATAAATATATATATTTGCAGACAAGCACTCCAGATGAACACTGGTGCCCAGGGTGCAACAGAAAGATCAATACAGTTCAAGAAAGAGAGTGCACTCACCGGGTCTTTTTGCAAGTTGAAGACCCGGTGAGTGCTCTCTCTGGGGACAATTTATTAAGGGCTGAATGGCCCTGAATGCCCTTGTTTTTTGCGCGAGCCTTCAGGCTCTCCTGAAACAGGAGTTAAGAAGCAGAGGTCTTAAGACTGCTGCTCCTTAACTCGTATATGCCTCCTTTGAGGCTGCGGACATCAATCCGCCTAATCTCATACGATCGGGTTGATCGACACCCCCTGCTAGCGGCTGATTGGCCGAGAATCCCCAGGGGGAGGCATTGCACAAGCAGTTTACCAGAACTACTCGTGCAATGTTAAATGCCGACAGCGTATTCTGACGGCCTTCAGCAAAGTCGGGCAGATCATTTCGGTCCGACTGTTAATAAATTGTCCCCTCTTTCTCCAACATTGGTGTGTCCGGTCCACGGCGTCATCCTTACTTGTGGGATATTCTCTTCCCCAACAGGAAATGGCAAAGAGTCCCAGCAAAGCTGGTCACATGATCCCTCCTAGGCTCCGCCCACCCCAGTCATTCTCTTTGCCGTTGCACAGGCAACATTTCCACGGAGATGGTTAAGAGTTTTTTGGTGTTTAAATGTAGTTTTATTCTTCTATCAAGTGTTTGTTATTTTAAAATAGTGCTGGTATGTACTATTTACTCTGAAACAGAAAAGGATGAAGATTTCTGTTTGTAAGAGGAAGATGATTTTAGCAGACAGTAACTGAAATCAATTGCTGTTTCCACACAGGACTGTTGAGATGAAGTAACTTCAGTTGGGGGAAACAGTTAGCAGTCTTTTCTGCTTAAGGTATGACTAGCCATATTTCTAACAAGACCATGTAATGCTGGAAGGCTGTCTTTTCCCCTCATGGGGACCAGTAAGCCATTTTCTTAGTTAAACATAAAAGAATAAAGGGCTTCAAAAAGGGCTTAAAAACTGGTAGACATTTTTCTGGGCTAAAACAATTGCTTTACTAGGCATATTATGCAGATTCTAACTAATTATTGGTATTATAATCTTGGGGAACGTTTAAAAAAACGGCAGGCACTGTGTTGGACACCTTTTTCAGATGGGGGCCTTTCTAGTTATAGACAGAGCCTCATTCTGGGACTGTATAGGGGTTAAATGTAAAAACGGCTCCGGTTCCGTTAATTTAAGCGTTAAAGCTCTGAAATTTGGTGTGCAATACTTTTAATGCTTTAAGACAATGTGGTGAAATTTTGGTGAATTTTGAACAATTCCTTCATACTTTTTCACATATTCAGTAATAAAGTGTTTTCAGCTTGAAATTTAAAGTGACAGTAACGGTTTTATTTTAAAACGTTTTTTGTGCTTTGTTGACAAGTTTAAGCCTGTTTAACATGTCTGTACCATCAGATAAGCTATGTTCTATATGTATGAAAGCCAATGTGTCTCCCCATTTAAATTTATGTGATAATTGTGCCATAGTGTCCAAACAAAGTAAGGACAGTATTGCAACAGATAATGATATTGCCCAAGATGATTCCTCAAATGAGGGGAGTAAACATGATACTACATCATCCCCTACTGTGTCTACACCAGTTATGCACACACAGGAGGCCCCTAGTACATCTAGTGCGCCAATACTTATTACCATGCAACAATTAACGGCTGTAATGGATAACTCCATAGCAAATCTTTTATCCAAAATGCCTACTTATCAGAGAAAGCGCGATTGCTCTGTTTTAAACACTGAAGAGCAAGAGGACGCTGATGATAACTGTTCTGACATACCCTCACACCAATCTCAAGGGGCCATGAGGGAGGTTTTGTCTGATGGAGAAATTTCAGATTCAGGAAAAATTTCTCATCAAGCTGAACCTGATGTTGTGACATTTAAATTTAAATTAGAACATCTCCGCGCACTGCTTAAGGAGGTGTTATCTACTCTGGATGATTGTGACAATTTGGTCATTCCAGAGAAATTATGTAAGATGGACAAGTTCCTAGAGGTTCCGTGCCCCCCGACGCTTTTCCTATACCCAAGCGGGTGGCGGACATAGTAAATAAAGAGTGGGAAAGGCCCGGCATACCTTTTGTTCCCCCCCCTATATTTAAGAAATTATTTCCTATAGTCGACCCCAGAAAGGACTTATGGCAGACAGTCCCCAAGGTCGAGGGGGCGGTTTCTACTCTAAACAAACGCACTACTATTCCTATCGAAGATAGTTGTGCTTTCAAAGATCCTATGGATAAGAAATTAGAGGGTTTGCTTAAAAAGATTTTTGTACAGCAAGGTTACCTTCTACAACCAATTTCATGCATTGTTCCTGTCACTACGGCAGCGTGTTTCTGGTTCGAGGAACTAGAAAAATCGATCAGTAAAGAATCTTCGTATGAGGAGGTTATGGACAGAGTTCAAGCACTTAAATTGGCTAACTCTTTTGTTTTAGATGCCGCTTTGCAATTAGCTAGATTAGCGGCGAAAAATTCAGGGTTTGCTGTCGTGGCGCGCAGAGTGCTTTGGCTAAAGTCTTGGTCAGCGGTTGTGTCTTCCAAGACAAAATTGCTTAACATTCCTTTCAAAGGTAAAACATTATTTGGACCTGATTTGAAAGAGATTATTTCAGACATCACTGGGGGAAAGGGCCACGCCCTCCCACAGGATAGGTCTTTTAAGGCTAATAATAAGCCTAATTTTCGTCCCTTTTGCAGAAACGGACCAGTCTCTAATTCTGTATCCTCTAAGCAAGAGGGTAATACTTCACAACCCAAACCAGCCTGGAAACCAATGCCAGGCTGGAACAAGGGTAAGCAGGCCAAGAAGCCTACCACTGCTACCAAAACAGCATGAAGGGATAGCCCCCGATCCGGTACCGGATCTAGTGGGGGGCAGACTTTCTCTCTTTGCTCAGGCTTGGGCAAGAGATGTTCAGGATCCTTGGGCGCTAGAAATAGTTTCTCAAGGTTATCTCCTGGAATTCAAGGAACTACCCCCAAGGGGAAGGTTCCACAGGTCTCAATTATCTTCAAACCAAATAAAGAGACAGGCATTCTTACATTGTGTAGAAGACCTGTTAAAGATGGGAGTGATACATCCAGTTCCAATAAGAGAACAAGGAATGGGATTTTATTCCAATCTGTTCATAGTTCCCAAAAAAGAGGGAACATTCAGACCAATTTTGGATCTAAAGATCCTAAACAAATTTCTCAGGGTACCATCGTTCAAAATGGAAACTATTCGAACGATCCTACCTACTAAACAGGAAAATCAATTTATGACTACCGTGGATTTAAAGGATGCGTACCTACATATTCCTATCCACAAGGAATATCATCAGTTCCTAAGGTTCGCTTTTCTGGACAAGCATTACCAGTTTGTGGCACTTCCATTTGGATTAGCCACTGCTCCAAGGATTTTCACAAAGGTACTAGGGTCCCTTCTAGCGGTTCTAAGACCAAGGGGCATTGCAGTAGTACCTTACTTGGACGACATCCTGATTCAAGCGTCGTCCCTGTCAAAAGCAAAGGCTCATACGGACATCGTCCTAGCCTTTCTCAGATCTCACGGATGGAAGGTGAACAAAGAAAAAAGTTCTCTGTCCCCGTCAACAAGAGTTCCCTTCTTGGGAACAATAATAGATTCCTTAGAAATGAGGATTTTTCTGACAGAGGTCAGAAAATCAAAACTTCTAAGCTCTTGTCAAGTACTTCATTCTGTTCCTCATCCTTCCATAGCGCAGTGCATGGAAGTAATAGGATTGATGGTTGCAACAATGGACATAGTTCCTTTTGCACGAATTCATCTAAGACCATTACAACTGTGCATGCTCAGACAGTGGAATGGGGATTATACAGACTTGTCTCCGACGATTCAAGTAGATCAAAAGACCAGAGATTCACTCCGTTGGTGGCTGACCCTGGACAATCTGTCACAGGGAATGAGCTTCCGCAGACCAGAGTGGGTCATTGTCACGACCGACGCCAGCCTAGTGGGCTGGGGCGCGGTCTGGGAATCCCTGAAAGCTCAGGGTCTATGGTCTCGGGAAGAGTCTATTCTCCTGATAAACATTCTGGAACTGAGAGCGATATTCAATGCTGTCAGAGCTTGGCCTCAACTAGCAAAGGCCAAATTCATAAGGTTTCAGTCAGACAACATGACGACCGTTGCATATATCAATCATCAGGGGGGAACAAGGACTTCCCTGGCGATGAAAGAAGTGACCAAGATAATTCAATGGGCGGAGGATCACTCCTGCCACTTGTCTGCGATCCACATCCCAGGAGTGGAAAATTGGGAAGCGGATTTTCTGAGTCGTCAGACATTCCATCCGGGGGAGTGGGAACTCCATCCGGAAATCTTTGCCCAAATAACTCAATTATGGGGCATTCCAGACATCGATCTGATGGCGTCTCGTCAGAACTTCAAGGTTCCTTGCTACGGGTCCAGATCCAGGGATCCCAAGGCGACCCTAGTAGATGCACTAGTAGCACCTTGGACCTTCAACCTAGCTTATGTATTCCCACCGTTTCCTCTCATCCCCAGGCTGGTAGCCAGGATCAATCAGGAGAGGGCCTCGGTGATCTTGATAGCTCCTGCGTGGCCACGCAGGACTTGGTATGCAGACCTGGTGAATATGTCATCGGCTCCACCATGGAAGCTACCTTTGAGACAGGACCTTCTTGTTCAGGGTCCATTCGAACATCCGAATCTGGTTTCCCTCCAACTGACGGCTTGGAGATTGAACGCTTGATTTTATCAAAGCGTGGGTTTTCAGATTCTGTAATAGATACTCTGATTCAGGCTAGAAAGCCTGTAACTAGAAAAATTTACCATAAAATATGGAAAAAATATATCTGTGTAATCTAAAGGATTCCCATGGAACAAGATAAAAATTCCTAAGATTCTATCCTTTCTACAAGAAGGTTTGGAGAAAGGATTATCTGCAAGTTCTCTGAAGGGACGGATCTCTGCTTTATCTGTTTTACTTCACAAAAGACTGGCAGCTGTGCCAGATGTTCAAGCATTTGTTCAGGCTCTGGTTAGGATCAAGTCTGTTTACAGACCTTTGACTCCTCCCTGGAGTCTAAATCTAGTTCTTTCAGTTCTTCAAGGGGTTCCGTTTGAACCCTTACATTCCGTAGATATTAAGTTATTATCTTGGAAAGTTTTGTTTTTGGTTGCAATTTCTTCTGCTAGAAGAGTTTCAGAGTTATCTGCTCTGCAGTGTTCTCCGCCCTATCTGGTGTTCCATGCAGATAAGGTGGTTTTGCGTACTAAGCCTGGTTTTCTTCCGAAAGTTGTTTCCAACAAAAATATTAACCAGGAGATAGTTGTACCTTCTTTGTGTCCGAATCCAGTTTCAAAGAAGGAACGTTTGTTACACAATTTGGACGTAGTCCGTGCTCTAAAATTCTATTTAGAGGCTACTAAAGATTTCAGACAAACATCTTCCTTGTTTGTTGTTTATTCTGGTAAAAGGAGAGGTCAAAAAGCGATTTCTACCTCTCTTTCCTTTTGGCTTAAAAGCATTATCCGATTGGCTTATGAGACTGCCGGACGGCAGCCTCCTGAAAGAATCACAGCTCACTCCACTAGGGCTGTGGCTTCCACATGGGCCTTCAAGAACGAGGCTTCTGTTGACCAGATATGTAAGGCAGCGACTTGGTCTTCACTGCACACTTTTGCCAAATTTTACAAATTTGATACTTTTGCTTCTTCGGAGGCTATTTTTGGGAGAAAGGTTTTGCAAGCTGTGGTGCCTTCCATTTAGGTGACCTGATTTGCTCCCTCCCTTCATCTGTGTCCTAAAGCTTTGGTATTGGTTCCCACAAGTAAGGATGACGCCGTGGACCGGACACACCAATGTTGGAGAAAACAGAATTTATGCTTACCTGATAAATTACTTTCTCCAAAGGTGTGTCCGGTCCACGGCCCGCCCTGGTTTTTTAATCAGGTCTGATGAACTATTTTCTCTAACTACAGTCACCACGGTATCATATGGTTTCTCCTATATATATTTCCTCCTGTCCGTCAGTCGAATGACTGGGGTGGGCGGAGCCTAGGAGGGATCATGTGACCAGCTTTGCTGGGACTCTTTGCCATTTCCTGTTGGGGAAGAGAATATCCCACAAGTAAGGATGACGCCGTGGACCGGACACACCATTGGAGAAAGTAATTTATCAGGTAAGCATAAATTCTGTTTTCTTAAACTGTGTATATATATATATATATATATATATATATATATATATATATACAGTTGCAATAAAAAGTATGTGAACCTTTTGGAATGATATGGATTTCTGCACAAATTGGTCATAAAATGTGATCTGATCATCATCTAAGTCACAACAATAGACAATCATAGTCTGCTTAAACTGATAACACACAAAGAATGAAATGTTGCCATGTTTTTATTGAACACACCATGTAAACATTCACAGTGCAGGTGGAAAAAGTATGTGAACCCTTGGATTTAATAACTGGTTAAACCTCCTTTGGCAGCAATAACTTCAACCAAACGTTTCCTGTAGTTGCAGATCAGACGTGCACAACGGTCAGGAGTAATTCTTGACCATTCCTCTTTACAGAACTGTTTCAGTTCAGCAATATTCTTGGGATGTCTGGTGTGAATCGCTTTCTTGAGGTCATGCCACAGCATCTCAATTGGGTTGAGGTCAGGACTCTGACTGGGCCACTTGAGAAGGCGCATTTTCTTCTGTTTAAGACATTCTGTTGTTGATTTACTTCTATGCTTTGGGTTATTGTCCTGTTGCAACACCCATCTTCTGTTGAGCTTCAGCTGGTAGACAGATGGCCTTAAGTTCTCCTGCAAAATGTCTTGATAAACTTGGGAATTCATTTTTCCTTCGATGATAGCAATCCGTCCAGGCCCTGACGTAGCAAAGCAGCCCCAAACCATGATGCCCCCACCACTATACTTCACAGTTGGGATGAGGTTTTGATGTTGGTGTGCTGTGCCTCTTTTTCGTCACACATAGGCCTCTAGTTATCAAGGTCTGTCGGACCTTAACCGACAGCGCGGATCAGGTCCGACAGACCTTGCTGAATACGGCGAGCAATACGCTCGCCTTATTCATCATTGCACCAGCAGCTCACAAGAGCTGCAGGTGCAATGCCGCCCTCTGCAGACTTGCGGCCAATGGGCCGCCAGCAGGGGGGTGTCAATCAACCCGATCGTACTCGATCGGGTTGATTTCTGGTGATCTCTGTCCGCCTACTCAGGGCAGGCGGACAGGTTATGGAGCAGCGGTCTTTGTGACCGCTGCTTCATAACTGCTGTTTCTGGCACACTCTTTTGTGCAAGGCATCATTCACATCAGGCAATGCTTCTTGTGAAAAGCAAACACAGAACTGGTGTGTGTTTTTTTATAGGGCAGGGCAGCTGTAACCAACACCTCCAATCTCATCTCATTGATTGGACTCCAGTTGGCTGACATCTCACTCCAATTAGCTCTTGGAGATGTCATTAGTCTAGGGGTTCACATACTTTTTCCACCTGCACTGTGAATGTTTACATGGTGTGTTCAATAAAAACATGGCAACATTTCATTCTTTGTGTGTTATTAGTTTAAGCAGACTGTGATTGTCTATTGTTGTGACTTAGATGATGATCAGATCACATGTTATGACCAATTTGTGCAGAAATCCATATCATTCCAAAGGGTTCACATACTTTTTCTTGCAACTGTATATACACAAAATGAGATGCACTCTCACAAACAGTCCTTCACATGTATATATATATATACTGTATATATATATATATATATATATATATATATATATATATATATACACAAAATGAGGTGCACTCTCACAAACAGTCCTTCACATGCCAGGGTGCTTGAATAGGGGTATGATATAAAAAGCAAAAGTAAGCACTCTCTGGTCTTAGTAGTAGAAAACAGCGTAGTTTATTTAGTGACGTTTCGGGGAATGCTCCCCTTCATCAGACCCTATATATATATATATATATATATATATATATATATTTATATTTATATATTACCATGAAGCATCCCTAATATTTGTACATTATCTTATTATATACTTATTATGTAATCCCTAATTCATTTTTCACACCCTTTTATAGTTTAGTAACATACATTAATATCCCTTTGATTCCTATGGCATTCGGGAGCTCAAAGGTGGCGGATTGAGCATCAGAATTGGTGCATCAATCGAGACGTGAATGTATCTGTTGAATGTTTTATAAATTTTAATTTGGTTGAATGAAGCGTATGTTACAGCAATTTGAGTTACATTTGACAATGTTGACACGATAACTATTTTCAGAGATTTACAGTTGAATATTTGATTATCTTTGATAAATGGAGACCTATGTGTACACTGGGACAAGTGTACAAAGAGTTACAAAAATCTTTATATTATGCCGTCATTGTCCTCAGGTCACCACATCTGTTTTTCTTTCTGGCCAAGAAAATAATTCTATAATTAATAATAATATATTATACAGCACAGTCAGAAAGTATTCAGACTCCTTTATTTTTTCCCAGTGTTATTGTGATGAGAGCAGGATGTGATGTCACTAGTTTGGGGGCGGGGGCTTAGGTCCGGTATCTGTGTCGCAGTTAGTTTAGTACAATCAACCTGACTAGATGTGAATTGCTATGCTCTGTAATAAAATAGAGTTGTACCATCATTGCTGTGTCCTACATATGTCCTGCATCTCATGACATGGTGTCAGAAGTTCTGGACTGCGCTTCTGTTCCTGATCGATTGCAATGTCAAAGTTTACCATACCTGAGCCTTTTGACTTCTCTCAGCCTGCAGCTTGCCCCACATGGTGTCAGCGGTTTCAGCACTTCAGGATTGCTTCCAAACTGAACAAGGAGAGTGGTGAAGTACAAGTTAATTCTCTTTTATACTCTATGGGGAAAGATGTGGAGCCAGTGTTCAATGCTTTTACTTTCCAAGAAGGGGAAGAATTTAACTTTGATATAGTTATGGATAAACTCAGTGCCCACTTTGTGCCCAAAAGAAATGTGATTCATGAGAGAGCTTGTTTTCACAAAAGTAATCAGCGTGTGGGAGAATCTGTGGAGTCATTTGTGCGCAGCCTGTATGAATTAGCTGAATTCTGTGAGTTTGGTGTTGCTAAAGAAGAGCAAATCAGAGACAGGATAGTTATTGGAATTGCAGATGCTGAAGTCTCCCTGAAGCTGCAGTTAGAGCCTGATTTAACGTTAGACGGGGCTATTAGGATGGCCCGCCAGAGTGAACTGCTGAAAAAGCAAAGTGCTGATCTGAGGTCTGAGAGTATTGTGGATGAAGTGCAACAGTCTAGGAAAACTGCTAGTGAAAGGCACAGTGTGAGTGGTAGATCTAAAGTACTGGAAAGGCCTAGAAGTGGATGGGTGCAACATGGCCGATGCACGCGGTGCTACCGGGCTCATGATCAAAGTGCTATATGCCCGGCCAGAGATAAAAGATGCAGAAAATGCAACAGAATAGGCCATTTTGAAGTGGTGTGTAAATCTGAATACATTAAGGAGATGCAGGTGGACAGTGACTAGGAGGGTCAGGAAGTGTCTTTTGTGGGGTCTGTTGTGGAACGGACAAGCTCAGAGGAAGATTGGAAAGTTACTTTTACTGTAATGGGAGCCAAAGTTGATTTTAAGATTGACACAGGAGCAGATATCACTGTAATGTCTTTTGCTGAATTTATGAAACTGCCTCGACAGCCCCAGCTGGCGAAGGTTACTACAAATGTCCATAGTCCTGGTGGCCGCATTGATTGTGTGGGGAAATTTCTTGCCAGCTGTGAGTACAAGCAAAGGAAGTTCACCATGAGGGTGCATGTGATCCGAGGTCAGTGTGTTAACAGTTTACTGAGCAGAAAAGCAGCCTGTGACTTGGGCCTCGTGGCCAGAGTGAATGAGATTTCCGAAGATATGTTTGGCGAGTTGGGCCTACTGAACTGCAAACCTGTCCGTATAGCACTTAAAAGTGACGCAGTCCCATACAGTATTTCTACCCCTCATAGAATCCCGTTCCCGCTCATGCCTCAAGTGGAGAAAGAGCTTATGCGCATGAAGTCTATGGGGGTTATTGAAGAGGTTGTTGAAGCGATTGATTGGTGTGCCCCCATTGTTCCAGTTGCAAAGAAAAACGGAAAGGTGCGCATCTGTGTGGACCTGAAAAGGTTGAATGAAGCAGTGAAGAGAGAGAGATTTGTGCTGCCGACATTAGAAGATATAGCTCCAAAGTTGGCTGGGGCAAAGTTCTTTTCCACATTAGACGCTTCTAGCGGCTTTTGGCAGATCCCCCTGGTTCCAAAGTGCCGCAAACTGACTACCTTTATCACACCGGTAGGTCGGTTCTGCTTCTGCAGACTCCCCTTTGGGATATCCTCCGCTCCTGAAATCTTTCAAAGGGAAATGAGTTCTCTCCTGAGTGACCACGTGGGCACAGCGGTCGTCATGGACGACATTCTAGTGTATGGGTCTACAGTGGAGGAGCATGATCAGCGTTTAAGTTGTGTGCTACAGGCTATCAAAGAGTCTGGGCTGAAGCTGAATAAAGAAAAATGTCATTTTAGGAAAACTGAATTATGCTACTTTGGGCATATCATCAACGGGGATGGCATCAAGCCAGACCCAGAGAAAATTTGTGCTATTGAACAGATGAAAAGCCCTTCTGATGTACATGAGCTGAGACAGATATTGGGCCTTGTAAACTACGTGGGCAAGTTTCTTCCAGATTTATCAACAGTTTTACACCCTGTCACAGAGTTGCTTAAGAAAGACGTTGCCTGGGTCTGGGGACCTTCACAAGAAAAAGCTTTTCTGCATGCCAAGTCCCTGCTGGGGTCTGCCCCAATGCTGGGGTTCTACGACCCTTCAAAAAAGACTGTGGTTAGTGCCGATACAAGCAGTTATGGGTTGGGGGCTGCACTCCTGCAGCTGAATGACAACAAACTACAGCCTATCGCCTACTGTTCCCGCACACTGACGGCTGCGGAGTCAAAATACGCTCAAATTGAGAAAGAGTGCCTGGCTGCAGTTTGGGCCTGTGAGCGCTTTCAGCGTTATCTAGTGGGTTTGGAGAAATTTAGTCTGGAAACTGACCACAAACCGCTAGTCCCTCTAATCAGTTCTTATGACATTGACAAAACACCCTTGAGATGCCAGAGACTTTTAATGAGACTGCTCAGGTTCAATGTTCAGGCAGTGCATGTGCCGGGGAAACAACTGGTTGTGGCAGATACACTATCCAGGCTCCCGCTGGCTGCTGCTGAAGAATCCACCACGGAATCGGATGTGAAAGTGTATGTTGATTCAGTTCTGGCCTCTAAGTCCATTTCTTCAAGAAAACTGGAAGAGATAAAGAGAGAGACATATTTGGCCACAGATCTGCAAGAAGTTATAAGGTACATAAAAGAAGGCTGGCCCGAGAGCCGGGCAGCCTAGATGTCTTTAAGTGCTTACCAGCCAGAGAGGTCGCAGCTCACAGAGCTGGAGGGGTTGGTGCTGTTCCAAGACCGCATTGTAATTCCTGTCAGCATGAGGAAAGAGATGTTAAACAGGATTCACGATGGTCACTTGGGCATTACAAAGTGCAGAGAAAGGGCAGGTACAGCTGTGTGGTGGCCTGGGATCAGCTCCGACATTGCAAATCATGTGTCTAAATGTGCCTTTTGCCGGGAACGCTGGCCTACTCAGAGAAGGGAGCCCTTGATGTCTACTCCGCTGCCTGCGGGGCAGTGGCAGAAAATAGCTGCTGATTTGTGTGAACTGCACGGGAAAACGTTTCTTGTTGTGATCGACTACTATTCCAGGTATTTGGAAATTGCACCCCTGAATGATATCACAAGTCAGGCCGTTATCATTCGCCTGAAGAGCTTGTTCGCCCGCTGGGGCATTCCAATGGAGCTGGTGAGTGATAATGGTATGCAGTTCGCTTCTACAGAGTTCAGTGCTTTCAGCAGGGAATATGATTTTGTACATTCCACGTCAAGTCCACATTATCCGCAGGCCAACGGAATGGCTGAAAGGGCAGTTCAAACAACAAAATTCATTCTAAAGCAATCTGAGCCGTACCTAGCCCTCTTGTCATACATGGTGACGCCCATTCAAGCCACCTGGTTTAGCCCGGAACAGCTGATGCTAGGACGCCAGATTCGCACCACTTTACCCTCAGTGGGTGTCTTCAAGCCGCCTGGCCCTGTTCCTCGGGACGAAGTCCTTAGAAGGGATGAAGAGGCCAAAAAGGGTTATCGTTTCTTCTATGACAGGAGACATTCTGTCAGGCCTTTACAGGAACTGAAAGCGGGCCAAAGTGTCAGAATTAAACTGGATGATGAGAAGAAATGGAAGATGCCTGCTACGGTAGTGGGCCACTCTCCAGAACCAAGGTCTTACACAGTCCTTACAGAGGGAGGGACGGTTACACGCCGTAACCGAAGACATCTTCAACCTGTACCTGAGAGTCTGGAACCGGATACCTCAGTACCACCGCCGGTGGGATCCCCTGTTCTAAGAGAGGTGCCTTCCCCTCAGCAAGATCACAGCGGGGATATATCTTTGCCTCCAGCAGACACTAATTCACCATCTTCTGTACCAGAGGACAGTTCATGCAAAGTTACATCAAGCGGAAGAGTGGTGAAAATTCCGGCCCGATATAGGGACTGACTTTAGCTGACCGGAAGTATGGGCAGAATAATCCCATGGTCACTGTGGACTAGGGTAGTCTACCCCGATGTCCAAGTCAGGATGTAATTTATTTGTTCATGTTTTCTAATCTATTTGTTTATATAATGTTCAAAAACAAAATGTTGTTGTATACTCAGTTTGTGTACCTTGTTATTTGTTATATGCAAATGTATGCTTCGCCTTTGAAAAAGGGGAAGATGTGATGAGAGCAGGATGTGATGTCACTAGTTTGGGGGCGGGGGCTTAGGTCCGGTATCTGTGTCGCAGTTAGTTTAGTACAATCAACCTGACTAGATGTGAATTGCTATGCTCTGTAATAAAATAGAGTTGTACCATCATTGCTGTTTCCTGCATATGTCCTGCATCTCATGACAGTTATGTTACAACTTTATGCTTATTTTTCACTTCAATGTACACTATATACACCATAATGACAAAGTAGAAAACAGATTTTTGATAACTTTGCAGCTTTATTAAAAAGAAAAAAATGGAAATATCACATTAACTTTGAAGTATTCAGACCCTTTACTCAGTACTTAGTTGAAGCACCTTTGGCAGCCACTACAGCTTCAAGTCTTTTTGAATATGATGTTAAACATTTTGCACACTTGGATTTTTTTTTTTTGCTATTCTTCTCTGCAGATCCTCTCAAGCCCTTAGGTTGGATGGGGACGGTCAGTTGACAGCCATTTTCAGGCTGGGAACCTTCAATTCAGGACATTTTTTTGTAGCATTCCCCAGATCTGTGTCTCGACACAATCTTGTCTCTGAGCTCCGCGGACAGTTCGTTTAAACTTGTGGCTTGTTTTATTGCTCTGATATGCATTTTCAGAGACCTTAAATAGGGCTAGATTATGAGAGGAGGGCTATTTATCGCTCCTGCTTGCACACTAACACTGCTAAGAAGTACATTTGTTTAATGTAAAAATATATTTTAGAAAAATTAAAATCAATATATTTGTAATAGTATTTCTAATGCTCTTTTTAAATGTTATATTCTAATTATTCTATATTCGAAATAGAAAAATTTGATTCAACAAAAAGCCAAAGTTAGAATGTAATACACGCACTACTTCCGACGTGCCCGACCTCCCATAAACCCATTATTGCTTGCGCACGGCTGTTAGCGCGACACTCGTAATCTAGTCTATAGACAGCTGTGTTCCTTTCCAAATCATGTTCAATCAATTAAATTTGCCACAGGTGGGCTCCAATCAAAGTGTAGAAAGATGATCCAGAGAAATGGAATGCACCTGAGCTAAATTTCAAGTGTCATAGCAAAGGGTCTGAATACTTATGGCAATTCGATATTTCATTTTTTATTTTTTTTATAAATCTGCAGTTTTAAAAAATCTTGTTTTTGCTTTGTCATTATGGGGTATGGAGTGTAGATTGATGTGAAAAAAAAAATTAAACAATTTTAGCATAAGGGTGCAACATAACAAAATGTGAAAAAAATTTAAGGGGTATGAATACTTTCTGAATACACTGCATATGGCTCAGATATGCATTAAAGGAGCATGAAACCTGCATCTGAAATCTACATTTAAATCTGATCTTAATGTATTTGTTGCCTGAAATGTTGCTGTCATTAAGAACAGTACTCCAAAACTGTACATCTAGATATAGGGGCCTATTTATTAACGGCCGAATGTGCCACAATACATCTGTTTCCGCACGAGCCTTCAGGCTTGCCAGAAACAGGAGTTAAGAAGCAGCAGTCTTAAGACCGCTGCTCCTTAACTCGGATTCCGCATGAGGCGGCGGACATCAATCAGCCCAATAGCATACGATAGAATTGATTGACACGGTATTGCACAAGCATTCAGTGATGTCGGGCCGATATGATCCGCTACAGCCCCATTGGGTTCAATTTATGAAACTGCAGATTCATGCAATCCTACAACAGCAAATTCTCTACCTGGTGGATTAAACCACCCTGGATTAATGCGACTGGGTGATTGAAAACCCCTACTTATCAGGACACATGAGTTCTGTATTGCTGGTGGCAAACAAAAGTGGACAAGATCCTTGTCTGAGAACATTGTTTGCCCACAGCTTCTTAAATGTGGTTTTTACTCCATTTTGACTGGATAAAAGCCATTTAGGTTTTTTTGTTGCATATGAAAGAGTTAACATAATTTTAGTTGCATAATTAGAATTATCACTAACATAGATAGAAGATATTTAGTACAATCAGGGGATATAGAAGTGACTTGATACATACCATGTAATAATGATTTTTATAATCTAATATTGTGAAAACCTGAATGATATTCCCATAAAAGTAATTAGAAATCTAATATTTGAGATTTATAGTAATGGTTTGTCTCTAAATCTATGTGTGTCATAACTTGATTAATCCAAGACTGTAATGTAGGCATTTCTGATACCCCCCCCCCATAATTATAAAATAGCTTGGGTTTGTTAACTAAGGGATAATTTATTTGGTATTTACACTTTAGCTGTGGAGATACATTTCAGTGTACTTTTAAAATGTTAATTGTGTTCTTAATGACTATACCAGCTGTATAGTATTAAATGTTCAGAAAATGTATCATTTAGGTTTATTTTTTGCATTGAAATAGATAGTTTTGTTCATTGGAAACACACCTAAACTGATAATTGAAATAAGTTTTGTTTTTGTGTGTAGAAAGATTAAGATATAGATTTGGGAACAATTGTAGGTGATTTTAATTAGCAATTGTGCTATTTCAAATACAAAATTAAACACAAAGGAACACTTTTCCATACATTTAATTCTCTGCATGTGGTATAACAAGTCAATAAACATATTAGGGGAATACAATTATACATTACATTGTCCCTTTAAATAGACAGATAGAATAATCTAATGGGATTTGACTTTGAAATAGTTTGTTAATATACTGAGACATTTGTCAGAAAATACCAATATGTGGACACGACCACCAGATATAATGTGTGCTATTATCTCCACATCCATGCCAGATTCTATCTGAAGCACCCTGAAATAGTTATTGGATTTTTTGTTGTATAAGATACAAGCCCCCGATATTCAAAGCATCAACAGACCGTCAGGAAACTGCTTTGCTGGCCTCTTCGGCATTGCAGTCCGACAGTCTGTCAACATATTCTACGGAAAGTGGCATTTCCAAGCAATGCTGGCGAGACATCGGCACTTGTCAGCATTTTGCTGTGGCCAAAGGGGGCCCTATTTAAAGTGGGCCTTCACGACGCAGAGAGTGTGCTCACTGAAACTAAAAATAGTTTCCGTGTAGGCCCACTTCAAATATTGCTGTGGTGACCTAAAGTTTTATTACACCTACACTAACTAGCTCAGGTGATGTAGTCTTGACGGCTGATAGCTGGCGAGGACAAACATGGCCACCCTCCTCGTAATCTGTACCTTCGCTGATTTGAACATATCGATCTTGTGTTTATGTGTCCGAATCAAAGTGCAGGCTACTCCCACTAGCACGCCCTGCTAACTCCCACAGAACGCCTATATCTACATCATACCAAAGCTACACTCCCTCTGCTCTGCCTCGCTACCTCCCACAGACCACCTACACCTAAGTCACAGCTAATCTACACCCCCCGTACACTGCCAGCTAACTTTCCCTGACCGTATACACCTTCATCATGCCTAACCTACACACCTACTGAAATGCCCAGCTAAATCCCTAATACCACTTACACTTAAGCCATGTCTAACCTACACTCCTCTGGAACGCCCCAGCTAACTCCCACATACTGCTTACTGTCAAAAAATAACTAATTTTAATAAACTATACTAAATATAGTATAGTAACTATGAAGCTATGCTACTAAAATAAAAATCAATGTTTTAAGTAATGTGTCACAGAGATGCACTAAAACGCCTGCGACAGACTGCCAGAGGGCAGACAAAATCTCGCCGCTTAGCACCAGATTGGAATTGAGCCTGGTCTGACACTTTTTAAAAGGGTGCCCCCCAAACAGGGTGCAAGGAATCCCCCTTTTTAGTATTTTTTTTAATAATTTTTTGTAACTTACGGGCTTTAGTTTAGAGGGAGGGGTTAGGTGTTAGGTAGAGTAGGGATAGGTTGCGTTTGAGGTTGTGGCAATTTAGGTAACATTTTTATTTACATACACCTAGATTACAAGTTTTGCACTATAGAGGGTGCAAAATGAACGCAACAAAAGTTGCGTTATTTCACTTCCCATAGCTCTGCCATTACGAGTTTTTGAAAAGCCGCATTGTACATGCAATATGGTTGCGTTGAGCTCCATACCACACAAAATACAAGCGCTGCTTTGACGTGCTTGTGCACACATTCCCTATAGACATCAATGGGGAGAGAGTGTTAGAAAAAAACCTAACACCTGCGATCGCGGAATGAAAAGCTCCGTAATGCAACCCCATTGATGTCTATGGGGAAAAAAAGATAAGTTTAAACCTAACACCCTAACATAAACCCCAGGTCTAAACACCCCTAATTCGATTCCCCCGCCGACACCTACATAATGTTATTAACCCCTAATCTGCCGCTCCCGATATTGCCGCCACAGAAATAAATCTATTAACCCCTAATCTGCCGCTCCCGATATCTACATTATAACTAATAGTTATATTGTAGCTAGCTTAGGTTTTATTTTTATTTAACAGTCAAGTTTATATTTATTTTAACTAGGTAAACTAGTTAGTAAATAGTTATTAACTATTTACTAACTACCCAGTTAAAATAAATACAAACTTACCTGTGAAATAAAAGTAAAACCTAAGCTGCCTTACACTAAAACCTAACATTACAAAAAAACCAACTAACATTAAAAAAAACTACCATTACAAAAAATAAAAAACTCTAAAATTACAAAAAAAAAAAAAACTAACATTACAAAAAATAACAAATGAAATTATCCAAAACAATAAAAATTATTTCTTTTCTAATACCCTGTTTAAAAAAAAAACACCCGAAAATAAAGAACCCTAAACTATAATTAACTATCAAGGGCCCTTAAAAGGGCCTTTTTTGTAGGGCATTGCCCTAAAGGAATAAGTTCTTTTGCTGCAATAGAAAAACAAACACCCCCTAACAGTATACAGTACAAACCCCCACCCCCCAAACCCATAAAATAAAAATAAAGTTAAACCTAATCTAAAAAAAACCCAGCCAAAAAAAATTAATAAAACCTAACACTAACCCCTTTTTGGTACTCACAGTTGCTGAAGTCCGGCTTGAACGATCTTCATCCCAGCGGCTCTATCTTCATCCATCGAGGGACCGGCATCTTCTTCATCCCTGCGGAGGCGGCGTGGTTGATGCGAGGAGGCGGCAGTCCAGATGAAGGTCCAAGGTGGAGGTCCAGACGAACATCCAGGCGGAGGTCCAGGCAAAGGTCCAAGGCAGAGGTCCAGGCAGAAGTCCAAGGAGGAGGTCCATCGATCCAGCGCAAATAGGAATACAATGGTACCCCCAGTATAAAAGGGGTACCTTGCATTTGAATCCTCAATGTGTGGCAGATGAAGAGGACCTCCACATCAGATCGATGGACCTTCGCCTTGGACCTTCGACTGGACCTCTACCTTGGACCTTCGCCTGGACCTCCGCCTCCGCGCATCGACCACTCCGCCTCTGTAGGGATGAAGAAGATGCCTGTCCCTTGAAGGATGAAGATGGAGCCGCCTGGATGAAGATGGAGCCGTCTGGATGAAGATAGAGCTGCAGGGATGAAGATTGTTCAAGCCAGACTTCAGCAACTGTGAGTACCTAAAGAGGGGTTAGTGTTAGGTTTTTTAAGTTTTTTTGGGGTGGGTTTTAATTTTTAGATTAGGGTTTGGGCTTGTCTTAAAAGAGCTCAATGCCCTTTAAGGGCAAGAAAAAGAGCTGAATGCCCTTTTAAGGGTGATGCCCATACAAATGCCCTTTTCAGGTTTTTTATTTTGTGGGGTTAGTTGGGTGATGGGTTTTACTGTTGGGGGGGTCTTTGTATTTTTTTACAGGGAAAAGAGCTGATTTCTTTAGGGCAATTCCCTACAAAAGGCCCTTTTAAGGGCTATTGGTAGTTTATTGTAGGCTAGGTTTTTTTTATTTTGGGGGTGATTTTTTATTTTGATAGAGCTATTAGATTTGGTGTCATTGTTTTTATTTTGGATAATTTCATTTGTTATTTTTTATAATTTAGTATTTTTTTATGTTTTGTAATTTATTATTTTTTATTTTTTGTAACTGTAGATTTAATTTTTTTAGTAGTGTTAGGTTTTTTTAATGAGTAATTTATTTTATTGAGTTATTTTAATTTTAGTCTAATAGTAATGTTAGTTTAATTTATAGTTTAAACTTAGGTTTTTTTTCAAAGGTATGTTTTTATTTATTTTAAGATAGGGATCTTGTAATTTTAAGTTAGGGAGTTGTTAGGTTTAGGGGTTAATAGTTTAATTTAGTTTTGGTGATGTGGGGGGCTGGCGGTTTAGGGATTAATAGGTTTATTTAGTGGAAGTGATGTGGGAGGCCAGAGCTTTAGGGGTTAATAACTTTATTTAGTGGCAGCGATGTCGGGGAGCGGCAGGATAGGGGTTAATAGATTTATTTTAGTGTAGGTGATGTTGGGGTGCAGGGAAATAGGAGTTAATAACTTTAGTATTGTGGCGGCGATTTCGGGAGTGGCAGATTAGGGGTTAATAACTTTATGTAGGTGGCGGCGATGTCGGGGACGGCAGATTAGGGGTGTTTAGACTTGGGGTTTATGTTAGGGTGTTTACACGTTACTTTTTTCGGCAGAATAAGGGTTAATATATTTATTATAGTATGGGCAATGTTGGGGTACGGGGGAATAGGGTTTAATAACTTTAGTATAGTGGCGACGATGTCGGGGAGAGGCGGAATAGGGGTTAATAAATTTTATTAGGGGCGATGATGTCAGGAGCAGCAGATCAGGGGTTAATAACTTTAATATAGTGTTTGCGATGCGGGAGGGCCTCGGTTTAGGGGTTAATAGGTAGTTTATGGGTGTAAGCAGTGGCGTAGCGTGGGGGGGGCAACAGGGGCGGTTGCCCCGGGCGCATAATTCTGAGGGGCGCATCCAGCCTCAACTTAGCAAAGGGAAGAAGGGAGGCTAAAAATTCTGACAGGCCCCCAGCTCTGTTCTGCGACCCGTCAGGAATGTGGTGATGCCGCGACTAAGGTAAGGTGTCAGGACCAGACTTACTTATAGCCCTGTTTTTGCCTGATACTAGCAACACGCAAAATGCAGCTTAATTACAGTTCTATTATTACCCAACAATTAAGTTCTCTTCCAACAAAGGACCCAGAGCCAGAATGCCATGCATTGCCTGGGGCACTTTTTAAGGATCTCTAAGCAGAGGAATCCTTAAAAAGTGCAATTAATCTCTTTCAAACCCGTGGCACTGGTGGCAGCATGGCTGGGCTCTGCCCTTCTGTTAACCCCAGTTACCTAGTTAGTGAGATGATGGGGTGATCAGAGACCATAATTTCATGTTTGACCGGATTCTGATTACAACTTACGCCATCTTGTCCTTGCACAAAAAAAGTATATTTGTAACTGTTTATAAAAATGAGGCCTTGTTTCCTGTATTTGATTTTTCCCCTTCATGATCTTCCTAGGGCAGAAGTAGATTTAGGGATTTGTGTGCTGTCTGGCACCAGGATTGTGCTGCTGACCAGGCATTTCACTGTGTTTGTCTCCTATCAAAGAAGTCCTATGAATTCACCATCTTGAATCTATTTCTTGCTGGACTCCTGAGGTGTGGACTTTTACTGATTTTTATGGTTTGGGTGCTCATTGCCTTTTTTATTTACATTAAACCCACGCTTACTGCATTTAAAATAAAAAAATAACTATAATTTGTGTTAGTAAATAAATTTAACAGCACCCCCCTAAATACCATACACCCTCCCCCCATATATGTATGTAATGCTGGGTTGTCTGTCCCATGCCCCTTTTATATTGATTACTTACAATTGTTATATTTATTAAGGTAGAATATATACCCCACTTTTATATGTCATTGGCACCCAAAAGACAGTCTGCCCAGCAGGGACAACCTTATGTAACAGCTGCCAACCTGTGTGTCCCCTTTTCCTCTTTTTAACGACTTACCAAAAACCTATTGCACCACATATACAATATGGGTTGCTGCAATGTGGGGGTGGGTGCACCCTGTGGTCTGCAGTATTTGTACCATGAAGTTTTACAGATCAGGACATGTCACCACCAGATGGGGGTTAAGGGGGGTTTTCCCCCATGTGTAAAACGAGAATAAATCTTAAAATTTAATATTGTATATATTTGCCCAGCTCTGGAGAGCTGCAGACAGGGTTTGATCACAGGGGGATAGCACATAATGCTTGCAGGCTTCACCCACCGCCTCTTGTATTGCCAATATATTATTTTCATGGCTTTGTTTGTAAGGCGCTACTGATTAGCAGCTGCTTATGACAAGGGACATATTTTGGGGATATGGGTATCATCAGCAATAACTGTTAGTTATCCAGTAAAGATGGTTAAGGGAGCATTTTGTGGGAGAGGAGACAGTGTCCCTTGCTTTATGTGATCTACCAGGCTTGGGTCTTTGCTTGGTTTGTCCCAAATGTAAGAAGAAGCAGCATATCTAAAATGGGGTTGGGGGGGGCGCAATACTTGCCTTGCCCTGGGCACTGACAACCCACGCTACGCCACTGGGTGTAAGTGCACTTTGTAACACATTAGTTGTGAGTTTTGTGTAACAGTTTTGTTGCATAAAACTCATAACTACTGGTCTTAGATTGAGAAACGGATTGTGTCGGTATAGGCTGGAACGCAAGTTTTTTTAGCCTCACTGCAAAACTCGTAATGGCAGCGCTATGGGAATCCCATGAAAAAACGTAATTTTTTTGAGTGCAGGACTAGCGTTGCGTTATAGGCTAAAAGGCTTGGGGTACAGCTATAAGAACAAGACTCGTAATGGCTGTATTGCTGTTTTAACACTGAAATAATCATTTTTTCAGCATTAAAATATGAACGCAAAACTCGTAATCTAGGTAATAGATTTGAATTTTTTTCTTAATTTAGGGGGTTTAGATTAGAGGGGGATTAGGTGTTAGGTCAGTTTGTGTTTTGGGTATGTGGCGGTATAGGGGTTAATAGCTTTCTTCTTGCGTGGGTACAGTACGTGCTGGCATAGGAGTTAATAGTTTAGTACTTGAGTGGGTATGTGGCTGCATAGCGGTTAATAGTTTTGTACTTGCGGTGGGTATGTGGTGGCATAAAGGTTAATAGCTTAGTACTTGCAGTGGGTATGTGGCAGTACAGAGGTTAATAGTTTAGTACTTGCAGTGGGTATGTGGTGGCATAGGGGTTAATAGCTTAGTACTTACGGTGGGTATGTGGCGGCATAGGGGTTAATAGGATAGGTACTTGTGGTGGGTAAGCGGCGGCATAAGATTTGATAGCTTAGTACTTGTTGTGGGTATGTGTTGGCATAGGGGTTTATAGGGAAGGTACTTGCGGTTGGTATGTGGCGGTTTAGATCTTTATTAGTAAAGTGTTAGTTTGCGATCGTAGGGTACTTCGATTTAGAGGTATAAGTATTAGCGGTTAGGCACATGGCAGTTATATTTCAGGGATTGTTTACTATACATTGCCAATATGGGCAGCGATGCTGGGTGTTATCTATAGCCAGCATCGCAAACCAATGGCATGTATAGTAAACGCCTCTCAGTGATGCCGTTATGTTGGTAGCTTGGAATATTTTGACAGGCCCACTTGACATAGCGGCAGATACCTTGGAATAATTTGCTGCCTTGTAGCATTTTCAATCATGGGCGGCCTCAATCTGGTACGTATTTTTAAATGTGTTTTTAAGCCAGAAGATGAAGATGATATCTAGTAGTGGCTTTAAAAATATGATACCACTTTTTGTTACACTGAACAGGAGTTCTCTGTGCCATGCATTGGTATAGTTTGGCAGACTGGGAAGTACTTGGGAAGAAAACAGTGATTTAGTTGAAGCTGGTATCTTATCCAAAGTTTACTGAAGCCTTCTTCCCCATAGGCTCAAGATACGTTTTCTCTATAAATTTGCACAACTAGTGGAGCAGGTTAATTGATAGAAGGGCATTCACATTTTGGAAATCCTACTATGTACAGCACATGCCAGGTTTTAAAACAAGGTTTAACAGTGTTAAGGTGGAACTGCTGTTAGTTGTGGACAGTTTTAAATTATCTTCAACCAGACACAGTATGTATAAATAAAAAGAGAGAAGTGCTCAACTTGGGAATGAACAATAGCATAATAGCTTGTTCTATGGCTAATTACCACCCAAGAAGCAACCTCTTTTTGCTCAACATGTGCCTTTAACAGAGAAGAACTTTCCTGAAGCTTATCAGTCTGATCCTGACTTAACAGTACAGTCCAGCCCCGAAATACCAGGCAATCCCTCTTTGAACAAGAGAAACAGCAAAACCCCAGACGTACGTTTCGGCCTATTGTGGGCATCGTCAGTGAGGTGCAGCCATATCCCTCTAGGCACACTGAGCAACGGTTCCACGTCTTTATTCCCGCATCACACTTAGGGAGACTTCCCTAAGTGTCATAATTTGCATAAATAAAAAGAGAGAAGCGCTTAACCTGGGAACGAACAATAGCATAATAGCTTGTTCTATGGCTAGTTACCACCCAAGAAGCAGCCTCTTTTTTGCTCAACATGTGCCTTTCACAAGCTATTATGCTATTGTTCGTTCCCAGGTTAAGCGCTTCTCTCTTTTTATTTATGCAAATTATATCACTTAGGGAAGTCTCTCTAAGTGTGATGCAGGAATCCAGACATGGCCCCGTTGCTCAGTGTGCCTAGAGGGATATTGATGTGCCTCACTGACGAGGCCCACAATAGGCCGAAACGTACATCTGGGGTTTTGCTGTTTCTCTCTATTTCGGGGCTGGACTGTTCTGTGAAGTCAGGATCAGACTGATATGCTTCAGGAAAGTTCTTCTCTGTGAAAGGCACATGTTGAGCAAAAAGAGGCTGCTTCTTGGGTGGTAACTAGCCATAGCACAAGCTATTATGCTATTGTTCGTTCCCTGGTTAAGCGTTTCTCTCTTTTTATTCATACACAGTATGTGTCTGTGATAAGAATGAACTGAGTGAGAAAAGCTGGTCTCTATTGTGAAAAAAATAGCATTTGCTGTCATTAATTGCTCTATGGGGACCTATGACTTTTGTTGCTTTCCATTGTTTAAGCACCAGTTAATGATGTATTGGAGAAAGACTGTTAGCCTTTAGAGATGCAAGTTTGGAAACCCCCAAACCTCCCATCTGCCTCACAATACTATTATTATATTTTTTTTCAAGTTATTAAACAGGGCGTTGTGAGCTGCTGCATTCTCAAAAGGTACCCCTTCAAGAGATCTGCTAATGGCTTCTTAGAGCAAAGAGTATCTGAGAAAAAGTTCCTTAGGGAACTCAGTATAACTTTTTAGTAACTAGCTACACAGATAATTTTACTTAGCTAAACTATGTAGCACCACACAACATTATAATAATATCTAAGTGCATCCTGAATCAATAGAGCCTATTTATCCTAATTAAACTGTGAACCACTATACCAAAGAGCTTGTAGGGTATACTAGGAGGATTAAATGCTTTTTTTGCTAGTCATCTATGAATTACACATGCAGGGTGCTCATGAAGGAGCTGCCCAGTAGCACTATTTATTTTCCTCCCTCCAGCAAGTGTAACTTACAGATGTCAAGGAAAACGGAAAACATTCTTGAGTTGGCAATCCTCTCCGGAATGTGGCCTTGTTTTTCTTGTTACAGGAATTATCTCTAACTTTGTTTAGTGCCCTTAAATAAATCTACTCCTTGAGAAGGCACTTCTGCCATGTGGTTAGTGCTTGAATAACACAAATTGATCTTTAAATTCATATTCTTAAAGGGACATTAAAAACTGTGAGATGGTAATATAAATTGGGCAGTGTTTTGGGTCATTGTCTTGTTAAAATATCAGTCCTCAGCATAACTTTAACTTTGGAACTGATTCCTCAACATTATTCTCAAGTATCTGCTAATATTGAGTGGAATACATGCGACCCTCAACTTTAACAAGATTCCCAGTACCGGCACTGGCCACATAGCCCCACAGCATGGAACATCCACCAAATTTTACTGTGGGTAGCAAGTGTTTGTTTTGAAACGCTGTGTTCTTTTTGCCGCAATGCATAACGCCCCTTTTCATGATCAAATAACTCAAGTCCACAGCACCTTCTTCCAAAAATAAAGCTGGCTTGTCCAAATGTGCATTTGTGGTGTGTGTGCCAAAAAAGGCTTATTCTGCATCACTCTCCCATATAGCTTCTCCTTGTGCAAAGTGTGCTGAATTGAACAATGCACAGTGACACCATCTGCAGCAAAATGATGTTGTAGGTATTTGGAGGTGGTCTGTGGGCTGTTTTTGACCGTTCTAACCATCCTTTGCCTTTGCCTCTCCGATATTTTACTTGGCCTGCCACTTCTGGCCTTAACAAGAACTGTGTCTGTAGTCTTCCATTTCCTCACTATGTTCCTAACAGTGGACACTGACAGCTTAAAGGGACAGTCTACACCAGAATTTTTATTGTTTTTAAAGATAGATAATACCTTTATTACCCATTCCCCAGTTTTGCATAACCAACACAGTTATATTAATATACTTTTAACCTCTGTGATTATCTTGTATCTAATCCTCTGCAAACTGCCCCTTTATTTCAGTTCTGTTGACAGACTTGCAGTTTAGCCAATCAGTGCCTGTTCCCAGATTACTTCACGTGCACAAGCACAGTGTTATCTATATGAAATACATGAACTAACACCGTCTAGTTGTGAAAAACTGCTAAAATGCAAAATTGGTGATAAAAGTAAATTGGAAAATTGTTTAAAATTACATGCTATATCTGAATCATAAAATTTTATTTTGGCCTAGACTGTCCCTTTAAATCTCTGCAATAGCTTTTTGTAGCCTTCCCTTAAACCATAATGTTTAACAATCTTTGTTTTCAGGTCATTTAAGAGTTGTTTTGAGAACCCCATGTTGCCACTCTTCAGAGGAGAATCAAAGAGAAAAACAACAATTTGCAATTTGCCACCTTAAATACCTTTTCTCATGATTGGATGCACCTGTCTATGAAGTTCAAGGCTTAATGGGCTCACCAAACCAATTGTGTGTTCCAATTAATCAGTGCTAGGTAGTTACAGGTATTCAAATCAACAAAATGACAAGGGTGCCCAAATGTATGTGCCTGTCTAATTTTGTTTTGATGCATATTGCACATTTTCTGTTAATCAAATAAACCTCATTCACTACTGAAATATTACTGTGTCCTTCAGTTATTTGATAGATCAAAATTAAATTGCTGATCCAAACACCCAATTATTTATACAGGTGAAACTCGAAAAATTAGAATATCGTGCAACAGTTCATTTATTTCACTAATGCAACTTAAAAGGTGAAACTAATATATGAGATAGACTCAATACATGCAAAGCAAGATAGTTCAAGCCGTCATTTGTCATAATTGTGATGAATATGGCTTACAGCTCATGAAAACCCCAAATCCACAAACTCAGAAAATTAGAATATTACATTTGATCAATAAAACAAGGATTGTACATACCTGTAGAACAATATCGGACCTCTGAAAAGTATAAGCATGCATAATGTATGTACTCAGTACTTGGTTTGGGCCCATTTTACAGCAATTACTGCCTCAATGCGGCGTGGCATGGAAACTATCAGCCTGTGGCACTGCTGAGGTGTTATGGAAGACCAGGATGCTTCAATAGCAGCCTTCAGCTCTTCTGCATTGTTTGGTCTCATGTCTCTCATCTTTCTCTTGTCAATGCCCCATAGATTCTCTATGGGGTTCAGGTCAGGCGAGTTTGCAGGCCAATCAAGCACAGTAATCCCACGATCATTGAACCAGGTTTTGGTGCTTTTGGCAGTGTGGGCAGGTGCCAAGTCCTGCTGGAAAATGAAGTCAGCATCCCCATAGAGCTTGTCTGTGGCTGGAAGCATGAAGTGCTCCAAAATCTCCTGGTAGATGGCTGCGTTGGCCCTGGACTTAATGAAGCACAGTGGACCAACACCAGCAGATGACATAGCTCCCCACATCAACACAGACTGTGGAAACTTCACACTGGACTTCAAGCATCTTGCAGTGTGTGTCTCTCCATTCTTCCTCCATAATCTGGGTCCTTGGTTTCCAAATGAGATGCAAAATTTGCTCTCATCAGAAAAGAGGACTTTGGACCACTGAGCAACAGACTAGGTCTGTTTTTCTTTAGCCCAGGTAAGACACTTCTGATGTTGTTTGTTGTTCAGGAGTGGCTTGACAAGAGGAATACAACATTTGAAGCCCATGTCCAGGATCCGTCTGTGTGTGGTGGCTCTTGATGCACTTACTCTAGCCTCAGTCCACTCCTTGTGAAAGTCCCCAACTCTTTTGAATGGCCTTTTCCTGACAATCCTCTCCAGGCTGTGGTCATCCCTGCTGCTTGTGCACCTTTTTCTTCCACACTTTTCCCTTCCACATAACTTTCTATTAATGTGCTTAGATACAGCACTTTGGGAACATCCAACTTCTTTTGCAATTACCTTTTGAGGCTTTCCCTCCTTATGGAGGGTGTCAATGATGGTTTTCTGCACAACTGTCAGGTCAGCAGTCTTTCCCATGATTGTGATTCCTACTGAAACAGACTGAGAGACCATTTAAAGGCTCAGGAACCCTTTGCAGGTGTTATGGCTTAATTAGCTGATTAGCGTGGGACACTTTGAGCCTAGAATATTGCACCTTTTCAAAATATTCTAATTTTCTGAGATTGTGGATTTGGGGTTTTCATGAGCTGTAAGCCATAATCATCACAATTATGACAAATCACCTCTTGATCTATCTTGCTTTGCATGTAATGAGTCTATCTCATATTAGTTTCACCTTTTAAGTTGCATTAGTGAAATAAATTAACTTTTGCACAATATTCTAATTTTTCGAGTTTCACCTGTAAATAGAAATCATGGAAAATGTCAGGGGTGCCTAAACTTTTGCATACGACAGTATATATACTGTATATGTCATATTCCACACAACCATTGGCTGCACACTCTAGTGACCTATTTATAACTGTCCCTAATTGGCCAGAGCAGAAAAGGTTACCTAAGTTACACCATGGCAGTGTCCATTTGCTTTATAGACACTAAGAGGCCTATTTATCAAAGGTTTGGCGGACCTGATCTGACAGTGTGGATCAGGTCTGACAGACATCACTGAATGCGGAGAGCAATACGCTCTCTGTATTCAGCATTGAACCAGCAGCTCTTGTGAGCTACTGGTGCAACGCCGCCCCCTGCAGATTGTTGCCAGCAGGGGGGTGTCAATCAACCCAATCGTACTCAATCGGGTTGAATTGTGGCGATTTCTGTCCGCCTCATCAAAGTAGGCGGACAGGTTATGGAGCAGTGGCCTTCAGACCGCTGCTCCATACCTTGCGTTTCTGGCAAGTCTGAAGACTCGCCAGAAACACGGGCTCCATTCGGAGCTTGATAGATATGCCCCTTCAAGTTTACACTTATTTTGCCAATATTTAAACAGCTAAAAAAACTTTAAAAAAATACATCTACTTGTTATTTTCAGACTAATCTTTTCTTTCAATGCATCATTTATTTGGTGTTTAATGTCCCTTTAATCTCTTACCTTTGATTGACACTCACTCTTCCTGGATTTAGACAATCTCCCTTCAATTACATTCCATAGTCAATAAAATCACCTATACATTTGTATTTAGAAAACTGGTGAGCAGTGTGCAATAAAGAATTTCTAAATTGTTTCCAATTTATGCTTAAACTCTATTTAAATGTAAAAACAATTTATTTAGATCATCACTGAACATTCTGATGTTAACATTGTATTTGTGTGTACTTTGAAAGTTTGTTTAGTGTTACTAAATGTTTGTGCATGAGGCTAGTAGCAAAAAAAAAAAAAAATACAATATAAAAAAGAAATGGACAGAAACCACACTATACTTTAAGAAAGGGATATGCGCCAATTTATTTATTGTGCAGGTATAAAGTTGTAATGAAAGAACACCTGTGGATTCAGGAATATTGTTCTCCTCCTATTTTAGGCCTATTCTCCTGTAATGCACAACAAAGCGCTAGATTACAAGTGGAGTGCTAATTTATTGCACACCCGCAAAGGGGCAAATTTGCCTGTTCGCAGGCTCGCAATAAATAACCAGCCATTACAAAAAAAGGAAATAAGAAAACTGCACTTAGCAGTTTTTGGAGGCTAAAGGGAGCGGCTGTAGGGTGTTAGAAAAAAACGGCACTGAAAAGTGCCTTTTCATTGCAATCTATGTGAACTGTGTGTTCCCAGTAAATATATATATATTTATATCACCGATTTCATAATAGAAGTATATTGTAAAATTGTAAAATTGATTCAAGTTGAATCATGAAAAGACTAATTTTGACTTTACTGTCCCTTTAAGAGAGTAAAAATTTAGTGTTAGGTTTTTTTTTGTTTTGGGTGGGTTTTATTTTTTATTGGGCATGTAGGTTAGTGTTAGGTATAATGGTGTTTTTTTGTTTGTTTTTTGGATACCGTCTTTTTTTATTTTCTGTAATTTAGACTTTTAAAAAAAAAAAAAAAAAAAAAATTCTGTAATTTAAATTTTTTATTTTTCAGTAATTTAGCTTAGAGGAGGGAATAGGTGTTAGGTAGTTTAGGGGTTAATAGTGTAGGGTACTTGTGGTGGTCTAGTTGCGGTAAAGGGGTTAATAGATTAGATGGTTACATCTAGGGGTTAATAGAGTAGATGAGTACTTGTGGTGAGCTAGTGGCGGTATAGGGGTTAATAGATTAGATGGTTACTTGCAGATGAGTATGTGGCAGCTGAGGGGTTAACAGGATAGATACTTGTGATTAGTGGTTAGGCATGGCAGCTAAATTCCAACGGATCCTTTACTATACATTGCCAATATGTGCAGCGATGCTGGGTGTTATCTATCGCCAGCATTGCCGATCAATGGCAATTATAGTAAACGCGTCTCTGCAATGCCGTATTTTAGCATCTATGATGGAAGCTTGAAATATTTCGACAGGCTCTCTCGACATAGTAGCGAATCCCTTGGAATATCTCTCGGTCTAGTAGCACTTTTGATTATCGGGGCCCAGAAGTCTTACTTCATCAAATTCCAAAAATAAGTTGTAAAATTAAGAGAAGCCTGTTTCAGATCTTGTTAAAAATGGCTAAACAACTGATTCCCAGATACTGAAAAATGAATATAATGCCAACACTAGAGGAACGGAAAATCTTAGTTGATAAAACAATGTCACTTGAATGGTTTCATTATTTTAGGTTTGGTAAATTTTATTTCTTCCATCATATGTTATTCTTCTGTGACAGTTACTAAAGCCAGAGGATCAATAATACTACTACACAGATTACTAATTGACACCTAATTATAAGTTGTAGACACTGAAAATTTACAAAGCATATACTTTCTTTTCTTCGTTTACACCTATTAAAATAAATCACAGCCACACATAAACTTCATTTTATTTAACTTTGATTTAAAATGTTGTTCACTATTATTTCTGTTTCACAGATTGTTATATCTGTAACCATTAGATTTACATTGAACAAATAAAATGTCTCAACACGTGGAAATTCTATGTACCCAAGGAGCATGTTGAGAAAAATTGTAAGCAGGACATTATCTATTGATGTTTTATTTTCTGATTCTTTTTCTTTCTTTATTGGAACTGGCATAAATACAAATATTAATTTTCCATGTACAATGATATATCTATATATTGTATTAACTTTTCAAAAATAAAATATACATGAAATTCAGCACATCCTCCTGGTCGCCCCCTATAGTGTCAGCCAGAGGTTTTTTACTAAAACCTTTGCCCAAATTGTAGATTTTTACCTACAACCCTTAGGGGGATGGACTCATTCTTTCTTGATTCTACAACTTTAGTAAAATGTAACTTATGACAGACATCAAAAACACTAACGTACTGACACTAAAATCCAACAGTCTCTATAATGTGATACCACATCAAGAGGGCCTGATAGCATTCCTGGTCTTTTGCCTCTATTAGTGATTTGAAAATGATTATATCTTACAAATATCTGGGACTGCAATGGGTTCAAATGTGGCACCTGTGTATGCCAATCTTTTTATGGCTGAAGGTGATACAGGTTTTTAACAAACCAGAGATAAAGCTTTAAAAATGTTATATAAATGACTTGTTTCTAATCTGGGTTGGTGATATGATGTCATTAAATATTCGTATTAACTCTTTAAACAAACTCTCTAGGACCATCAGGTTTAAAATAAACTGGTTTTTTTTCTTTAATGTGATATTTTGGACAACAGAACTTTCAAGAAGGAGAACAAAATTGGCCTAACACTGTATAGTAAAGATACCGATATAAATTCACTTCTGCACGCTAAGAGTTGCCACCCTCCCTAACTGTTGAAAAATATCCCAAAGGCTTAGTTTTAACAAATTATACATACTAATTCAGACCCTGTGTACAGAGATGAATGGCTAAGGAACATGGCCTCCAAATTTGTGACAAGGTTACAAGAAGACATAACAAAAAAATGTATTGACTGTATAACTGAATGCGGCTATACACACACACAAAGTACTCAATCTGATAAAAAGGAGCAACTTACTTTTGTTACTACCTATATGCCTAACACATATACAATTATATGGACTTAGATGGAGAATTGGAAAATTATTGCAAGTGACCCATTACTTACTTTTAAACATTCACTACCCCCTAGCATTGGATATAAAAGGTGTGAGACCATAGAGGCTTTATGGTTAAAATCTATCCTATCAATAGCTATAAGAAAAGCACATGTTTTGAAACTGGTAAGGTGGGTTCCTACAGGTGCCCCTGTTGAAATAAAAATCAGGGATATGATTGCTTGTGTACTCAGCATATGTGGTATGTAATGCAGAAGCGGAGGGGAAATCTTTCCCAATGTAGAAACTTCCTCCTTTAAGTAAAAGGAAACTTCTGTACTATATTACGCCTAGATTACGAGTTCTGCGTTAGCCTTAAAAAGCAGCATTAAGGGGTTCTAACGCTGCTTTTTAATGCCCGCTGGTATTACGAGTCAGGCAGGTACAGGTGTACCGCTCACTTTTCTTCCGCGACTTTTGGCTACCGCAAATCCTCTTACATGAATTGCGTATCCTATCTTTTTAATGGGATTTGGCTAACACTGGTATTATGAGTCTTGGAAGAAGTGAGCGGTACAGCCTCTACCTCCAAGACTCCTACCGCATAAAAAAGTCAGTAGTTAAGAGTTTTATGGGCTAACGCCGGAACATAAAGCTCTTAACTACATTGCTAAAAAGTACACTAACACCCATAAACTACCTATGAACCCCTAAACCGAGCCCCCCCCCCACATCGCAAACACTATAATAAAATTATTTAACCCCTAATCTGCCGACCGGACATCGCCGCCACCTACATTATACATAGGAACTCCTAATCTGCTGTCCCTAACATCACTGACACCTACATTATATTTATTAACCCCTAATCTGCCCCCCCAATGTCGCCGCCACCTACCTACACTTATTAACCCCTAATCTGCCGACCGGACATCGCCGCCACTATAATAAATGTATTAACCCCTAAACTGCCGCACTCCCGTCTCGCAAACACTATAATAAATTTTATTAACCCCTAATCTGCCCCCCCAATGTCGCCGCCAACTACCTCCAATTATTAACTCCTAATCTCCCGCCCCCAATGTCGCTGCTACTATAATAAAGTTATTAACCCCTAAACCTAAGTCTAAGCCTAACCATAACACCCCCCTAAGTTAAATATAATTTAAGAAATCTAAATAAATTTACTATAATTAAATAAATTATTCCTATTTAAAACTAAATACTTACCTATAAAATAAACCCTAAAATAGCTACAATATAATTAATAATTACATTGTAGCTATTTTAGGATTTATATTTATTTTACAGGCAACTTTGTATTTATTTTAACTAGGTACAATAGCTATTAAATAGTTAATAACTATTTAATAGCTACCTAGTTAAAATAATTAAAAAATTACCTGTAAAATAAATCCTAACCTAAGTTACAAATACACCTAACACTACACTATCAATAAATGAATTAAATACATTACCTACAATGATCTAAACTAAAATACAATTAAATAAACTAAACTATAGTACAAACAAAAAACCACTACATTTTTAAGGGGGGATCGGGTGGGTTTTAGAGTAGGGGTGTGTGGGTGGTGGGTTGTAATGTTGGGGGGGTCCTGTATTTTCTTTTACAGGTAAAAGAGCTGATTACTTTGGGGCAATGCCCCGCAAAATGCCGATTTAAGGGCTGGTAAAAGAGCTAATTACTTTTGTAATTTAGTATAGGGTAGGGAATTTCATTATTTTGTGGGGCTTTTTTATTTTATTAGGGGGCTTAAATTAGGTGTAATTAGATTCAAATTCTTATAATATTTTTTATTATTTGTAATTTAGTGTTTGTTTGTTTTTGTACTATAGTTTAGTTTATTTAATTGTATTTTAGTTTAGATCATTGTAGGTAATTTATTTAATTAATTTATTGATAGTGTAGTGTTAGTTGTATTTGTAACTTATTTATTTTACAGGTAATTTTGTAATTATTTTAACTAGGTAGCTATTAAATAGTTATTAACTATTTAATAGCTATTGTATCTAGTTAAAATAAATACAAAGTTGCCTGCAAAATAAATATAAATCCTAAAATAGCTACAATGTAATTATTATTTATATTGTAGCTATTTTAGGGTTTATTTTATAGGTAGGTATTTAGTTTTAAATAGGAATAATTAATTTAATTATAGTAAAGTTATTTAGATTTCTTTAAATTATATTTAACTTAGGGGGGTGTTAGGGTTAGACTTAGGTTTAGGGGTTAATAACTTTATTATAGTAGTGGCGACGTTGGGGGCGGGAGATTAGGGATTAATAATTGTAGGTAGGTGGCGGCGATGTTAGGGAGGGCAGATTAGGGGTTATTAAAATGTATTATAAATGTATTATAGTGTTTGCGAGTCGGGAGTGCGGCGGTTTAGGGGTTAATACATTTATTATAGTGGCGGCGATGTTTGGTCTTCAGATTAGGGGTTAATAAGTGTAGGTAGGTGGCGGCGATGTTGGGGGGGGAGATTAGGGGTTAATAAATATAATGTAGGTGTCGGCGATGTTAGGGGCAGCAGATTAGGGGTTCATAGGGATAATGTAGGTGGCGGCGGTGTACGGAGCGGCAAATTAGGGGTTAATAATATAATGTAGGTGTCGGCAATGTTGGGGAAACGGCAGATTAGGGGTTAATAAGTGTAAGGTTAGGGGTGATTAGACTCGGGGTTCATGTTAGGGTGTTAGGTGCAGACATAAAATTAATTTCCCCATAGGAAACAATGGGGCTGCGTTAGGAGCTGAACGCTGCTTTTTTACAGGTGTTAGGTTTTTTTCCAGCCAGCTCAGCCCCATTGTATCCTATGGGGAAATCGTGCATGAGCACGTTTTTCCAGCTTACCCCTACCATAAGCAACGGTGGTATTGAGGTGAGAAGTGGAGCTAAATTTTGTTCAACGCTCACTTTTCTGAGGCTGACGCAGCCATTCAAAAAACTCGTAATATCAGCGTTGTTTAAAGTGAGCGCTGGAGAAAAAAGAAGCGTTAGCCCCACAAGTTTTTACCGACAAAACTCGTAATCTAGGCGTTAATCTTTTTGTCTTTTCTTCTTAACATAAACAAAAAAAAATTCTATATATATACCTGATGTATTTTTTGTAAAATATATATTTATTTATACCTATATATATATATATATATATATATATATATATATATATATATATATATATATATATATATATATATATACAGTTGTGCTCATAAGTTTACATACCCTGGCAGAATTTATGATTTCTTGGCAATTTTTCAGAGAATATGAATGATAACACAAAAAAATTTCTTTCACTCATGGTTAGTGTTTGGCTGAAGCAAATTATTATCAATCAACTGTGTTTACTCTTTTTAAATGATAATGACAACAGAAACTACCCAAATGACCCTGATCAAAAGTTTACATACCCTGGTGATTTTGACCTGATAACATGCACACAAATTGACACAAAGGGGTTTGAATGGTTATTAAAAGTAACCATCCTCACCTGTGATCTGTTTGCTTGTAATTAGTGTGTGTGTATAAAAGGTCAATGAGTTCTGGACTCCTGACAGACCCTTGCATCTTTCATCCAGTGCTGCACTGACATTTCTTGATTCTGAGTCATGGGGAAAGCAAAAGAATTGTCAAAGGATCTGCGGGAAAAAGGTAGTTGAACTATATAAAACAGGAAAGGGATATAAAAAGATATCCAAGGAATTGAGAATGCAAATCAGCAGTGTTCAAACTCTAATCAAGAAGTGGAAAATGAGGTGTTCTGTTTGATAACATACTGCATTCATCTTGCCATCAATTCTGACCAAAATTCCTGTGCCTTTGTAGCTCACACATCCTCGCCAGAAACACCAGTTATGAAGCTCTGAAGTGTTGGAATATCAGCACCGCTGTAAAGTGCACGGCGTGACTGAGTATGACTGCGATACTCACAAAACTTGTAGTAGACAGAGAGTCACCAGCACTTAAAATATAAAATGTATTTATTTAGGAATCAAGTAATACAGCAACGTTTCGGGGATTTAACCCCTTACTCATGCTAATGACACTACCACTCTGTACAATTTTTATACCTTCAAACTTTAGCGCCAAACTGACCTCACAGGGTCCTATGGCTCCACCTAGAGGTGGCTAAACAAATGGCATACATTGTTTTAATAGTCAAAATAGTGTCAATAATTAAAAACAATAAAGGAAACAAAATGACAGAAATATGAAGCTCAGGATACACAAAAGTTTCTACCCAGAGTATAAGTAGATACAAAACTTAAGCAGAGTTAAATATCTGTACATAAAAAAATTAGATCATGCCTTGAGTTCTTTTTCATAAATGCTTTTTCATAAATACAGTTAAGCATTCACTGTTACTCAAAACCTATTACAGATATAATATGACTAGTAACAATAATGATTCAATAATTACAGTAATAATTTAACCATTTTTTGATGATAATTTAATACAGGCCACTAATTTATAAGGATATATTCTTAGTAAAAACAGGATAAGTTGAAATCCCTATTCAAACCTTTAGGGGTTAAAGTATCAAAGTGATGAATCCACCACATCTCATATTGTTTAAGCAGGTTCTCCCTATTACTACCATTCCTTGGTTGCTTCACCTGTTCCACAATCTGCCATCTTAGCTGACTAATGGCATGCCCCTTGTCCAAAAAATGTTTGGACAATGGTGCCTCAACATTCTTCATCCTTATATTAGAGGGGTGCTGGCTCAGCCTATCCCTGATTTTCTGGGTAGTCTCCCCCAAATAAATCAGGGAGCATGGATACTTAATTAGATAAATAATGAAGCTACTGTTACATGTATGGTACCCCTGGACCTCATAACCCTTTCCACTGTGAGGATGAAAAAAGTTTTTTCCTTTTATAATAGAATTGCAGCTAGCACAATTCAAGCAAGGATAATTGCCATTATTTTTCTTTCCTATATACATTTGTTTTTCCATATTTATAGGGCCAATGTCTGATCTTACCAAATGGTCCCTAATAATTTTGACCCTTCTATAGGCCATAAGAGGGGGTTCTTTAAATTGATCTATATTCAAGTTACAATCTTTCAATACATGCCAGTTCCTTCTTATGGCTTTGCTAATGGTGTCACTGTAAGGATTATACTGCGAGACGAATACTATTCTATTCTATTCTTGTCCTTATCTTTGTTGTTTTTAGTAAACGGGTTTTGAATCTCCTCCACTTTCTTTTTTATCAAATTATGTGGATTCCTCGAATCTCATGGCCATTTCCTGCAATCTGGTTTTGCATGTTTCATCATTGCTAACTATCCTTTTACTCTAATACATTGACTTTTAGGTAAAGACTCCACTAGTCCTCTGGAAGCTATTATAATGCAGCAATGTGTTTTTGTCTGTTTCCTTGCAAAACAGGTCAATGTTCAATACATTAAATCCCTTGGACACCTTAGTGTCAAGGAAAGTGACTGATTCCTCACTAAAGGTTAACGTAAACTGCAATCCTCTTACCATAGAGTTTAATGTGCCAATAAACTTTGTGAGGGTTCCAACGCTGCCCCACCATATGCCACACACATGGTCTATGTAGAGCCACCATATAGCGCCATACTGCTTAAAGAGTTCATTCTCATAGACAAATTTCTCCTCAAACTCATTCATGAAAAGATTGGCATATGATGGGGCAACGTTGGAACCCATCGCAGTGCCCTTAATCTGCAGGTACCAATCGTTCTGGAACAGAAAAAAAATTCCAATACAGGATTAATCTTAGTAAATTTTCAAGAAATTGACACTGGGATATAGAGTACCTGCTATTCACCATGAAGACCTTGTTAATTATAGCAATGCCTGATTCATGTTTTATGGATGTATAAAGGCTTTTGACATCCATGGTGAATAGCAGGTACCTATTTGATGGAAATTCCAATTCCCTGGCCTTCGCCGGGAAATGCCCATTGTCTTTCAGGTAGCTAGCCATATTTGAAACTTCTGGCTGCAACAATTTATCCAAAAACTTAGAAATGTTAGTAAAGACAGATTTAATGCAGGAAACAATTGGTCTCCCTGGTGGTCTAGAGGGATCCTTAAGTATTTTTGGTAATGTGTAGAAATTTGGGTTTCTAGGACTTTCAACAAAAAGATATTGAGCAAGTTTTACATCAATGATATTATGTTCTACTGCACTATCCAAGAGGCTTTTAATTTCCTTTTGGATTTTGTAGACTGGATTACCCTCAATACGTTTGTAAGTAGAGAGATCATTGAGTTGTTCTTTAATTTCCTCTACATAATAGTTTCTGTCAAGGATGACGGTTGCTCCGCCCTTATCAGCCCCTTGTAAAACTATATTTTTATTACTCTTAAGAGATTTCAGTGCAGTATGGTCAGATTTAGAAAAATTATTATTGTGTCTGTTTCTAACAGTGCCTCGTATATCTCTATTTGTCAGTTTAGCCTTTATCTTTAGTTGTTGTACCTCCTTCTCCATGAGACTAATAAATGCGCTAACACTGTGATTAGATATGATCGGATTAAACTTGCTTTTTTTATTTAAATCCAGATTCTTTAGAGTTAAAGTTTCCATACATACATTATCATTATTTACAACACCACCATTGTGAACCTGTCCACTAAACCATACTTTAATCTTTATATTTCTGTAAATTTTTTGTAGATCTTTAGCTAGTTCGAAAAAGTCAATATCAGCATAGGGGCAAAACGAGAGTCCCTTATTGAGCACAGACAGTTCATCAGGATTGGGGGTATAGGATGAAATATTTACCACGGTATCAGGAGTTATTTCTTTTGTTGACGTCTTTGAGACTTCCTTATTTCCTCCAGAATCAATCTTGCAGCTTTGTTTTTCTTCTTGCTTGCGTCCTTTGCCGTGCTTGCGACCTCCCCGGCGGCGTCGCTGTCTCCACTGCTTGAACCCAAAGGGGACACTGTGTCGTCATTGCCAGACGTATCTGATCCTGACATTACGTTGGTGTCATGTGATCTTTGATTACCTCTCTGATTGGTTTTACGTCTCCTTTGAAACTTCCTTGTTGACTGGTTGCCATAGCTACCGCTCTTCCACTTGTAAACTCTACCATAGCGGTAATCGTCTTCATCCCTTTGGAACTTCACCCTTTTAACCTCTTTAATCGCCTTCTGTTCAACAGTGAGTTTCTCCTCAATCCTCTTTTCTAGTTCCTGAAACTCTTCAGGCAAAAGTGTGGTAAGTAGGTCAGCTTTCTGCTTCTCCATAACGGCTGTCTGTAAATCCGTCTCACGTAGCAGGGCTTCCACTGTACAGACCATAAGGTTGTAGGAACATTTATTAATGATTGCCTCAAACTTTTCACAGTAATCACTGTTCCAGAATGATTGGTACCTGCAGATTAAGGGCACTGCGATGGGTTCCAATGTTGCCCCATCATATGCCAACCTTTTCATGAATGAGTTTGAGGAGAAATTTGTTTATGAGAATGAACTCTTTAAGCAGTATGGCACTATATGGTGGCGCTACATAGACGATGTGTTTGGCATATGGTGGGGCAGCGTTGGAACCCTCACAGAGTTTGTTGGCACATTAAAGTATAATCCTTACAGTGACACCATTAGCAAAGCCATTAGAAGGAACTGTATATATATATATATATATATATATATATACAAATATATTTATATATACAAATATAAACAAACAATGCAGGCTTGCACTCGCTGGTCTTTAAACAACAATTGCCTTTTAATGTGACATTTCGGGGAACATATCCCCTTTGTCTGAGGAAGGGGATATGTTCCCCAAAACGTCACATTAAAAAGAACCTGTTATTTAAAGACCAGCAAGTGCAAGCCTGCTTTGTTTTTTTTACTATGATAATCCACATGCACCCTGGCAATTCAACTGTGAAGTGAGAGTGCTCTCTTGCTGCATATTTTTGATTATATATATATATATATATATATATACATACAGTATATATATATATACATACAGTATATATATATATATATATATATATATATATATATATATATATATATATATATATACATACAGTATATATATATATATATATATATATATATATATATATATATATATATATATATAGGTCAAAGTAAGAGTATGCACTTATGGACAAAACTGGACAGTTTGAGAAGAGACATAAACTTATCACACTAATGGGAGTATGGAGAAACAAGAGCAGTCTATGCATGACAGCATGTAGCTGTATCCACTCACTGCATCAAGGTGTCCAAAACCGGAATCCAGGCCAGGAAAGTAAGCGTTCAATCGCTCGGGAGCTACCTGCATCCACAGCATTTGTAGCGGTGTAGTAAACAGCTGAAGTAGGTGTGTTCAATCACATGGTGTAGACAACCAATCCGGATAACGGAATCCTGAAACAATTCTCGCTCTGAGTACGAGGCAATCTCGTACTTTATTGATATTTCTAAATAGGATAAAAACAAACCAGGAGGTCCCAAGTAAAACACACACACTTACAGAGAGTATAAGTATGCTAACATGTTTCGGCCGGTGGCCGTAATCATAGCTAACAAATACACCTGAGTCTGCTATTTAAAATCATTACTCCAAGCTAATTGGTGAACTGTCGTCCAATCAGACAGTAGTTAGTGTGGGTGTGTTACGATGTGTACGTATACTATCTCAGCCTATATTGAATGTCTGTACCAATGAAGACCTATATACAACTTCCATTCTAGCTGTCACTTAGCTAACAGAAAATCTTTATATATGTGAATGTGTATATAGCGAAGAAACCACTAAGGTTCTGAATATCCTAACAATATCTAGTTAGTATTTATAAAGTTATGTATGTATATGTAATTTAAAACAGCTATAACAATACCGGCAACCTGTGTAGCAGCCTCAAGTGTAGTTACTAAAAGTATATGAAGGAGAGGAGAACAAAAGTACATAAATACTTACATACTGAGTAGTAGCAATAATAGTAACAATGCATTATTCCAATATGAACACTGGAATACCATACCATTGTTCTGTTGAATGTGTATATACACTGGTACATGGATATAAGCTCAGATGTGGAAAAATATATATAACATAGCTATACGTATCCAGTGCTAGTTGGATGTGTTATATAAAGATATTGCTTGTTGTTATAATAGACATTTTCAGACTAATGGAAGTCTTTTAAGCAATCTGATACAATGAAAGTTACAAATGATCAATTATCGATCACCCGTCAATGTAGGGAGGGATACATGAAATGAAAACCTTATACAAATATATGAGTCAATGCAGAACAAGCAACTCATCGTTCATATAAGGCACATGAATATACAAAATATACATACCTTGTATATAGGTCTTCTTTGGTGCAGACCTTCAATATAGGGTGAGATAGTATACGTACACCAGGTAACACACCCACACTAACTACTGTCTTATTGGATTAAATAGCAGACACAGGTGTATTAGTTAGCTATGATTACGTTGAGAGAGAGAGACAGAGAGAGAGAGAGAGAGAGAGAGAGATATTTGAGTGGAAAGGGCTCCAAAGTATGAATACATATGTATTTATGTGTACATGTGTATGTATATATATATATATATGTATATATATATATATATATATATATATATATATATATATATATATATAGAGAGAGAGAGAGAGAGAGAGAGAATAACTAATTGTGTAGTTTATTAACAAATCTACGGCTAGATTTAGAGTTCTGCGGCCAAAGGGGTGCGTTAGCTACGCATGCTTTTATTTCCCCGCACCTTTTAAATACCGCTGGTATTTAGAGTTCACAGAATGGCTGCGTTAGGCTCCAAAAAGGGAGCGTATAGCATATTTACCGCCACTGCAACTCTCAATAACAGCGGTGCTTACGGACGCGGCCAGCTTCAAAACGTGCTCGTGCACGATATCCCCATAGGAAACAATTGGGCAGTTTGAGCTGTAAAAAAACCTAACACCTGCAAAAAAGCAGCGTTCAGCTCCTAACGCAGCCCCATTGTTTCCCATGGGGAAACACTTCCTAAGTCTGCACCTAACACCCTAAAATGAACCCCGAGTCTAAACACCCCTAACCTTACACTTATTAACCCCTAATCTGCCGCCCCCGCTATCGCTGACACCTGCATATTTTTTTAACCCCTAATCTGCCGTTCCGTACACCGCAGCAACCTACATTATACCTATGTACCCCTAATCTGCTGCCCCTAACACCACCGACCCCTATATTATATTTATTAACCCCTAATATGCCGCCCCCAACGTCGCCTCCACCTACCTACAATAATAAACCCCTAATCTGATGACCGGACCTCACCGCTCCGCTACTATAATAAATGTATTAACTCCTAAAGCTAACTCAAACCCGAACCCTAACACCCCTCTAAGTTAAATATAATTTAAATCTAACGAAATAAATTAACTCTTATTAAATAAATTATTCCTTTATATTTAAGTATTTAAAGCTAAATACTTACCTGTAAAATAAACCCATATATAGCTACAATATAAATTATAATTATATTGTAGCTATTTTAGGATTAATATTTATTTTACAGGCAACTTTGTAATTATTTTAACCAGGTACAATAGCTATTAAATAGTTAATAACTATTTAATAGTTACCTAGTTAAAATAATTACAAAATTACCTGTAAAATAAATCCTAACCTAAGTTACAATTAAACCTAACACTACACTATCAATAAATTAATTAAATAAAATACCTACAATTACCTACAATTAAACCTAACACTACACTATCAATAAATTAATTAAATACAATACATACAAATAAATACAATGAAATAAACTAACTAAAGTACAAAAAATAAAAAAGAACTGTTACAAAAAATAAAAAAATATTTACAAACATTAGAAAAATATTACAACAATTTTAAACTAATTACACCTACTCTAAGCCCCCTAATAAAATAACAAAGACCCCCAAAATAAAAAAATGCCCTACCCTATTCTAAAATTAAAATAGAAAAGCTCTTTTACCTTACCAGCCCTGAAAAGGGCCCTTTGCGGGGCATGCACCAAAGAATTCAGCTCTTTTGCCTGTAAAAAAAAACATACAATACCCCCCCAACATTACAACCCACCACCCACATACCCCTAATCTAACCCAAACCCCCCTTAAATAAACCTAACACTAAGCCCCTGAAGATCTCCCTACCTTGTCTTCACCACACCGGGTTCACCGATCGATCCAGAAGAGCCTCCAATGTCTTGATCCAAGCCCAAGTGGGGGGCTGAAGATGTCCATGATCCGACTGAAGTCTTCATCCAAGCGGGAGCTGAAGAGGTCCATGATCTGGCTGAAGTCTTCTATCAAGCGGCATCTTCAATCTTCTTTCTTCCGGATCCATGGTCATCCCGCCGACGCGGAACATCCATCTTGACTGACGACTTCCCGACGAATGACGGTTCCTTTAAGGGACGTCATCCAAGATGGCGTTCCTCGAATTCCGATTGGCTGATAGGATTCTATCAGCCAATCGGAATTAAGGTAGGAAAATTCTGATTGGCTGATGGAATCAGCCAATCAGATTCAAGTTCAATCCGATTGGCTGATCCGATCAGCCAATCAGATTGAGCTTGCATTCTATTGGCTGTTCCGATCAGCCAATAGAATGCGAGCTCAATCTGATTGGCTGATCGGATCAGCCAATCGGATTGAACTTGATTCTGATTGGCTGATTCCATCAGCCAATCAGAATTTTCCTACCTTAATTTCGATTGGCTGATAGAATCCTATCAGCCAATCGGAATTTGAGGGACGCCATCTTGGATGACGTCATTTAAAGGAACCTTCATTCAGAATTAGGACGTCGCAAGAAGAGGATAGATCCACGCTGGAGGTCTTCAAGATGGAGCCGCTTGTCACCGCTTGGAAGAAGATGGTTGCCGGTCCGGATCTACTCTTCTGCCCGGATAGGATGAAGACTTTGGAGCCTCTTCTGGACCTCTTCAGCCACCGCTTGATAGAAGACTTCAAGCCGGATGATGGATCTCCAGCCCCCGCTTGGGCTTGGATGAAGAATTTGGAGCCTGGATCGATCGGTGATACCTGGCATGGTGAAGACAAGGTAGGAAGATCTTCAGGGGCTTAGTGTTAGGTTTATTTAAGGGGGGTTTGGATTAGATTAGGGGTATGTGGGTGGTGGGATGTAATGTTGGGGGGGGTATTGTATGTTTTTTTTTTACAGGCAAAAGAGCTGAATTCTTTGGGGCATGCCCCGCAAAGGGCCCTTTTAAGGGCTGGTAAGGTAAAAGAGCTTTTCTATTTTAATTTTAGAATAGGGTAGGGCATTTTTTTTATTTTGGGGGGCTTTGTTATTTTATTAGGGGGCTTAGAGTAGGTGTAATTAGTTTAAAATTGTTGTAATATTTTGCTAATGTTTATAAATATTTTTTTATTTTTTGTACTTTAGTTAGTTTATTTAATTGTATTTATTTGTAGGTATTGTATTTAATTAATTTATTGATAGTGTAGTGTTAAGTTTAATTGTAGATAATTGTAGGTATTTTATTTAATTAATTTATTGCTAGTGTAGTGTTAGGTTTAATTGTAACTTAGGTTAGGATTTATTTTCCAGGTAATTTTGTAATTATTTTAACTAGGTAGCTATTAAATAGTTCTTAACTATTTAATAGCTATTGTACCTGGTTAAAATAATTACAAAGTTGCCTGTAAAATAAATATTAATCCTAAAATAGCTACAATATAATTATTCATTATATTGTAGCTATATTAGGGTTTATTTTACAGGTAAGTATTTAGCTTTAAATAGGAATAATTTATTTTATAAGAGTTAATTTATATCGTTAGATTTAAATTATATTTAACTTAGGGGGGTGTTAGTGTTAGGGTTAGAGTTAGCTTTAGGGGTTAATACATTTATTATAGTAGCGGTGTGGTTTGGTCGGCAGATTAGGGGTTAATAAGTGTAGGTAGGTGTCGGCGACATTGAGGGGGCAGATTAGGGGTTAATAAATATAATATAGGGGTCAGCGGTGTTAGGGGCAGCAGATTAGGGGTACATAAGTATAACGTAGGTGGCGGCGGTGTGCGGTTGGCAGATTAGGGGTTAAAAAAATTTAATCGAGTGGCAGCGATGTGGGGGGGCCTTGGTTTAGGGGTATATAGGTAGTTTATGGGTGTTAGTGTACTTTAGAGCACAGTAGTTAAGAGCTTTATGAACCGGCGTTAGCCCAAAAAGCTCTTAACTCCTGGTTTTTTTCTGCGGCTGGAGTTTTGTCGTTAGATTTCTAACGCTCACTTCAGCCATGACTCTAAATACCGGCGTTAGAAAGATCCCATTGAAAAGATAGGATACGCATTTGGCATAGGGGGATCTGCGGTATGGAAAAGTAGCGGCTGCAAAGTGAGCATTAGACCCTTTAATGACTGACTCCAAATACCAGCGGGCGGTAAAAACCAGCGTTAGGACCCCCTAACGCTGGTTTTGACGGCTACCGCCAAACTCTAAATCTAGCCGCTAGACAGCTTATCAGCTGTGTGAACAGCAATGCTTTGGCGTTAAAGGGACAGTTAACACCAGAATTTTTGTTGTTTAAAAAGATAGATAATCCCTTTATTACCCATTCTCCAGTTTTTTGCAAAACCAACACTGTTATATTAATACACTTTTTACTTCTGTGACTAACTTGTATCTAAGCATCTTCTGACCTCCCCTAATCACATGACTTTTAGTTATTTTGCATATAGTTGCCTTTTAGCCAATTAGTGCAGTGTCTGCCACTAGCCACGGGCGTGATCACAATGCTATCTATATGGCCTACAAGAGCTTGCTCTCCCCTGCTGTGAAAAGTAAATAAAATAGAGGCAGTCTTCAAGGGCTTAGAAATTATCTTATGAGCCTCCCTAGGTTTGCTTTCAACTAGAATACCAAGAGAACAAAGCAAAATTGTTGATAAAAGTAAATAGGAAAGTTGTTTAAAATTACATGCCCTATTTGAAACATGAAAGTTTTTTTTGGACTTGACTGTCCCTTTAAGGGAATCTGCTGAAAAGTGGACTTGAAGTAAAAAGGTGTGTCATTGTGAACCTAATTTGCATACCTTACCCAGAATCCCTTGCTGCATTGGAAACAGTGTATTCCAGAGGTTTTCTGTGGGAATCTAGATTTATTAATGAACTACACAATTTATTATTTTCTCTATATTTTGTGTGTAGTGGAGGATTTTAAACTCACCTTTTACCTCCCCCTAATTTAAAATTTGTTATATATATATATATATATATATATATATATATATATATATATATATATATATATACACAGTATATACAGTATATATATATATATATATATATATATATATATATATATAATAGTATTGTTATTGGAGGGCACTCACAGGCTTATTAAAAAAATTAATATATAACTTTATTTTCAAATAGGTTCACATTAGTAAAATGTCGATATTTAATTGTAATAAGTGCAAGCAGCACATCACACACCAGCGTTCAATGCCGGGCTCCCAGTGAGGATATCTTTTCCGATATCCTCACTGGGAGCCCGGCATTGAACGCTGGTGTGTGATGTGCTGCTTGCACTTATTACGATGAATATTGTCTTGAAGAAGGCCCCTAAATGGGTCGAAATGTTGACATTTTACTAATGTGAACCTATTTGAAAATAAAGTTATAAATTCATTTTTTCAATAAGTTCTATGAGTGCCCTCCAATAACAATACTATTCTACATACTAACTTGAGGATAGCACCCAGGCTGTCGCTATACTGTTGTGGATGGAGTGCTGGGCCACCGGCTATACATTATATATATATATATATATATATATATATATACAGTATATATATATATATATATATATATATATACAGTATATATATATATATATATATATATATATACATGTTTATATGTGTACAAATAATATGTATGGGATATATATACAGTATTTATACATACATACAGATTTTACATTTTTATATACTGTATATATGAGTGTAACATTTATTTTAATGTATTTATGTTGTGTTTGGTGCAATTTTTTATTTAGCCCTAACCCTTTATGAGATGACTTTACTATTTGGCCAAATGCTGTAACTAACTCTTCCATTTTGGATCAGGATATATAGGAGCGCCAATGGCTTAGATATACCACAGGAAATAAAAAGTCAAATGGTTTCCAATAGTTTCTATGTTCCAAAATCAACCAAATATTTAATATATAAATCCAATCTAATTCTGATCTCCAGAATTACAAAAACACAAATTACAATAAAAAACAATAAAACAGTAAAAACACAAAATACATATAACGAAGCTTAAAATACAATGCAGTAGATGCTTTAAAATACAACAGATAACAGATTTAATCCGGTTGGTTAAACTGGATAACCAATATCTAATGTCCCAGTTATCGTGAGTCCTCTTAAAAACCTGATCGGAACAGCCAATAGAATGCGAGCTCAATCTGATTGGCTGATTGGATCAGCCAATCGGATTGAACTTGATTCTGATTGGCTGATTCCATCAGCCAATCAGAAAATTCCTACCTTAATTCCGATTGGCTGATAGAATCCTATCAGCCAATCGGAATTCGAGGGACGCCATCTTGGATGACGTCCCTTAAAGGAACCGTCATTCGTCGTCTAGTCGTCGGAAGAAGAGGATGGATCCGCGCTGGAGGTCTTCAAGATGGAGCCGGTCGTCATCGGATGGAAGAACATAGAAGATGCCGCTTGGAGAAGATGTTTGCCGGTCCGGATGTCCTCTTCTTGCCGGATAGGAGGAAGACTTTGGAGCACCGGATTATGGATCGCCAACCCCCGCTTGGGTTGGATGAAGATCTTGGAGCCAGGACGGATCGGTGATACCTGGATGGTGAAGACAAGGTAGGAAGATCTTCAGGGGATTAGTGTTAGGTTTATTTAAGGGGGTTTGGGTTAGATTAGGGGTATGTGGGTGGTGGGTTGTAATGTTGGGGGGGGGGTATTGTATGTTTTTTTTTTACAGGCAAAAGAGCTGAACTTCTTGGGGCATGCCCCGCAAAGGGCCCTGTTCAGGGCTGGTAAGGTAAAAGAGCTTGTAATTTTTGTATTTTAGAATAGGGTAGGGAATTTTTTATTTTGGGGGTCTTTGTTATTTTATTAGGGGGCTTAGAGTAGGTGTAATTAGTTTAAAATTGTTGTAATATTTTTCTTATGTTTGTAAATATTTTTTTATTTTCTGTAACTTAGTTCTTTTTTATTTTTTGTACTTTAGATAGTTTATTTAATTGTATTTATTTGTAGCAATTGTGTTTAATTAATTTATTGATAGTGTAGTGTTAGGTTAATTGTAGGTAATTGTAGGTAGTTTATTTAATTATTTTATTGATAGGGTAGTGTTAGGTTTAATTATATCTTAGGTTAGGATTTATTTTACAGGTAAATTTGTAATTATTTTAACTAGGTAACTATTAAATAGTTCTTAACTATTTAATAGCTATTGTACCTGGTTAAAATAAATACAAAGTTACCTGTAAAATAAATATTAATCCTAAAATAGCTATAATATAAATGTAATTTATATTGTAGCTATATTAGGATTTATTTTACAGGTAAGTATTTAGCTTTAAATAGGAATCATTTATTTAATAAGAGTTAATTTATTTCGTTAGATAAAAATTATATTTAACTTAGGGGGGTGTTAGTGTTAGGGTTAGACTTAGCTTTAGGGGTTAATACATTTATTAGAATAGCGGTGAGCTCCGGTCGGCAGATTAGGGGTTAATAATTGAAGGTAGGTGTCGGCGATGTTAGGGAGGGCAGATTAGGGGTTAATACTATTTATGATAGGGTTAGTGAGGCGGATTAGGGGTTAATAACTTTATTATAGTAGCGCTCAGGTCCGCTCGGCAGATTAGGGGTTAATAAGTGTAGGTAGGTGTCGGCGACGTTGTGGGGGGCAGATTAGGGGTTAATAAATATAACATAGGGGTCGGCGATGTTAGGGGCAGAAGATTAGGGGTACATAGGGATAACGTAGGTGGCGGCGCTTTGCGGTCGGAAGATTAGGGGTTAATTATTTTAAGTAGCTTGCGGCGACGTTGTGGGGGGCAAGTTAGGGGTTAATAAATATAATATAGGGGTCGGCGGGGTTAGGGGCAGCAGATTAGGGGTACATAAGTATAACGTAGGTGGCGGTCGGCAGATTAGGGGTTAAAAATTTTAATCGAGTGGCGGCGATGTGGGGGGAGCTCGGTTTAGGGGTACATAGGTAGTTTATGGGTGTTAGTGTACTTTAGGGTACAGTAGTTAAGAGCTTTATAAACCGGCGTTAGCCAGAAAGCTCTTAACTCCTGCTATTTTCAGGCGGCTGGAGTTTTGTCGTTAGAGCTCTAACGCTCACTGCAGAAACGACTCTAAATACCGGCGTTAGAAAGATCCCATTGAAAAGATAGGATACGCAAATGGCGTAGGGGGATCTGCGGTATGGAAAAGTCGCGGCTGTAAAGTGAGCGTTAGACCCTTTAATCACTGACTCCAAATACCAGCGGGCGGCCAAAACCAGCGTTAGGAGCCTCTAACGCTGGTTTTGACGGCTACCGCCGAACTCTAAATCTAGGCCAGAGTGTGTATAGTTTGGCCAAAACTAGTCCACAAACTCCTAAAGGTGTGTTTCCACAACTTTGAATAACAAAAATAAATCAAACATTAGTGTCCTTTAAAAGTCTTTTGGTAAATCCTTAAAAGTCTGGAAAAAGTACGGTGAGAGAAATCCTCAATATAGTGGAGTCCAAAGTTCAAATTCTATGTATAGAAAAATACCTGAAAGAAATAGAAAAAAAGCGTTTCGGCCCTCGTATCGGGCCTTTTTCAAGACATCTGATGTCTTGAAAAAGGCCCGATACGAGGGCCGAAACGCGTAGACGAAACTACATACCAGAGTTGGAGAGGCTCATTATATCCAGGACCAGGATTCATATGGTAAGACTATTTTCAATAGTCCATACCCGTTAGCGCTGTTTGTTTAGTGCGCTTTTTTTCTATTTCTTTCAGGTATTTTTCTATACATAGAATTTGAACTTTGGACTCCACTATATTGAGGATTTCTCTCACCGGACTTTTTCCAGACTTTTAAGGATTTACCAAAAGACTTTTAAAGGACACTAATGTTTGATTTATTTTTGTTATTCAAAGTTGTGGAAACACACCTTTAGGAGTTTGTGGACTAGTTTTGGCCAAACTATACACACTCTCTGTTCATTTGTTGTTTTTATAACTATACAGTTTGTCCTAAATTATAAAGCTTGTGGTAGTTAATATAGCTTATAGTTAATATAGTTTATGGTATTCGTTACTGTTTTATGATATAGCTTATGGTTTTTGTTTACTGTTTTAAGATATTAACTAAATATCGGACCATTGAGTCCTTCACCCAGATTTAATCAGGATAATTGAGGTAACAGCTGGTACCAGTTTAGTTAGATATCCCATTGGTAGGATTTCACATCAAATTTGTTATCACATACATTATTATTTTTCTCATTATTCTATTTCATTCATTTTTTTATATTATTATTTTTGAAGAGCAGACTCACTACTTACTACTTATTTTTATTGTGTGTCATAATCTACATATCCACTAAATGGTGTATTTGATAATTTAAGGAACTTAACACATTGCATTCTTTTTTTTTTTTTTTTTATTTGTTTTTTACACGTTTTAAATGTTGCAAAATTTATATGCACTGTTGACCTACTAGTGGGTCTCGTATCACTTTTTAGTGATCATATCACTCTTATCACTTTGATAAGAATTATTGAGTTATTATTACATCATGATTGAACACTAAGTTTAATTGCACGTGTATTTGATAAACATATTATGTACCTACTAGAAGGTTTTTAAGAGGACTCACGATAACTGGGACATTAGATATTGGTTATCCAGTTTAACCAACCGGATTAAATCTGTTATCTGTTGTATTTTAAAGCATCTACTGCATTGTATTTTAAGCTTCGTTATATGTATTTTGTGTTTTTACTGTTTTATTGTTTTTTATTGTAATTTGTGTTTTTGTAATTCTGGAGATCAGAATTAGATTGGATTTATATATTAAATATTTGGTTGATTTTGGAACATAGAAACTATTGGAAACCATTTGACTTTTTATTTCCTGTGGTATATCTAAGCCATTGGCGCTCCTATATATCCTGATCCATTGTTCCGTTTTTAGACCTATTAGGGGGTCTTCTTTATAGTGAGCAGATATCAGTCCTGGGCGCTGGTTACTTCTCCTTTTCAAGTTTAACTCTTCCATTTTGCTTTAAATCTAGCTGTGTGCTTGCTAAAGAGCGCCAGACTTTTATGTGTTGTGTTAATAATTGTGTTTTGTAATTTTTCTCTATGGGCAGCTGGCTGTGAGTGCTGGTGAGCACCCAAGGCTTTACATTTAGCAGGGTCATAGGGTGTGTACCCAGTCTGACTTGAGAGTAGAGGTGTATATAAACTATGCCGGCAGCAACCTTTCATACTACAGCAGACCTTACGTGTAAATTCCCATATCTAAGATATATGTTTGCCAATATAAACTTTCTTCTCTTATTCAAAAAGGCTGAAACGGCCTCTCCAATCTTTCTACTTCTACCAATGCTAATGCTATTTTAGCAGCCCATTCACTAAAGAATGAAGAGATGAATGAACTTTAATGAAAGGCTGCTTGGATAATGTAGAAATTGGAGAGACTGGAGCCAGTTATGATAACAAATTACTTTGGAGTCACATGTGAGCAAACATATTTTCATACTAGCATAGTGTAAGTACCGAAATGACAATTACAATTTTATACAAAAATAATCACCCAAATCTTATTAAACCATAGAGATTTTAGATAAAAGGGAACTTGCAAAACAAAACTGTTAAAATATAATATTTAGCTAGTACATAAAGCAAGAACGCAGCATTTATAAATTGCTGTTCTGCATAAACAGAAGCCTAGATCATGACTCTATTATGTGTTGTTAGATGCAATTGGAATGCAAATTAACCTTGATAAGCAATGTACATAATATTTGCTTCCTCAGCCACTCAGTATGCAACATTTGACTCCCCTGCTGGAGGGGCTCCCTGATTATCTGTAGCCTAAGTAATATCTTTTGCTCACACCTCCCATTCTGCAATGTGGCGGTACCTTGTAGCAATGTCAGAAGCCTGGAATTTTCCCTGTATTGCTCAGGCTTGCACCAAGCCCAGGAATGCATGCAGGGCCCAGCATGTTTTATCTGACTATAAATAAGCCACTGCCTCAGGCATCCTTTAAGTTACAACACTGATTACAATGTCCACCTCAAAACCTAATTATTTGTTAGAGACAGCTCAACATAATACAGGACAGGCCTGTAACACCCTGAGATTCCTGTTATGAAATGCTAAAAATACATTTGTCCATAAATTTTAAAGCATGTCCTGAGAATGAGCAATACAAATTGTTTTAATATGTAATATTGGATACTGCAGTGCAATAATTGAAAGTTGTCAAAAAGTGGGGTGATATACAAAATGTATTATCTTATTATAGATTAAATATTCCCAGTTTTTATTATATCCTGCTGTATTTCTGGGCAGGAAAGTCAAGCCCTCAACAAATTATTACCGCAAGAATTTAGCCTCAATTAAGAATAACAGCATTGTAATAAAACTACAAAAAGGCAAGCAATCAAAATGCTGGTGAAAGAAAACTATTACCTATACCTCCTTATTGAAAGTCCTTTAGAAAGCAATTGGGAGAGAAAATGTTTTCTTAAGGAATGACAAAGGGCATTTTGCAAAATCAAAACATAATTTGCACGGCAATTTTGCCAGTCGAGTGGCATAATGATGTAGTCAGCTGGGGGCAGTGTAGTGTTTTGTAAAATTCTAACATGTTTTGCTATCCAAGACACAAATTAATTGCTTAATTTAACACAAATTTATTAAATTATAATTTGTGCAATAAAAATTGAAAAAAATGTTTTTAATTTTAGCTGGGTGGTCAGTAAAATAAGATGGGTGGTGCACCTATTTTAATAAAGCTCCTGGGGAGCACACTGATATGTAAATTCTCTACCAAATTGACAAAGGGACATTATACATTAACATTTTCTCCCTTTGAATGTGTTCCCAATGATTAGTTTTACCCGCTAGAGTGTAATAATTTGTTTATAAATAGCTCCTTTACATTTTTTCATACTCTACCTGTGCTCAAAATTTTCAATACAAGAATATCATTTATAGAAGAGCTTTGTAAACAATTGGCATCAGAAGAAATAAGTGGCAGGGGAGAGCGTAGCCCTTTTTGAACTCTTATCTGCTGCTTGCCTGGGTACACTTTCCCTTTAATGCTGGTGTCCATATTTAGGGCTACAGTTTCAGACAGTGAAAAGGAACTAGTCAGGAGTGAAAAGTTACTAGTTGACTCAATTTTAAAGAGAGGCAGATATCTATTTTTTTATCTACTGCAATTTATTACTATTGGCTAGATAACGAGTGTAGCGCTATTTATCACTCCTGCTCATACGTTAAAGGGACACTGAACCCAAATTTTTTCTTTCATGATTCAGATAGAGCATGCAATTTTAAGCAATGTTCTAATTTACTCCTATTATCATTTTTTCTTTGTTCTCTTGCTATCTTTATTTGAAAATCATGAATTTAAATCTTAGCAGCCAGACCATTTTAGGTTCAGCACTATGGATATTGCTTGCTTATTGGAGGCTGACATTTACCCACCAATAAGCAAGCATAATCCAGGTTCTCAACCATAAATAGGCCGGCTCCTATGCATCACATTCCTGCTTTTTAAATAAATATAGCAAGAAAACGAAGAAAAATTTATAATAGGAGTAAATTAGAAAGTTGCTTAAAATTACATGCTCTATCTGAATCATGAAAGAAAACAATTGAGTTTAGAGTCCCTTTAACTCTGCTAGAAGTAAGCTTTTTGCGCATGTGATAAAAAAATAGAGGACCGGTCAAATAAATTGGAGCTGAAATTTAATATTACCAAGAGCAAAACTCTGCATATAGGATCCAAAAAAACAAATGCCAATTATAGTCTCAATAGTACATTACTGACTGTAACTAAAGAAGAAAGGGACTTGGAATTATTATTTCAGATGATTTAAAATGTGGTACACAATGCAGCAGTGCAGCCAGTAAGGCCAGTCAAATACTTGGTTGCATTGGGAGAGGTATTAGTAGCAGAAATAGCAAGGCTCTTATGACACTTTACAGATCATTAGTTAGGCCAAATCTGGAATACTGTGTACTAGGGGGCTGATTTATCAAGGGCCAAATGGCCCCTGATGCCCCTGTTTCCACACGAGACTTCAGGCTCGCCGGAAACAGCAGTTATGAAGCACTGGTCTGCCGCCTCTGAGGCAGCGGACATCAATCCGCCCAATCCCATATGATCGGGTTAATTGACACCCCCTGCTAGTGGCCGATTGGCCGGGAATCTGCAGGGGGCGGCATTGCACAAGCAGTTCACTAGTACTGCTTGTGGAATGATAAATGCCGACAGCTTATGTCTGGTGGATACAGCGTATCATGTCCGCCAGACATTGATAAATTGGCCCCCATATCTTCAGAAAGATATAAATTAACTTGAAGCTGTCCAAAAGAGGGCTACTAAAATGGTACATGGTCTAAAATATAAAATGTGCAAAAAAAGGCTCGATGATCTAAACATGTATAGTTTAGAGCAGTGCTTTCCAAACTGTGTGTCGGCAGCAGTGTGTAGGTGTGTCCCTGCTTCAGCACAATTTTTTTTTAAATTTTAATTTTTTTAAATGTTTTTTTTTTGTTTCTGAGTTTCCGCCTGCCTGCTACGCATATCACATGGTTGACATGTGATTGATACCTAGGGGGTCACAGATCATCTTAACCTATTGGCGCAGCTCAGTGGGAACTGAAATGATTCTCATTGGCGGCTTTGGAGGCACATTGGCACCTGACTGCACGTGTAGTCTCCTCAATTGGCTCGTGGCTGCATGTGTAGTCAGTCAGTGGGACAGCAGTGTGTTTTCAGTGCGGGCAGTAGTCAATCAGACTCACCAAGCTCTGAGGGCGGCTGCTTAAACGCTGAGCTGAAGTCAGAAGTCAGTGGAGGTTTTTTGCAGCTAGCTCCCAGTAGTGCATTGCTGTTTCTGCTCTTGATATATGGATAGGAAGGGGAACCTTAAAAATGCGAGTGTCTAATATTCCACCAAATATTCAGAAACTGTGTTCATCCCATAAACCTCACACATCCCATTAAAATAGTAAGTAGCTATTGGTGTTATTTATTCTTGCACATACATACTGTTACTTGTAAATACATTTCGTTATTATATCATTTATGTATGTGTCCGTATCTCTTAAAAGAAGTTAGTTTAACCTCCTGTTTGCTAGTACAACTGAATTACTGTGTCGCGAAATGATGTAGATCTAAAAACTGTGTCACCAACATGAAACGTTTGGAAAGCTCTGGTTTAGAGGATAGAAGGGAAAGAGGTGACATGATAGAAACCTTCAAATATATGAAGGGACTTAATAAAGTAGAAGATGAAAGCATTTTCCACAAAGAAATAAATGCCAAAACAAGGAGTCACAATCTAAAGTTAGAGGGTAGCAGATTCAGGAGATATTTGAAGAAGCATTTTTAGACCGCTGCTTTATAATTGCGGTTTCCGGCAAGCCTGAAGGCCCGCGCGGAAACAGGGGCATCATGCTCCATTAGGAGCTTGATATTTCAGCCCCAAAGACTGTAAAGGAATTCAAAATGCCTGGGACATGCATAAGGCTATCCTAAAAAAAGACTATATTGTAACATGGGTAGACTTGATGAGCCTTTATCTACCGTCAAATTCTATGTTTCTATGTGTCAGGTAGCGCGCTTATTACAAGTTGAAAGTAGGGATGGGCGAATGTGTAAATTTCCGAATTTCGAATGTTAGAACGAATGTTATTACCGAAATTCGAATTATAAATCCGAATGTTGATAAGAACGAATATTCTTAAAAATTCTATAATCGAATGCTATTAACAGTTTCCAAATGTCATTTTTTAATTTGAATGTTTATAATTATATCGAATGTCCACATTTGAAATTTCGAATTTAACATTCTATTTAACAAACACTATTCAGAAGTTCAATAGTTCATGTGGTAGGGAGGGAATCTAGTAAATTGATACATAATAGATACAAATATATAATTTTGAATGTTTCTATAAAGAATATTGCATAATTTGAATATTACATTTAAAGAAAGCATTAGAAATACTATTACAAACATATAAATTCGAATTTTTCGAATTTAAATATTGCATAATTTGAATATTACATTTAAAGAAAGCATTAGAAATACTATTACAAATATAAATTAGAATTTTTCAAAAAGAATATTTTCGAATGTAATTGTAAAATTCGAAACCGAACATTCGAAAATCGAGTGTTAGAATGTTATGTAAATATTCGAAATATATATATTTTGGCAAAAAATAAATAAATTATATATATATATATATATATATATATATATATATATATATATATATATATATATGATTAAATATAGGTATAGAAACATTCAGATATCTATAGGAATATTTATTTATATTTATGTTAATGTGAAGAACATTGGAATGTGAAATATTTACAGTAAATACACAGCTAAACACTTAACAGTTACGAGCAAGCAAAAAAAAAAAAAATATATATATATATATATATATATATATATATATATACATATATACTAGAACTAGAAAAAGTTCAGAGAAGGGCCACAAAGCTAATAAGGGGATTGGGGAATTTAACCTATGAGGAGAGGCTAGCCAAACTGGGTCTGTTTTCTGTAGAAAAAAGGCGCTTGAGAGGTGACATGATTACTTTATATAAATATATTCAAGGCCCATATACAGAGATGGTCGAAGCTCTGTTTATTCCAAGAAAATTGTTTGTGATCAGAGGTCACAATTTAAGGTTGGAGGAAAGGAGATTTAATCTCCTGCAATGGAAACATTTTTTCACTGTAAGAGCAATAAAATTGTGGAACTCATTACCAAAGGAGGAAGTGAGTGCCAATACCCTAGATACATTTAAAAATTATTTGGATACATTTCTGTCTATAAACAAAATTCATGGATATGATTGCTAGTATTAAATGGGTCACCTTTTAGTGAGATTATTTAAGTTTAACTGGAGCTTTTTGTATATATTTATGTTACTATGTTTATATATATGTATATATATATATATATATATATATAAATATATATATATATATATATATATATGTTTATTTGTGTGTACATATGTATTTATGTATTTATATACATATATATGTATTTTCTGACATATATACACATATAAACACATAAATACATGTGTATACATATATAAACATATATAGAAGTGTATTGGAGTCTTTTGCAGTTAAAGATTCATGTGTTAACATTATTCTCTGCACGTGCATGTGAAGCATAGCTAGGTATTCACAGTGCACCAGCATTTTAAATACTGCAGCTGTTCATAGTGCCAGTGGGGCTTGTAGCATGTCAGCAATTAAAAAATGGAGTCATTACCAGATGATACCAGCACCTTAGGCTCTATGAGCAAGTGCTGTGTTTAAAATGCTGGTGCATGGTGCATACTTAAAAACACCTTTATAAGCAGCTATAGCTTTTATTAGAATAATTTTTGATAATATATGTATATTAGCAAAATGCATCCATGTGGATTCCAATTATCGCTGGAATATCCCTTTAAGTAGATGAAAACATGTAAAAACATATTTATATAAAATTCATTTTTAATAAAGTGTTATACTGTGTTTGTACTGTAAATATTTCACATTCCAATGCTCTGCACACATAGCAGAATATGTTCTATATATTTATAAATAGATATTCCTTTTAATATTTATTTTATATATATATATATATATATATATATATATATATATATATATATATATATATATATATACATACAGTAGGTGGTAGAGAATCCACCAACTGCAAAAGAATACACTATTATCACTCTTTTTATTCCATATAGTTAGAAATAATGTAGTGTATATGAAGTGTTTGGTGTAACTTATTTCACATACTAAAATTAAATTATGTCATCTTTATTGGTTTTATTAAAATTGAGGGTGATAATTAAAAACTGATGTCACAGATCATACAACCATCAATGTAGCTAAGCTGACCGTTTTGATTAGCTAAATAATCAGAAAATAGCTAATGCAGCTGCTCATCTACAGCCCATCCAAATGTTAGGAGTGCACCATAACAGTTTGGCAAAATAATCTACAGCCACCAATGGGGTTAAAATTGAGTGCCAGTGCTAATATAATAGGATGCTGTAAAAAAACTTTATGGCAAAGACTCAGTATAATTGTCAGCACCAAGCAGTATCTCTATCGGTTTTGAATACTAAGCATATGAGTCGAAATAAGGATAAACAGAACAATTATAGTTAAATGCAAGTTGTTACAATGTTGCAGTATGAAATCGCTACATATATGGTAGCAGCAGCATACACTAAAATAATACAACTTGCTTCCAATGCAAAATAAGTTCTCCAAATCAGATAATAATCTAACTGTTATTGCCACTGATACTGACAATACCACACACGAGCTAGTATGTGAGCGGATATCCAGAAAGTCTAAAGCTGCAGCTGCAATATGCTACCGTTAGGCTTACGTATGCAATTAAGAAGCTACAGAAGAAGAACAGGTTAGGTCGGCTGACTGGATTTAAAAAACTGGGGCTCTCTTATGTTTTTTAAATCCAGTCAGTAGACCTAACCTGTTTACTTATATTTATATCCGTTTACCTTCTTAATCGTATACGTATGCCTAACGGTAGCAGGGGGTGTCAATCAGCCCGATCGTATGTGATCACGCTGATTGCTGTACGCCACCTCAGAGGTGGCGTACAGGTTAAGGAGCAGGGTTCTTAAGAACGCTGCTTCTTAACTCCTGTTTCCGGCGAGCCTAAAGGCTCACGTGGAAACAGATGTATCTGGCCCAATTCGGGCCATGATAAATCGGCCCCGATATATTTTAATTTTAGTATGTGAAATAAGTTGCACCAAATACTTCATATACACTAGATTATTTCTAACTATATGGAATAAAAAGAGTGCTAATAGTGTATTATTTTGCAGTTGGTGGATTCTCTTGTGTAAATACTATTAACTAATATACTATTAACTAATACACAGCACCTCACAGCAAAACATATTTATATTCAGAATACAATATCTGAATTTCTGAATATAGCTGATTAATATTCCATTTGGTGGTGCCATTGGCCCTGCTTGCTCATATATATATATATATATATATATATATATATATATATATATATCACCGATAATTGTATGACTGTGAGTCTATTTATCTCTCTCTCTCTCTGTCTGAATATAGGGGTGTTTTTAGTTTAAATTTGCTGAAATGTTACAAAGCTAAACCCTGGTTTTTAAGGGCTTGTAAACCTCAGCTCAGAACCTTAATATGCCACTGCATGTATATGTATGTATATCTATGTTGAAGCCCTTTGCAGACCTTTTTATTGCAATGCTTTTAAAAATAGTTTTTATTACAGTTATTATGAGTGTAATTGTACTTTTAAATGTATTCTAATGTTTTTTTGAGCAATTTTTTAGTTGAGAGTAAGTTACCCAGAGCTCTGAAGTCGAACTATCCCGACGTGTATTAAATTCAATTGCACTTGAGCAAACGCATTTACTTTCAACCTGTAATACATACACTACTTCCGATGCGTGCAAAGAGCCGCGATAAACCCTTTTAGCTTAAATGCAAGTTAGCACGCCACTTGTAATCTAGCCCTATATGAACTATAATGTATATTTATCAGTGTTTTCCTTATATTAGGGTTCCACTGCTACCATTATTAACCTCAGACTATGGCAAGGAAAAGGGCTGCGAGGAGCTGTTTCTCCAGTATGTGGAAGGGGTTGGAAGTGGGCATCCTGGAATAGAAAGAAGGAAAAGGGTCAATAACTTTTAGGTAGGATGTTAGGTTTTTTGGGTAAGTACCTTGCATTCAGAGGGGAATCACTCAGGGGCATGTGGTGCCACACATGATCTGCTATGTCTGCAGCTACTATGGGAACACAAGCAGACAGTCTCTTAATTAGTGAGTATTGATTGTAACCAGAATCACATATGATGGACACTGTCAGGCAGCTTTATTTTTTTTTCTTTGCTCCACATGTAACTACTGTTGATATATATATAACATGTCTGCAGTTCCTGACTAACATAGAATTGGGGGGAGTGTCTGTACATTGTACAGTTTACAACAGAAGCTGGGGGAGGACAACCTTCATACAATAAACAGCTTAGTGAACAGTGCCCCTAGAGGCGATTGTCAGCATGAGCACCACAAGGTCTTTAGATGCAATAGGGTTCACACTGGTTGTGTAAGCGCGTATTCTCTATTTGTCACTCTTGCAATATTTGCCTCTAGTCTACCTGCATGCCTGGCCATGAGACAAATGACAGCTTTTCCTGCACATTCTAGTATGTCTCTGCAATCTTTAAAATGAGTATAGATGCTACAGAGTATGTCTGTTTGTGCAAGTAACTTTGTCTATGTATACTGAAGGGTATCTGTGTGTGGCAGTGTTGCTGAGTGCTTGGATTTGTTCCAGGAAATGCATAATTGTGTACCATTAGTAAATCAGTAAGGATAGATGAACCATGTCTAATTTATAGAAATTAAAGGGATATTCCAGCCAACATTGGATTCCAGATGGATGTATTTCAGTATTGAATAGAAGCATTTTTGTAATATAAATGTATTAGCAAAAAATCTTCTAATAAAAGCTATAGCGGTTTCAAAAGTGTATCTAAGTATGCACCGTGCACCAGCCTTTTAAACACAACACTTGCTCAGAGAGCCTAAGGTGCTTGTGCTTGTAAACTACCAATTAAATTAACTATTATACTAAAATGACATTAAACTACCAATTAAATTATCTATATTACATATTTAAAAACCTAACCCTACTCAAATTATTTAAATCTACAATTAAAAATTACTAAATTACAAAAAAATAAACGCTAAGTTACAAAAAATAAAAAACACTAAGTTACAAAAACAAACAAACCACAGTATCAAAAATAAAAAAGAATTACACCTAATCTAATAGCCCTATCAAAATAAAAAAGCCCCACTTAATAAAAAAACCTACAATAAACTACCAATGGCCCTTAAAAGAGCCTTTTGCGGGGCATCCCTTACATTCTGATTGGCTGATAGAATTCTATCAGCCAATAGGAATTAAAGGGGAAACAATCCTATTGGCTGTTGCAATCAGCCAATAGGATTGAGCTTTCATTTTATTGGCAGATCCAATCAGCCAATAGGATTGAAAATAGAGAAGAACGTGCTTGCATTCTATTGGCTGATTGGAATAGCCAATAGGATGAAAGCTCAATCCTATTGGCTGATTGCAACAACCAATAGGATTTTTTCCCCTTTAATTCCTATTGGCTGATAGAACTCTATAAGCCAATCGGAATGTAAGGGACACCATCTTGGATGACGTACCTTAAAGGGAAACTTCATTCTACGTTGACCATCGGAAGAAGTGAATGCTCCGCACCGGATGTCTTGAAGATGGATCTACTCCGCACCAGATGGTTGAAAATAGAAGATGCCGTCTGGGTGAAGACTTCTGCCCGCTTGAATGAAGACTTCTGCCGGCTTCGCTGAGAACTTCTGCCGCTTGAATAAGGATGGATGTCCGGTCTTCGAAAACTGTAAGTGGATCTTCGGGGGTTAGTGTTAGCTTTTTTTAAGGGTTTATTGGGTGGGTTTTAATTTTAGCTTAGGGTTTTGGGCAATGTAAAAGAGCTAAATGCCATTTTAAGGGCAATATTCCCATCCAAATGCCCTTTTCAGGGCAATTAGGAGCTTAGGTTTTTTTAGATAGGATTTTATTTGGGGGGTTTGGTTGTGTGGGTGGTGGGTTTTACTGTTGGGGGTCGTTTGTATTTTTTTTTACAGGTAAAAGAGCTGTTTAAGGGCTATTGGCAGTTTAGTTTAGGCTAGGGTTTATATATTATTATTATTATCGGTTATTTGTAGAGCGCCAACAGATTCCGCAGCGCTAAATATATATATATATATATCCAATGAAGAAAGCAAAATTCCAGCCATGAGTGCAGTAAAAAATATAGTCTTTATTTTAAATCTGTAAAAGCATTAACACACTACATGGGGATATTCCAAAAAAGGAGACAGATCAGGTCTTACGCGTTTCAGTCCTTAAGAGCCGTAGTCATAGACCTCTGATCTGTATCAGCTAAAACTTATATATCATGGTAATTGGTTCAATTAAAATCACCTTTGCCTAAATTCGATTACCACATTACCCTTTTTTACCTGGTGATGTACCATTATATTATCTATCATACTGGGTATAGAGTGAGTAATGTTGCTTATATATGTGGTCTCAGTTAGAGTCTAATGTGAGTGCACTGCCTGATCATAAAATATTATATACTCCTATCTCTATATGTGGCTTATTGCATAGCCTAGGGTAATATACTTGTACTTTTATATCTCTGAAGGCTTTGCGCTTATTATATGACCCATGAAGATAATGTTTGATTTCTATTGGGTGTCAGGGATATTACATATAAGGTAATTATAATTTCTTGTTTATTCAACTATGTTAATATATCCCTAATTGACTCTCGATATATACATTAAGTGTAGGATGGTCTAAAAGAATACATTTATAAATGTATTCCCAAAAATTAATGAGGTCAAATCTGGAATTGAATCCATATGGTGTGTGTGTTTTTAAACGAAACATCCAGTAAATTTCCCTTTTACTTAGGACTCTATCCAAATCTACCCTCTCCCTAGAGTGAGTTTAATGTCACTTTTTCTATAATGGTCCATCTTAGTGATTTAGTGCTTCTACCGTGTTCCTCTATAAAATGTTTCTCTACTGGGAGTAGTTTGTCCTCTCTTTTTCTGCTTTTTTTAGTGTCTACCGTAATACTTCAGGTGCTCTCTTATGCGTGTTCTTATCTCTCTTAGCGTTTTACCAACATATTATAGGTTACAGAGATTACACTCTAAAAGGTAAACTACCCCTTTCTCTCTACAGTTGAAGCATCTCTCTATCTCAAAAATCTCTGCAGTTTTGACTGAGCGGAAGGTGTTCCTTGTGCCTGCATGTTTACAAGCTTTACACTCACTGAAGCCACACTTGTGTAGCCCTTTAACTTGTAGCCAAGACGATTGCCTATTTTTAACTTTTGGGACTGTGGGTGATACTATATTACCTATAGTCCTACCCCTTCTATACAAGAAGAGACTTTTACTTTGTACTGATTTGGCTAGACTGATATCTGCTTTAAGTATTGGTAGATGTTTCTTTATTATTCCACAAATATTATTGTATTGTGGTGAATATTGTGTAACAAACTTGATACTATGTTGATCTTTAGAATATTTTGATTTTCTTTTCAAATTTTTTGTTTTGTTTTTAGTAACTCTGCTTGGTCTATCTTGGACATTGTCAGGCGAGCATTTTTTATGACTTGTCTATTGTATCCCCTATCTTTCAAATGTACATCTAAAACTGCTGCCTCTTTAGTGTAATCTGTTTGGTTTGTACAGTTTCTCTTAACTCTCATATGTTGACCTTTTGCTATAGCTTTAAAAGTCTCTTTTGGGTAATTCTTTGAGATAGGTTTTCTATATAATGTTGTTTCCACTCGTTTTCTATTTGTGTTTCCTCTCAGAGTGAGATCTAAGTAATGAATTTCTTGTTACTTCGTGTGTAAGTTTTACTCCCATTCTATTACTTTCTACATATGTAAAGAACCTTTGCAAGGTATCTTCATTGTCTTCCCATATTAAAATAAGATTGTCAATAAATCTTTGATACAACATTATATGCTCTTTAAAAGGGTTTCCATCTGCAAAGATGTGGAACAGCTCCCACCAACCCATGAAGAGGTTGGCGTACGAGGGGGCAAATTTAGTCCCCATAGATGTGCTACATCTCTGCAGATAGAACATTCCTCCATAACTAAAATAATTATGGGTTAACAGGTATTGAATTACCTTTGATAGGTACTCTTGAAAAGCTTTTCCCTGATTGCTATGTCTAGCTAGAAAAAATCTCACTGCTTGTAAGCCTTTTTCGTGAGGAGTTGAGCTGTAAAGTGAGACAACATCCAATGTCACCCATTTGCTTTCACTGCTCCATTTCACATTGGCAAGTTTTTGTATTAGCTGGGTAGAGTCCCTTAAATAGCTTGTAAGTTCCAATACTATAGGTTGCAGGATGGAATCCACCCATTCTGACATGGGCTCTAGTAAAGATCCCACCCCTGAGACTATTGGCCGTCCCTTTGCATCTTTAATACTTTTGTGCACTTTGGGAAGTACATGAAACATTGGAGTTTTGGGGTATTTTTTAGTTAAAAACTCATGTAAGGATTTATTAAAAAAAAAACTTTAAATAATCCCTCATCTAATAAATGTGTAAGTTGATACATATATTCATTTTTTGGATCACCTTGTAAAACCTGGTAGCATTGGGTGTCTAATAATTGTCTCATTATTTCTCTGTCATAGTCAATTTTGTTTTGCACTACAACACTGCCCCCTTTGTCTGATTTTTTAATGATAATGGTGGGGTTACCTGCTAGTTTTTGTAATGCTGATCTTTCCTTTTTGGACAAATTGTGTTTATGTGAAGAGGTAATATCTTTGTACAAAAGTTCCAAATCTTCAACTATCCTTTCTTGGAACAGTTTGGGGACACCACCCCTGGACTGTATGGGATAAAATGTTGATTTTGGCTTGAAGCCTATGTGTGTGTCTACTTCTGTAGTGGTGTCCTCCAACTGCTCACTTTGTAAATGTATTAATGTTTCTCTGGTGCATGCATCTTTAAAGTCTAAATGTATCTCTGATGCTGACTGGTTGATTACTTGTGTCTAGAGGTTCAAATGTTTCTGTGTTTAGTGAAAAATGTTTCTTTAGTGTTACATTTCAAACCATCCTATTAACATCAACAATGGTATTGAATAGATTACATTTTGTAGTTGGTACAAAATTCAAACCATGGCTCAAATATTGTGTTTGAGCGATAGTCGAGTGTTAGGGTTTTTTCTGACTTTTTTTCATCATTGATTTCTATAGGGGGATACATACGCCCACGGTAATCTAAGTTAGTATTTTTGCACTAGTTGGGTTTCCGATTGCGCAAATTAGTTTTTTTTTTTACTTGTAATATTAGCGCAACCTGACTAGCGCAAAAAGCTTAACTCTAGCTAAGTTTTCGTGATCGTGAAAACACATTTTACCGCACCACTTGTAATCTAGCCCAATGCTTGTTAAATACATTACCTAAATAAAAAAGACAATAACTTATATGTGCTATGTATAAGCATTTTTAATGTCTGACCTGATGCTTAGTAAACCCTGCCTCACACCACCCAAGGCATCACCGCAATCCGATACAGACAGTCACAGTCTATATTGGCGTTTAGACTTCATATTGTAAAGGGAGAACAATTAGTTCTTCCTTACTGTATGAAGACAGATGCCTTCTGCCACTGGCTGCAGTCTCCGCTGTCAAAGCTGACACCGGGAACACTGCATGCGCCAGAATATTAGACATAGGTACTACGTCAACACAGGTCGCTGGACAAAGTACTGTGTTATGTAGTACCTATGTCCAATTGTCAAAAGGGGTTAAATAAAAGTAGGGGTTAGATTCACAAAAAAGTTTGAAATGCCTCTCCAGTATAAGATATCTCTTTAACTACAGAGCTATGATAAGTATCATCAATACAATGGTATGGGCAAATTTATGTTTAGTGAATATGTTCCAAAGAAAAACATGGTAATTAGAGAGGTTTGTCTCTCAGAAGCATTTTCTCTGTATTTAATGAAAATAGATCTGAACTCTTGAAAACAAGAAGAATGCATATAATGACCAAATAGGCACAATCCTATGTTTAGACAGCATGCTATGGACCCCCCATCACTTGGGGCCTGGTGCCACTGCACCTTCTGCACCAATGGTAATTCCACCCCTGACACTGCAATTCCTCTGTCAGACACATTTCCACATCACATTAGACCCTGGGCCGGATTTACAGCCCCCCGCGCTCCCAGCTCACCGCTGTGCCAGTGACCTTATCTAAGGTGGCCGCCGGCAGTGAACTAACAGCACCTCCCCCGACCCCATATTTTAATCAGGGGCAAGGGTATGATGTGCAATGTAAATCCTGTGTTTACTTTATGAAGAATATAGATACTAACTGTATATTAAATTATACAGACACATTACCAACTAGAAATAAAGATGTGCTTATAGTTACAGACTTCTATCTGTGGGGGTACAAAAATAATATCATATTCTTTATATATATTAGCATCAATAATATGGGGCGAACCCTATTAGAACATAAATTATTTTTATATTATTTATTATAAATAATAATATGCTTATAGTTACCTACATAGAAAAAATATATGATCCTATGATCACTAGGTGGCATTAAAATCCAATATCTTCAAAGTGAGAACCAATATAAATATAACCCCATAAGGACAGACTGAACTGGAGGGGTTAATGACAGCAGCAGAGGACAGGAAGTAGCTGTTGCCAGGCAGAAGTTGCTGGGTAAGGGGGGGAGGTGTTAAGGAGCAATTAGGTGGGTGGGGCCAGCAGAAGCTGGAATCAGTTTTTAGAAAAGCGGGAAAGAAGCTGTTAGGGATGTCTGCAGTGCAGGAATTATTGGCCCAGATTCAGGGCCTGATTAAAAAAAAAGGGATTTCCTGGTTGCAACAGTGGTTAGCTGAGCGAGCAGAGGTAGACAGCAGTTCCGGAGGTGGCACGGCTGAGAGTGAGCCAGCAGGGCCTGCAAGGCTGGAGGCGGTTCACGGTCAGTGCCGGTGTGGCTTAGCCCATCTATCTGGACCAGGAGGTGGTCGGAGAGCCGGCGTAGAAGGATTTCTTTGGGAGCAGGAGCAGGGAGCAGCCAGATGGCAGGTGGGAGGAAGCAGAGTGACGAAGGTGTGGCGGTGTTAGAGGGTTGTTGGTGGGGGACCGGAGGTCAGCAGGAATGAGGGTAATAGGGGTGAGGCAAATAGGGGAGGAGCTGGAATTGGGGGGCAGTAGTGAGTCTGAGGGATGTGGGGAGATGGGTGTCCCAGGTGGGGGCTGGGTAGACATGGAAGAGAGCAGAGCTGCTTTGGGTGATATGGTTGAGGAATTAGTGCAACGGGTTAGATGGTCAGAGAGGCATGGGGGGAGAGGAAGGAGGAAGGGCAGTGTTGGGCAGAGGGGTGCAGGGCAAGGGAGGCAGGCACTAAGGGGCGGAGAAGGGGTGGCGAGAGAAAGGGGTCTGGGGAAATGCAGGGGAGTGACATGTTTTGCCCTTTGTTTTCAGAATCGGAAGAGGTGTATGGCATCCTTGATGTCCAGCAGGAGTTGCCACTGACGCAGTCATCACTGCAGGAGCTGGAGGAAGATGCGCTGTGGGTGGAGGAGACATAAAGCGACTTTGCAGGGGAGGAGCCTGTTGTGGAGGTCATAGGGGAGCAGGAGACTATGGCACAGGTAGGAGAGTTGGCTGCGGTTATGCAGCTACTTTGTTCCCTGGTGCCTGATCAAAGGGGGAGTAGGGGGGAAGGTGAGGTAGGGGGTTCTAGGGGCATGAGGGAAGGGAGGATGGGGTAGGGGGGAGAGGGGATCAGAGGGGAGATATAGGCTTACCACTTCTCCTCCTTCCCAGAGGGCTGCTCATGCCTCAGAAAGACGATATAGGAGAGACCATTGGACCATTCTCAGACGCCTCAGGGGTGTAGCAGGGACCTGGAGGGGCACACGTCACCCGCATGGGGTAGATTTGAGATATCATCACAAAGTAGGCAGAGAAGGGAAACTTCCTATGCACACAGTGAGCGGAGACATGGGGAGAGGCAGTCTTTGAGCAGGCAGGATAGGACAGAGTTGCCGGTGACGAGGTCTACAGGTGAGAGGGTGGGGTCCCAGTAGGAGAGGTAGGGGGTCTAGGGGTGTGAGGGAAGGGAGGATAGGGGTAGGAGGGAGAGGGGATCAGAGGGGAGATATAGGCTTACCACTTCTCCTCCTTCACAGAGGGCTGCTCATGCCTCAGAAAGGTGAGATAGGAGAGACAGGAGCAGGTCCAGGATGGCACAGCATAGGGACCATTCTCAGATGCCTCAGAGGCACAGCAGGGACCTGGAGGGGCACACGTCACCCGCATGGGGTAGATTTGAGATATCATCACAGAGCAGGCAGAGAAGGGAAACTTCCTATGCACACAGTGAGCGGAGACATGGGGAGAGGCAGTCTTTGAGCGGGCAGGATAGGACAGAGTTGCCGGTGACGAGGTCTACAGGTGAGAGGGTGGGGTCCCAGTAGGAGAGGTAGGGGGTCTAGGGGGTGAGAGAAGGGAGGATAGGGGTAGGGGGGAGAGGGGATCAGAGGGGAGATATAGGCTTACCACTTCTCCTCCTTTCCAGAGGGCTGCTCATACCTCAGAAAGGTGAGATAGGAGAGACAGGAGCTGGTCCAGGATGGCACACCGTAGGGACTGTTCTCAGATGCCGCAGAGGTGCAGCAGGGACCTGGAGGGGCACACATCACCCACATGGGATAGACTTGAGATATCATCACAGCTCATCGGACTTACGGGGGTCTAGCGTGGTGGCGCTATGACGAACAGTTTCGGCAGAGGATGGCGGTTCGTCCCGAGATGAGATGGGATGACCGGGAGATGGGGGTATGGCTGGAGCTCATGATGCCGTTGAGGGGCCAGTCCTTTCGGGGGAACCAGTGCTGGAGGAAGCAGGAGTGCAGGTGTTGGGGGAAATGGCAGTGGCCCTTAAAAAATGTTTGTGCTTCCAATTTAACGAGGGAGCATGTCGATTTGGAACAACGTGCAAGTATAAGCATAAGTGCTCCGTGTGTGGAGGGATGCATTCAGGAGCAAAGTGTTTCAAGTGAAACAAGGGAACAGGAAAAGGGAGCAAGGGTGTTGTTGCGAGCATGGACGCCGGTGAGGGTAAGAGAGATGCTGCCTTGGCTAAGGTGGTACACTAAGAGGAGAGGTAAAAGGGAGCGGGGAGTGTGGGGACATTTGAGGGAGCGGGGAGTGTGGGGATTTTGGGGAATTTGAGATCTGCGTTGGAATTCCCGCATGGGGTAAAAGCCAAGTTGGAGAAGGAGGTGGCGCTGGGCAGGATGGTGGGCCCCTTTCGGGACCCGCCGTTGCCGGGTTTGCGAATATCGCCCTTGGGGGTGGTTCTGAAAAGATTGCTGGGGCAGTACAGGATGATTCACCACCTTTCATACCCCAAGGGGTTATCGGTTAATGATGGGATTGACCCAACCATGGCGGCGGTGCTGTATGCCTCTTTTGATGGGGCGGTTCGGGTGGTTTGTAAGGCAGGCCAAGGAGCCTGGTTGGCAAAGGTGGATGTGGAGGCAGCCTTTCGGCTGTTACCGGTGCATGCCATGTGTCATCATCTTTTGGGTTGCCATTTTCAAGGGGAGTTCTTTGTGGACTTGTCTTTGCCCATGGGGCGCGTATTTTAAGAAATTCAGTTATTTTGTGGAATGGGTGGTGAAGGTCAAGTCGGGGAGGTCCTCGATAGTCCATTACCTGGATGATTTCTTGTTCGCCGGGTCGGCGGATTCAGGGGACTGCGGGCACTTATTGAACACTTTCATGGAGGTGGCGGACCTATTTGGCATCCCGGTGGTGGCGGATAAGACGGAGGGGTCAGTGACTGTGTTGAGATTTCTGGGGATCCAGATTGACACGGTGTGGATGGAGTGCAGCTTGCCCATGGAAAAGGTGGAGGATTTTAGGCTGGTCATTGCTAGGGCAGTTAAGAAGGGGAAGGTGGCTCTAAAGGAGTTGCAATCCCTCCTGGGAAAGCTGGCTTTGGCAACGCCCCACAGGGTGAGGCTGTCAAGGGATTTGAAAGAGGACCTGAGGGTGTGGCTGGTTTTCTTGGAGGAATTCAATGGGAAGTCTATGGTGCAAGAGGCGGAGCAAGCGGATATGGAGATGCATTTGTATACAGATGCATTTGGGGCCCATAGTTTTGGGGCCTACTTGAAAGGGAAATGGTGTGTAGGGATGTGGTTGGAAGCCTAGAGAGCAGGGGGCTTGACCAGGAATCTAGTGTTTCTTGAATTGTTCCCATTGGTGGTGGCTGTCATGGTGTGGAAGGAGTTTTTGGGGAACTGTAAGGTAATTTTCCACTCAGACTATTTGGGGGTGGTGTTTGCAATCAACAAATTGACGACAAAGTCTGTGTCGGTGATCCGGCTCCTTCAGGTGTTTGTGTTGGAGTGCTTGAGGGGTAATGTCCTTTTTCAGGTGGTGCATGTGCCGGGAAAGCTGAACATAATTGCTGATTCTCTTTCCCGTTTGCAGTGCAAGAGATTTTGGGAGGCACCTCCAGAGGCGGATGCGGAAGGAGTGGAACACCCGGGGGAGCTGTGGCAGCTGAATTTTCTAGAGGATTGAGGCTGGCAAAGGGGGCATTAGCAGCACTTGGAGGTCCTATGTACCAGTTTGGGTTCAGTGGTTTCAAAGGATGGAGAAAAAAGGGTTAGGTGTGTCAGATGACAGGAATGTATCCTGCCTAGTGGAGTGGATTGAAGAGTGGGGTATACTTGGGGTGTCGAAGGCTATGGTAAAAAGGAGAGTGGTGGGGTTAGCCTTTCTGTTTCAGATGTTGGGTTGGGGGGACTTGACAAAGGACTTTGTGGCCAAGATGGCAGTACGGGGAATTTGTAGGGGCAAAGAAGCTGGGGATAGGAGGCACCCACTGGTTTTCTCCTTACTGAGGAAGGTGGTTGAAGGTTTGCCCAGAGTATGTTCTTCAGACTTTGAGTACATTTTGTTTAGGGTAGCTTATGTGTTAGCCTTTTTTGGGGCCTTTAGGGTCTTGGAGTTGGTTGGGGCGAATAGGAGAGATACGGGGGGAGTGCGGATGAAGGAGGTGGTAGTGAGTGAGTCTGAGGTGTTGATTTGGCTTCATAAATCGAAGACGGATCAGGAGGGTAAGGGGCGCTCGATCCAGTTGTGTGCATTTGGAGGGGAATGTTGTCCCGTGGGGACAGTGGCCGGTGGGGGATGGTCCTTTTTTGATTAATGAGGATGGAAGTGTGTTGTCAAAATATCAGTTTGTGGCATGTCTCTGGACAGCACCTTGAATGGTAGCAAAATTAGAAGCTCTTTGTGGATCACTGATATTCTGCCGATTGTCAGTGAATTAAATGTATTAATATATGGACTCTACAGGTCATTCTGATTTGGAAGATATAATTTTAATCTGCTCTCCACCTTTGCAAGCTAATCCGGAGCATTGAGGCCTACGGCAAACTCTTCACTGAGAGGCCCTCAACACCCCCCCCCCCCGTATTTCTACAGGCCGGGTAAGAAGTGCAAAGACACTGAAAATATAAACTCTTCTTCATACTATACCATATATGATTGTACCGTGCAGCAATTGCTCAACAGGTCAGAATAAGAGGTGGATAAGTGTCTATTCCGCTATACGCGCAGTTACTAAAGATGGCGCCTGCTGTTAACTTATTGCTGGAAGTGGTGACAAACTTACTGACTGAGCATCATGAGAAATTATTACAAGTTTGGTCGGCTGAGTGGAGTAGCGTGACTGAACTAGCAAAGCAAGTTGGTTCCCGACACTCAATAACAAGAACCTCTTCAGTGATACCAGATACAGACCCGAGTACCCAGATCTTCACCCTGAGCTCATCGGATACTTCACCTCAAGCCCAAGTACTGGCTGAGATCGATCAGACCTGTCATCTGGGAGGCCTGGAGAGCACAGCCATGGATGTGCACATTTTTTTGGATAGACCCACGGGTCTGAGAGCGCAAAGACTCTTGATTACTGAGAGTCAACTGATCGTAAAGGAAGCGACTAGGGCTCAAACCTATGCATGTACCTTGCTCACCAGATCAGTGAGCCCACATCATATCCAGGTCATGGGGGTTTGGATGAAGCCTCCTCTGGTATTTTTAGTGCACAGGGACTTAGAGGAGATAATCTGGGGGAAGCAGTTACGGGTAAAACCCGCTCACCGGGCGGAACACATTGGGAAAGAGACGGAAGATAAGGATACAGCTCTCCACTCTGCATATCGACGCCCCGCTCTGTGCAACATAAAATTGACAGACAGAGGCTTGGCTTTTAAGGTTCCTGAAAATAGCCTTTGCCAGCTTTTTGATCCGAGAGGTCCAGTCTGGAGATAGGACTATTAGACCCCTCTACACAGACCCGGGGTCAGATGAGTTCTGGTCTTTCCCCACATTAACTGTCGGTTGCGGCCCCATAGAACTGGCTTATGGAACTACAATTGAGACTATTGCCGGAGCATTGGGTACAGTGTTAGGTACTTGCCACGTTATTATCCTTCTTAATTTATTATATATGTGACTCTTACACCAGCTATATCTCAAGGGAGTTTTACTAGTCTGTAGGGCTATGGACAATGTGTGATAACATGTGGGGATGTATGAGTGACAATCAGACCTGTAAATGTGAAACTGTGCATGTCATTCTTGGGTTAGATCGTCTGCAAATTATATATCTATGTTCCTATAGACTGCCTCATTGTACGATGCAAGGATAACTTTTGTTTAATGCATATCTGAGGGTCATTACTCTGTTGGGTGCCTACCCTATACTATAAGTGAGGTACTAACTATTGTCATAAAAATTATATAACTCCCCACCACAAGTCATATAGAACATTTCTTAAGCCATAAGGGTATACACTTATATCCCAACATACACCTGCCTAAATTACTCTAATTAGGGTTTTAAAGGGATGCAGGCCACACAATTGTGCTCAGACCGGTATCTTATTCCCCCCTAGAATCTTATAGTGTAAGATGAGCAATCAACTGGTACCTCAATGCTAGACTCGACTGTCTACCCCCTACTACAGGGTTTGTCCCTCATGTTATTTATACTTTAGTTCAGCCCTTATTCTATTTTTTTTAATGTCCAGCTACAAACACCCTATCATGTTGCTTACAGCTCCTTCCACAACATGTATCACATTGAGCTATCTTAAGTGGATGTGTCGTCCATATCCAATCCTACATAACAGACACATAACATTCCTTTATCTCCTATGTAGCAACTCCCCTGAATGTGAGTTACCTGGATATACTAGTTGAGGGTTTAAGGGATTATTCTTGGACAGTCACTCCTTAGACCCTACCTTAACTTATTTGCCCTAGCATAAGGCGGGAACAGACACCTTAGTAAACGCTTAGAAAGATCTATAAAATTGATTGAGATATTGTTAAGAATACTGTTACGGTTATATATATAGTTTGTTCTTACAGTTAACTCATAATCTATATGGTTGATAAGATATTATTCTATTTTAATCCTTAGGTCCAAGAGTGGCCTATTTATTATTTTTTCTCTCCTCCTTAAAATCCCCCAGTGTGTTTATAATGTAATCCAGGGGGTCCAAGAGAGGACCCGTTAGTCCTTTGGGGGCAATGATCTAATTCTATATTAAATACTATTACATCCTAGGAGGTTATGTTCAATATGAAAACTGAGGTCCAACGCTCAATATGTATTTATTTTTTCAAACACTATGTATGCCACTGGACAAAGCTATATGGTGATTACCCAACTGTCAATTGTATACTTGGCGTGATGTTTTGAGTATTCAGTTGCTTGTATTGTTTTTCTTAAAACCTCAATAAAAAGTTAAAAAAAAAAATATCAGTTTGTTGCGGTGCTCAAGAAAGTGCTAGAGGTGGTGGGGGTGGATCCCAGGGATTTTGGGAGCCATTCTTTCTGTATTGGCACAGCAACTGAGGCTCATGACTTGGGGTTGAGTGAAAAGGTGGTCATGAATGTGGGGAGATGGAAGTCGGGGTGTTATAAGGGATATGTGAGGTCCGCATTGAGAGTTTAGTTTTTGTGTTTCCACATGCCCGTTACATTGTTGGATAGTGGGCCACTCCTACGTTTATTGGGCCCAAGAGGCGGTGGCAGTGAAAGATGCAGGGATCCAGTTGAGGTTTCCGGTTGATAGGATGTTAGTAAAGTGGTTTGGGGTCAGGGGGTTAAAATGGGCCAGGTGGTGGGTTTAGTGTGTGAGTATGCTAGGCTTTACAGGTCTCCTGACATCCTGGTCATTCATGCTGGGGGGAACGACCTTGGGTTTATGGCGCAGAAGGAGTTGGTGGACAGAATGAGAGGAAGGTTATGGCGCCTTAAGGAATTGTTCCTCAGGTGGTTATTATATGGTCAGAGATTGTGACCAGATTGAGTTGGAGATCGGCTTGGGATGTCAGGAGGTTGGAAAACTCCAGAAAGGTTAGTAGAACAATGTCTGGTTTTGTTGCCCAACTGGGTGGGGTGGGGATCCGTCATGTTGAGTTTGAAGGGGATTTGGGAAGATGTTTCTTCCTAAAAGACAGGGTGCACCTTAATGAGGTTGGGCTCCATTTATTTAATTTCAATTTGAGAGAAGGGGTGCAAAAGGCCTTAGCCCGTATGGGCTGTGGCGGGTGTGGCCTTATGAGGCGTTTTAAAGTTCAAATAGGACCCCCTTAAAATGGGGGGGAGATGAGAGCCTTGGGGCATGCCCGGCAATTGCCTGGGGAGGGCACATGGCAATGTGTTGGTAGGCTGCACCCATGGGGTTTGTTATTTCGTAAGATGTTGAAATTACGTTATGCTGTTTTTAATAAATGCGGGCTGCGGCCTTTTCACCCTGAGCATTGTGTTGTGTCAATTATTGGGTAGGTAAACAGGAAGTTCCGAATGTGTATGTAAAAAAAACCCCATAAGGACTGACTGAACTGGAGGGGTTAGTGACAGAAGCAGAGAACAGGCAGTAGCTGTTGCCAGGCAGAAGTTGCTGGGTAAGGGGGGGAGGTGTTAAGGAGCAGTTAGGTGGGTGCGGCCAGCAGAAGCTGGAATCAGTTTTTAGAAAAGCGGGAAAGGAGCTCCCTCCCTCCCTAGAAGTTGAGAAAATGGTTGTCGCAGCTGTGGCGGGTGTGGCCATATGAGGCATTTAAAAGTTCAAATGGAACCCCCCTTAAAATTAGGGGGGAGATGAGAGGCTTGGGGGCGTGCCCGGCAATTGCCTGGGGAGGGCACAAGGGAATGTGTTGGTAGACTGACTTTCCTGGATTTTTAATGGATGTCTAATAAAGCTATGTTTTACACAACTCAGCGGATCCTCCTTTTTTCTTTAATCTACTTTATTACCAGCTGATCCACTGTGTATTCGCTGACGAGGGTGGGTGTGAGCAGGAGTCTCTATCTGATTGGAGGACCTAGTTCTGGGAACAGAGGTGGAGTAGCAGTGCGGTGGAGGTTCCATGAGGACGCCAGCAATACCGGTGAAGCTTCCTGGGCACTTGGTGATACAAGATGTGTATGTCCGTGCTCCTAAGGTATGAGAATTAAGTCCGGTATATGCTTAAAGGGCGAGTGGGATCTGAGCAGTAGCTCAGAAAGGAAGATTGTCAGTTTTCATGCACAGCAGCACGCCATTAATCATCATTTCCTCTCTGAGACACCTATATTATGACCGGTATCTGACATGGATAAGTGTGTGGAGTCAGTTTAGACGGTCTTATTTGCTTATATGACATTCTGTGTTGTACTAACATTTCAAGTGCTTGTGATTTGAATACCTTAAAGGGACAGTCTACACCAGAATTTTTATTGTTTTAAAAGATAGATTATCCCTTTATTACCCATTCCCCAGTTTTGCATAGCCAACAGTTATAAAAATATACTTTTAACCTCTGTGATTATTTTGTATCTAAGCCTCTGCAAACTGCCCCTTTTTTCAGTTATTTTGACAGACTTGCAGTCTAGCTCGATCATGTCCGCCCGACATCGATAAATGCCAACAGCATACGATGTTGGCAGCTATCATTGCTCAAGCATTTCTCGTGAAATGCTTGTGCAATACTGCCCCCCTGCACATTCGCGGCCAATCGGCCACTAGCAGGGGGTGTCAATCAACCCGATCATATCCGATCGGGCTGATTGCTGTCCGCTGCCTCAGAGGTGGCGGACAAATTAAGGAGCAGCGGTCTTAAGATCGCTGCTTCTTATCTTATGATTCCAGTTAGCCTGAAGGCTTGCGCTGAAACTGCTGCATTTGCAGCATAATAAATCAGCCCCTAAATGTTGTTCCAAATGGATAACTAAATCATGCCTAAAATGCTATTACCTGATATTAAGAAAAAGAAACTAGACCCTAAATAGTGTATCTTAAAATGTGTGCTGTAATTAGATACAAGATGTAGGAGAAAAAATAAACAATAAAGGTGATGAAAATAGAATCCTTGATCCTAAAAAATAAACAATAAATGTGATGAAAATAGAATCCTTGATCCTAAGTGATGTGTTTAAACTATTAAGAGGAATACATTATAATTCCTGCTGCTATTAACTGTGAGTACCCTGTACCCTTATATTGATGTACGAGTGGAAGAAACTATTGGGGTACACATGAGGCGCCCTCTTCGTCTGTTTGTACTTCAAGTTACCTACATGTAGCCACAAAATTGCGGGTAGTAGCTAGTTCCCACCCCCTAAGTCTCCTGGAAAGACAAAGTAGGCACATAACTGCTGCTAACAAAAGATAGAAAGCGCAGGAAGCAGCTAGCTCTGACATAAGAGGTCATTTAGCTGAATGGGAACTAGCTGTTACCAATTTTCCACCCCTTACTACAGTGTTTTCAGGAAGGTAATTTTAAGATGACCGGTATTTATAATAGGCACATGCCTGCTCTGCCTAATTATAAATCTGGTACAGATTAAACCAATGACACTGCAGCTCTTCTGTCAGACACATACCCACATCAGATTAGACCACTGGTTTTAAAACCTCTCCTCAGTCTTCCCTAACAGGTCAGATTTTCAGGATTATTTTAGGTGAGATCAGGTAAAATAACCATCGGCTAAATTACGAGTTTTACGATATGAGTGAAAAAGCATTGTTATGGCTCTTTTTCACTACCGCTGGTATTATGAGTCTTCCAGGTATATCTGTCCTGCACACTTTTTTTGCCGGAACGCAACGTAACTACCGCAGCTTTTAAAAAGTAATTTTTCAATGGGACTTCCACAGCGCCGGTATTACGAGTTTGCCTGTCCGGCCAAAAAGTGAGCTGTACAGCCTATACCATCAAGATCCATACCGTAAACTGAAAGTCAGTAGTTATGGGTTTTATGCTACAACGCCGTAACATAAAACTCATAACTAAATTGCTAAAAAGTACACTAACACCCAAAAACTACCTATTAACCCCTAAACCGAGGCCCTCCCGCATCGCAAACACTAAAATAAAATTATTAACCCCTAATCTGCCGCTCCAGATTTTATTTGGGGGGTTGGTTGTGTGGGTGGTGGGTTTTACTGTTGGGGGGTTGTTTGTATATTTTTTTACAGGTAAAAGAACTGATTTCTTTGGGGCAATGCCCCGCAAAAGGCCCTTTTAAGGGCCATTGGTAGTTTATTGTAGGCTAGGTTTTTTTTATTTTGGGGGGGCTTTTTTATTTTGATAGGGCTATTAGATTAGGTGTAATTAGTTTAAATATTTGATAATTTCTTTTTTATTTAATTTAGTGGGGGGGTTTTGTTTGTAATTTAGTTAATTATAATTAATATAATTTATTTAATTGTAGTGTGAGGTTAGGTGTTAGTGTAACTCAGGTTAGGTTTTATTTTACAGGTACATTTGTATTTATTTTAACTAGATAGTTATTAAATAGTTAATAACTATTTAGTAACTAGTCTACCTAGTTAAAGTAAAAATAAAACCTAAGATAGATACAATGTAACTATTAATTATATTGTAGCTAGCTTAGGGTTTATTTTATAGGTAAGTATTTAGTTTTAAATAGGAATTATTTAGTTAATGATAGGAATTTTTAATTAGATTTATTTTAATTATATTAAAGTTAGGGGTTTTAGGGTTAGACTTAGGGTTAGGTTTAGGGGTTAATAACTTTTGTATAGTGGCAGCGACGTTGGGGGTGGCAGATTAGGGGTTAATAAGTGTAGGTAGGTAGCGACGACATTGGGGGCGGCAGATTAGGGGTCAATAAGTGTAGGTAGGTGGTAGAGAAATTGGGAGCAGCAGATTAGGGGTTAATAAGTGTAGGTAGGTGGCGGCAACATTCGGGGCGGCAAATTAGGTGTAGGTAGGTGGAGGTGATGTCTGGATGGCAGATTAGGGGTTAATAAGTGTAATGTACGTGTCGGCAATGTTGGGGACGGCAGATTAGGGTGTTTAGGCTCAGGTTTATGTTAGGGTGTTAGGTGTAAACATACATTTTCTTTCCCCATATGAATCAATGGGGCAGCGTTACGGAGCTTTACGCTCCTTAATTGCAGGTGTTAGACTTTTTTTTTAGCTGGCTCTCCCCATTGATGTCTATGGGGAAATCGTGCAGCGCTGGTATTTGAGTGCGGTATGGAGCTCAATTTTGCTCAACGCTCACATATTGCCTGCAAACGCCGGATTTATAAAAACCTGTAATAACAGTGCTATAGGGAGGTGAGCGGTGGAAATAACTTGCAAGTAGTACCGAGCCGCTCTTACCACAAAACTCGTAATCTAGCCACATGTTTTCTAATGAGACGATTATTTCATCTGTGTTCTGACACTGCAGCTTCTCTGTCAGTCACATGCCCACATCATATTAGACCTCTAACACTGCAGCGCCTCTGTCAGTCACATGCCCACATCACATTAGACCCCTGACACTGCAGCGCCTCTGTCAGTCACATGCCCACATCACATTAAACCCCTAACACTGCAGCTCCTCTGTCAGTCACATGCCCACATCACATTAAACCCCTAACACTGATGCTCCTCTGTCTGTCACATGTCCACATCAAATTAAACCCCTGACTAGGGATGGGCGAATGTGTTTATATCCGAATGTTAGAACGAATGTTATTGTAGAAATTCGATTTACATAATAGAATGTTGATACAAATGAATATTCTTAAAAATTCGATTTTCTAATGTTAGTTACAGTTTTTGAATGTCACATTCGAATTTGAATTTCACATTCGAATTTGAATGTCACATTCAAATTCGAATGTTAGATTCGATTATCACATTCGAATTCGAATATTACATTTATAAAACACAGTATTAGACTAGAAATACTATTTCGAATTTGAATGTCACATTCGAATTCGAATGTCACATTCGAATTCGAATATTACATTTCGAAATTGAATGAATACATAGCTAAATATTCTTTTATTCAAATGAATATTTTCGAATTTTATTGAAAAATTTGAAAACGAAAATTCAAAAATAGAATGTTAGAATGTTATATAAACATTCGAAATTCGATTCAAACGAACAAATGTATCAAAATTTGTTTTAAATTTTGAATTTTTAGAAACATTCGGCCATCCCTACCCCTGACACTGCAGCTCCTCTGTCAGTCCCATGCCCACATCACATTAGACCCCTGACACTGCAGCTCCTCTGTCAGTCACATGCCCACATCACATTAGGCCCCTGACACTGCAGCTCCTCTGTCAGTCACATGCCCACATCACATTAGACCCCTGACACTGCAGCTCCTCTGTCAGTCACATGCCCACATCACATTAGACCCCTGACACTGCAGCTCCTCTGTCAGTCACATGCCCACATCACATTAGACCCCTGACACTGCAGCTCCTCTGTCAGTCACATGCCCCACATCCCATACCCCCCAACTGTCCCGATTTTCGCGGGACAGTCCCGATTTTAGGGGTCTGTCCCGCTGTCCTGGGTTGCTAGGCATCTGTCCCGATTTGCCCCAGGCATTTAAAAAAAATAAAAAAAATTAAATTCTGTTGGGCCCATACTCAGAAGCAGCTGGCTTTGCTCTCACAGGGTTAGATACCTGTTAGATTCCCTGTGGAAAAGGAATGGTGTGTAGGGTAAGCAGGAGTAAGAAGGCTGTATACACTCTGACCACGGGTAATGGTGACCTCTCTAACCTACCTCTGGTAGTGATGATGTCTAACCCTGGTGATAATACTAGCATGCCTTCAGTTTTATACAATGAGCAGTGCTAATACCAGGGTAACGAACAGTGGCAGCCGCAGACTGCCAGCTAATGTGCTTGCAAATCCCAGGACCCCATACAATGAATTACAGATACCCATATATGATGTAGTGTGTGTGTGTGTATCTGTATCCATAACTGTGTGTGTGTATCTGTATGTATAAGTTTATGCTATGTAGTGTGTGTGTGTGTGTGTCTGCATGTATAAATGTAAGCTATGTAGTTTGTGTATCTGCATGTATAAGTGTATACTATGTAGTGTCTGTGTATCTGCATGTATAAGTGTATGCTGCATGTATAAGTGTATGCTATGTAATGTGTGTGTGTGTCTGCATGTGTAAGTGTATGCTATGTAGTGTGTGTGTGTGTGTGTGTGTTTGCATGTATAAATGTAAGCTATGTAGTGTGTGTATATGTATCTGCATGTATAAGTGTATGCTATGTAGTGTGTGTGTATGTGTATCTGCATGTATAAGTGTGTATCTGCATGTATAAGTGTATGCTATGTAGTGTGTGTGTGTCTGCATGTATAAGTGTATGCTATGTAGTGTCTGTGTATCTGCATGTATTAGTGTATGCTGCATGTATAAGTTTATGCTGCATGTATAAGTGTATGCTATGTAATGTGTGTGTGTGCGTGTATCTGCCTTTATAAGTGTATGCTATGTAGTGTGTGTGTATCTTCATGTGTAAGTGTATGCTATGTAGTGTGTGTATCTTCATGTGTAAGTGTATGCTATGTAGTGTGTGTGTATCTGCATGTATAAGTGTATGCTATGTAGTGTGTGTGTATCTGCATGTATAAGTGTATAATATGTAGTGTGTGTGTATCTGCATGTATAAGTGTATGCTATGTAGTGTGTGTATCTGCATGTGTAAGTGTATGCTATGTAGTGTGCTACTGTGCATTAAGGGATTAAATGCTTACCGGGGCGTTTCCAGGAGTGTAGAAGAACAATCTTAACTTAACTAACTTAACTTGTAACATAAACCATTGTGAATAAATAAAGACACAGACACATTCTTAAATGGGAAAAATTTTAACCGTCACGGTCAAATTTTTATTAAATCTACCTATATAACTTTTAACCAACAGAACCGGAAATGGCGGCATAGACTATATAGGCCCAGAACAGCAAAGGAGGTCAACGGCCCAACGGGAAGGAGCAGCAGAGGGGTCTCTGCTCAAAGGAAATGACGCTGAGGGGTTGCAGAGATCACGTGACCATCCCCCAATGGGGAGAGAGGGAGGTTACCCCACGTGCACTTGAGGCCTACCACCCCTCCCATTTATGGCCACGACTCACCCCTAGCGACCTTTTCCTGCGCAACAGGACCGTGACCTCCCGCCGCCAGGGTGTAATCATCAATCTCCACCTAAGAAGGAATCTCAGCTACCAAGCCGATCTAGCCGCATAGTCAGAGATGGGAGATTATTAAATTCTACCGCTATGGACTAATCAGAGGCCTAGGTTGACTAGCCATAGCCCTGCCATTAGCCGAGAGCCGCCATTGGATAGAACAAGGGGGAACGGGAGGGAGGGAAAAAACACTTCACAGCCTGGATCGGATGGAGAAGAGGAAGTTGGGAGGGAAACCTCAGCTTTTTACCAGGTAAGGAGGGGCCTGACCTAACCTGCAACAATGTTGCAACTAGCACCCAACCCTCTATCTCCTATCCCACTTTCCTGCAGCCTTAACCCTTAGCCTGCTACAGGCCCATACTGGGCCCTACACGAACTTAAGGGATTAAATGCTTACCGGGGCGTTTCCAGGAGTGTAGAAGAACAATCTTAACTTAACTTAACTAACTTAACTTAGTAACTTGTAACATAAACCATTGTGAATAAATAAAGACACAGACACATTCTTAAATGGGAAAAATTTTAACCGTCACGGTCAAATTTTTATTAAAACTACCTATATAACTTTTAACCAACAGAACCGGAAATGGCGGCATAGACTATATAGGCCCAGAACAGCAAAGGAGGTCAACGGCCCAACGGGAAGGAGCAGCAGAGGGGTCTCTGCTCAAAGGAAATGACGCTGAGGGGTTGCAGAGATCACGTGACCATCCCCCAATGGGGAGAGAGGGAGGTTACCCCACGTGCACTTGAGGCCTACCACCCCTCCCATTTATGGCCACGACTCACCCCTAGCGACCTTTTCCTGCGCAACAGGACCGTGACCTCCAGCCACAAGGAGCATTAAAATGGACTTGCCGCCACCACCACAACCTGACTTACAGGAAGGATGAAATAGCTCCCTGGATATCCTTTATAAAAATATCCAACCCTACGACTGATAAATGGACCTTATCTCTACGATAGAGCTCAGTTCTGTCGGCTGAGATGGCTTTGTGCCGTACCACAAAGCCACCTGTTCCTGTGACGGTTTTAGATAAAGCCGCATTGATTTTCTTTCTAATTCTATATGCCGCCGTATGGGTCGACATATGCCTCCAATACAGGCGGGGGACTATATTAGACCAGCCAATAACTACCTCAGGGATTCGTGTCTGGAGCCAGCCGATGTCCGACTGCATAGTTTTGACTAGTTCTAGCACAGGGACGGACCCTACATCGTTCCCCCCCAGGTGGAGGATTAAGAGGTGCGGTTTTCCCCATCTTAAGAGGGCACCAGAAATTACTTCCCCCAGCTGCGGCCAACACATCCCCCTAATACCTAACCATCTAATTGAGGCTTTGCTTAGGGGGAACCCCAGATTCTGACCCAAGGGGAGGGAGGAGCAACGAATCGAAGCCCAGTGGATGAAAGAATGTCCCACAATCCAAATCCGCTTTGCTCCATGATTTGGACCTGCGGAGACAAATAGTTTAGTGTGTGCACACAAAATGTCTGTATTAAACAATGGGGCGGACGTATTTCTTAAAGCAATTAGAGCGCCACCGACCCATCCGCTTTATGTCCTCGCTGGAGCGACCTACGCTTGCGGCCTGCGTCGCCGCCCCTATTCTAAAGGAATGAGGGGCGATCCTACTGCTGTCTAAGCCTACGTTCGCCGCTGCTTGCTTCAAGACCCTACCGAACTGGAACTTAGATAGAGCTGATCCATCAGCGTGGATAAAAAAACTGTCCTGGCAAAGAAGGGCGCAAAGCTAAATAACTGTTCATAACCATTATTGGACAGGAAATGCTGCCCGGTCTGGGCGCAATGTGCAGCCAAGCGCCACTGCCTGACTGATCCGTTTTTGAGAGCGGGATAAACAGGAGCAGGGAGTCAACGGCCGCCCTAACATGCTCCACTTGAACTCCGCGACCCGCCGCACGCTTAGAGGGGGCTACTAACTCACTCAGCCGGAGTGCGGCCGCAAAGGCCAGCGCAAACGCTGCCTTAAACAGTGATGCCTCAAATGGGGAGTAGCATGAGCTATCAAGCGACAATATCAGCTTATCTAGGCAGTCTTGTGTGATGGGTTCCCTAGAATCAGGTTGCCTTGGATAGATCCTGCCCCACCCTTTTACAACTTGCCGAATGAAGAATGAGTTAGTTGGATCCGGGAGCCCCAGCGCTTTATAAAAGAATGACAATGCAGCTAATTTGGACTGTAGTGAACCCTGACGCGTGCCTATGTTGTGAAGACTCACCAGCCAATCACACAGAGATGCAATGTTCCCTTGTGCAGCATCCATGCCCCTGGACCGGCAAAACTGGTCCCATTCGTTCCAGAGTTTCAAGCAAGTGCGCCAGGTGGAGGGGGCTAAGGAAGAACGTACGATTGGCAATAGGGCTACCCAGGAGCGACCAGCTGCCAAAGAAAATCAGGACAACGTAAACCCACTGGTGAAGCGTTAGGAACTAAGCGTCTAAAACTATCCCACTCAAATCTGGACAGGGCGTCTGCTACCACATTATTAACACCCGGCACATGCTTCGCCTGGAACTGAATGTTGAGTTCCAGGCAACGCAATACCAGGTGCCGCAGCAGCGTTACCACCACGGCCGAGGTGGCCGACAGGTTGTTAATTGCAAAGACAACACTGGTGTTGTCAGTCCAGAATATGATAGTCTTGTTTGAGAATCTGGATCCCCAGAGTTCCACTGACAGGACTATGGGAAAAAGCTCCAGGAGGGTTAGGTTACGGGTGAAACCCCGGAGGTACCAGGAGGCCGGCCAAGGCTCTGCGCTCCATTCCCCCCGGAAGTAAGCCCCGTACCCATGTGATCCTGCCGCATCCGTAAAAAGATGTAACAGTTGACTAGATATGGGGTCTGAGCGCCAGACACGCACGCCATTGAAGGATTTTAGAAAAACCTCCCAGATCCTCAGATCCGCCAGCAGGTCCACCGTAAGGCGAATCCTCTGAGTAGGTTTTGTTCTTCCACTCAGTTGTCTTTCCAGCCTACGATTAAAGATCCTGCCCATAAGTATTACCTTGCAAGCGAAATTAAGGAGCCCTAGCAATGATTGCAACTGCTTCAAGGAAAGGGCCCTCTTTGAAACGGCCGCACGAACCGCCTCCAGCATTGCTTCAATTTTGTCAGTGGGCAACCTACAGACCATTTCCAATGTGTCAATTTCAATGCCCAGGAAAACTAAACATGTCGCAGGGCCCTGTGTTTTGTCCTCTGCGAGAGGTACTCCAAATTTGGCCATTATACCGCGCATGCTGTTCATTAGATTCAGACATTCGCCTGAGTCAGATCCACCCACAAGGAGGAAGTCGTCTAGGTAATGTGCTATTGCCTCGCTGCCTGCCTCACTGGCAACCACCCAGTGTAGGAATGAGCTAAATGCTTCAAAAAGCGCACATGACAGGGAGCATCCCATAGGGAGGCAGCGATCCACGTAGTACAAACCCTGAAATTTACATCCCATAAGAGGGAAAACTGAAGGGTGGAGAGGCAACAACCGGAAGGCAGACTCTATGTCCAATTTTGCGAGTAGAGCGCCTTTTCCAGCCTGTCTAACCAAGTCCAGAGCGCTATCAAAAGATTGATAGCGCACAGAACTTAGCTGGGGGTCAATTGTGTCATTGACGGAAGTGCCTTTCGGATAAGAAAGATGCTGGATAAGTCTAAATTTCCCTTTATCTTTCTTTGGGACCACACCCAAAGGGGATATGGTTAAACTTTTTAGCGGTGGTTTAGGAAATGGGCCAGCCATGCGGCCCAGGGATACCTCTTTATTGATTTTTTCCAATACCACCTCAGGGTGTTGGTATGCAGACAACAAATTTCTCTGCAAATGTGCTCCCTGTACCCTTTGAAATAGTGGAATCATAAATCCAAATGAAAACCCCTCCCATAGCATTCTGGCCGTGGCCTGATCTGGGTAGGCCAACAGCCAGGGCTTAAGCGCGTGGACCCTCACTGGGGTTTCCGCCCTTCTGAGCAGTAAATGATCCGGGGGCTCTACTGTTGGTACCTCCATCTTTTCTTTTATTGCAATCGGCCCCAGGATGGGATCCTGTACAAAATTTGCATGTGTGTCTAAAGGTGCATGCGCTGCCCTTATCGCACTTTTTTTCCTGATAGGCCCAACAGGCGCCTCCCCTCCTCCGCAGCCTTGCGTTCCGAAAGGACTGCTGATTAGCCGAGGGGGCGCCCTGCGCTGCTGGTCCCTTATGGGGATCCATACGCTGCCATAATTGATTGTCAGTGCAATCAAAAGTTAAGGAGGGATTGCCCGACATTTTCCTCCTGAACTCGGAGTCATATTCCCTCCAAACACCTTCACCGCGATTACGCTGGATCCAGTGTATGGTGTCTGTATATTTCAATATTGCTAAATTCTGAGAAGGGTACTTCTCCAAATAACATGAAGAGAAGACCCTAAAACATTGCAGCCACTCATCGAATGAGTCAGGGCGCTTGAATTTCTTTGGGCCAGTCCCTTCAGCACTCTTTTCCTTTTGTCTGTACGCCTCTACAGACAAATCGAAAATATTAACGTACTTCCCTTGGTGAATTTTTGTGACTGTCTTTTTACGCAGATGCGCGTGCAAGGAGTAAATTTCACCGGGGCTGGCATCCCCATACAAAGCTGCCCTTCTCTCTGAGATTGCTCTGATAGGGGGTAGGGCTTGCAAATCCGCATTGCTATTTGCCTGCTGGGGGGAGCTTAGCGCATCGGGAGCGCTATTTTTTTTGGATTGCTGCTTCGCTGCGCCTACACCCTCCTTCAAGATTTTTTTAATCATGCGGAACATTTTTTTCTGTCCCTTCCCCTGTAAGCCTAGCGATGTATCACTATCAGAACCTGTGTCTGTGTGTGAAGTGTCAGTAGTGTCTTCCTGTTCGTGTACAAAAACAGAACGCTCACCATGTGACACTCCCGGCTGTGCGGTCTGGGTATTGGTATCCTGCACCGGCTTCTGTTGTTGTTGCTGAGCTGGTTGCTGTAGCTGATGAGTGTAGGAAGACGGCTGCGCTGTAGATGGATTCTGCGTGACCACTTCCGCTGAACTCATGGCGACTGGAGCCTCCAATGGCACTGGAGCTGTTCCAATTACTCCCTGTAAGAGAGAAACCAATTTGCGAGCACTTTGGAAGTTGTTTAAAGGTGCAGACATATTAGCAGTCAGGGATGAAGTTAAATGTTGGCGAATTGGCTCAATTAATGCATTTAAATTAATGGGAGCAATATGCTGTGCTTGGCCTGCATCCATACTCATGCTCTCACGCATACCCATGGACTGATTCGCAGACAGACCTGCAGCAGCAGCAGCGTTGCTGACTCCAACAACATGAGGCATTTGCCCAGCATTCATTCCCCTAACATGCATGCCGTCATCATTGAATGTGTTACCAATATCATTCACAACAACATCATTAACAGAATTGTGATTTCCTAGATTAGTCACAACATTCACATTCCCCCTCTCACTCGCAGCAGCGGGTATTACAGCATTATAAAATTGCTGCTCATTCACATTCCCCCTCTCACTCGCCGCAGCAGGTATTACAGCATTATAAAATTGCTGCTCATTCACATTCCCCCTCTCACTCGCAGCGGCGGGTATTGCAGCATTATAAAATTGCAGTGGCCTGAAACCCCTGCTAATAGTGGCTCTCCCCCCTCTTCTAAGGTAACTCTGGCGTGGCTGTGTTGAAGTCCTGGCTCCCCTCCTAACTGTCTTTGTCCCCCTACCTCTCCCTCTAATGATTGGGGATCTGACACCCTGAGCGCGACCTGCTACACCCTGAGCGGGTGTGCTAACTGCATTCTGGCCTCCTTCCCTGGTTGCCACATGCCCCCCTTGAAGCAATGTTCCCTCTTGGTGCTCAACTTCGAGCCCATGAGAGACCGCTGCTGTTGCTGCCGCTCCGGTGCTGCCGCTGGGAATAATGGCCGCACCGGAAGTTCCCACACCTACTTCCGGTCGCGCGGCCAATGTAAGTGCGCAACCGGAAGTAGGCCTAGAAGCCTGAAGATAGTTCACCGGAGGCTCCGGTAAAGTATTTTGAGGTCGGGAAGGGGTGGCCACAACTGCGGAAGGTGCGCGAAGGGGGGTCGCTGCGCCGGCGAGGGGGATATTGAAAGGATTGGCCTCGGGTGCCTGCGCTTGCGATGGGGGCAAATTAGTCATTGAAAAAGGGGGTAAAACAGGCCCAAATGGCCCCCGGGCCCCCCCATGTGGCTGACCAAGTGTGTCCAAAGCCTGATGGGGGACGCCACATAACCGGGAGCATTTAGGCCATGTGCCTGCTCCTGGTGCAAACTCTGCCCAGGTGCCTGAGGGGGCAATATATGCTGAACCTGCAGGGGCAAATTAGAATGAGGCCCAGTGGCCTGTATGTGTAAAAGGGGGTCCACATGCTCTGCAATATGGGGATCCCTGGTTATGCCAGGCCCAATTTGCAAAGCACGTGGTACCACATGCTGCAATTGCACAGGGCCTGCTGAGGGCTGTGCAGAGGCAGCATTAGATATTGCAGCTGCAATATATGTCATAAAATTTAAAACTGCTGGAACATCTGCAGATGGTACAGCCTGCAGCAAGTCTGAGACTTGTTTAGGAGTCAATTGCTGCTGCTGTTCCAAATTAATTACAGGTGAATGAACCTCCTCTATCACAAACTGTGATTCTGGCACCAGATTATCTACATCCTCCCCAGCCTCAGTGATTTGCTCATGGGAGGATGCAGCATGAAACTGCGCCACAACAACAGCCTGATTTTGTGTAGGAGGGATGCAATCTAAATCATTATCAATTGTTTTCTGAGTATTTATCTTTTCCTTTTTCTTTCCAGCTTCTGCATTATCCTGATAGCGTCTAGGTGGGAGAACTGAACGCCTTGAATGATGCATGGTGGTCAGAAAAAAGGAGAAAAAAAAAACAAAAAAAAAACTGAGCAGCACAGAAAAAAGAAAAAACACTTCACAGCCTGGATCGGATGGAGAAGAGGAAGTTGGGAGGGAAACCTCAGCTTTTTACCAGGTAAGGAGGGGCCTGACCTAACCTGCAACAATGTTGCATCTAGCACCCAACCCTCTATCTCCTATCCCACTTTCCTGCAGCCTTAACCCTTAGCCTGCTACAGGCCCATACTGGGCCCTACACAAACTTTTTGCTGACTTTAAAGGCCAACATTTAGAATATTAATGGGGGAATGCAGAGAGCAGTTTTAAAGAATTTATTATTAAATGTCCAATTAAGATAAAAATATTTAGCAATGTCTTTGCAAAGGACATTAAATACATAGCTCACATAGCCATACCAGTGGTTTCAGCTTGTGTTTGATTTGCTGCCTAAGTGTATTAAAACCTATGACTTTATTTAGAATTTTATTTATATTACTTTGGTCTTATGATTTTTAAGCCCCGCCCACCATAATTTTTTTTGCCGCGGGGGGGTCCCTCTTTTGAATTTTGAAATGGTGGGAGGTATGCATCACATTAGACCCCTGACACTGCAGCTCCTCTGTCAGTCACATGCCCACATCACATTAGACCCCTGACACTGTAGCTCCTCTGTCAGTCACATGTCCACATCACATTAGACCCCTGACACTGCAGCTCCTCTGTCAGTCACATGTCCACATCACATTAGACCCCTAACACTGCAGCTCCTCTGTCAGTCACATGCCCACATCACATTAGACCCCTGACACTGTAGCTCCTCTGTCAGTCACATGTCCACATCACATTAGACCCCTAACACTGCAGCTCCTCTGTCAGTCACATGCCCACATCACATTAGACCCCTGACACTGTAGCTCCTCTGTCAGTCACATGCCCACATCACATTAGACCCCTGACACTGCAGCTCCTCTGTCAGACACATGCCCACATCACATTAGACCCCTGACACTGCAGCTCCTCTGTCAGTCACATGTCCACATCACATTAGACCCCTAACACTGCAGCTCCTCTGTCAGTCACATGCCCACATCACATTAGACCCCTAACACTGCAGCTCCTCTGTCAGTCACATGCCCACATCACATTAGGCCCCTGACACTGCAGCTCCTCTGTCAGACACATGCCCACATCACATTAGACCCCTGACACTGCAGCTCCTCTGTCAGTCACATGCTCACATCACATTAGGCCCCTGACACTGCAGCTCCTCTGTCAGTCACATGCCCACATCACATTAGACCCCTGACACTGCAGCTCCTCTGTCAGACACATGCCCACATCACATTAGACCCCTGACACTGCAGCTCCTCTGTCAGTCACTTGCTCACATCACATTAGGCCCCTGACACTGCAGCTCCTCTGTCAGTCACATGACCACATCACATTAGACCCCTGACACTGCAGCTCCTCTGTCAGTCACATGCCCACATCACATTAGACCCCTGACACTGCAGCTCCTCTGTCAGTCACATGCTCACATCACATTAGGCCCCTGACACTGCAGCTCCTCTGTCAGTTACATGCCCACATCACATTATACCCCTGACACTGCAGCTCCTCTGTCAGTCACATGCCCACATCACATTAGACCCCTGACACTGCAGCACCTCTGTCAGTCACATGCCCACATCACATTAGTCCCCTGACACTGCAGCTCCTCTGTCAGTCACATGCCCACATCACATTAGACCCCTGACACTGCAGCTCCTCTGTCAGTCACATGCCCACATCACATTAGACCCCTGACACTGCAGCTCCTCTGTCAGTCAATTGCCCACATCACATTAGACCCCTAACACTGCAGCTCCTCTGTCAGACACATGCCCACATCACATTAGACCCCTGATACTGCAGCTACTCTGTCAGTCACATGCCCACATCGCATTGGACCCCAGACACTGCAGCTTCTCTGTCAGTCACATGCCCACATCACATTAGACCCCTGATACTGCAGCTACTCTGTCAGTCACATGCCCACATCACATTAGACCCCTAACACTTCAGCTCCTCTGTCAGTCACATGCCCAAATCACATTAGACCCCTGACACTGCAGCGCCTCTGTCAGTCACATGCCCACATCACATTAGACCACTGACACTGCAGCTCCTCTGTCAGACACTTGCCCACATTATATTAGACCCCTGACACTGCACAGCTCCTCTGTCAGTCACATGCCCACATCACATTAGACCCCTGACACTGCAGCTCCTCTGTCAGTCGCTTGCCCACATCACATTAGACCCCTGACACTGCAGCTCCTCTGTCAGTCACATGCCCACATCACATTAGACCCCTAACACTGCAGCTCCTCTGTCAGTCACATGTCCACATCACATTAGACCCCTGACACTGCAGCTCCTCTGTCAGTCACATGCCCACATCACATTAGACCCCTGACACTGCAGCTCCTCTGTCAGTCACATGCCCACATCACATTAGACCCCTGACACTGCAGCTCCTCTGTCAGTCACATGCCCACATCACATTAGACCCCTGACACTGCAGCTCCTCTGTCAGTCACATGCCCACATCACATTAGACCCCTGACACTGCAGCTCCTCTGTCAGTCACATGCCCACATCACATTAGACTCCTGACACTGTAGCTCCTCTGTCAGTCACATGCCCACATCACATTAGGCCCCTAACACTGCAGCTCTCTGTCAGGTCACATGCCCACATCACATTAGACCCCTGACACTGCAGGCTCCTCTGTCAGTCACATGCCCACATCACATTAGACCCCTGACACTGCAGCTCCTCTGTCAGTCACATGCCCACATCACATTAGACCCCTGACACTGCAGCTCCTCTGTCAGTCACATGCCCACATCACATTAGACCCCTGACACTGCAGCTCCTCTGTCAGTCACATGCCCACATCACATTAGACTCCTGACACTGTAGCTCCTCTGTCAGTCACATGCCCACATCACATTAGTCCCCTGACACTGCAGCTCCTCTGTCAGTCACATGCCCACATCACATTAGACCCCTGACACTGCAGCTCCTCTGTCAGTCACATGCCCACATCACATTAGACCCCTGACACTGCAGCTACTCTGTCAGTCACATGCCCACATCACATTAGGCCCCTAACACTGCAGCTCCTCTGTCAGACACATGCCCACATAACATTAGACCCCTGACACTGCAGCTCCTCTGTCAGATACATGCCCACATCACATTAGACCCCTGACACTGCAGCTCCTCTGTCAGACACATGCCCACATAACATTAGACCCCTGACACTGCAGCTCCTCTGTCAGTCACATGCCCACATCACATTAGACCCCTGACACTGCAGCTCCTCTGTCAGACACATGCCCACATCACATTAGACCCCTGACACTGCAGCTCCTCTGTCAGTCACATGCCCCACATCACATTAGACCCTGACACTGCAGCTCCTCTGTCAGTCACATGCCCACATCACATTAGACCCCTGACACTGCAGCTCCTCTGTCAGTCACATGCCCACATCACATTAGACCCCTAACACTGCAGCTCCTCTGTCAGTCACATGCCCACATCACATTAGACCCCTGACACTGCAGCTCCTCTGTCAGTCACATGCCACATCACATTAGACCCCTGACACTGCAGCTCCTCTGTCAGTCACATGCCCACATCACATTAGACCCCTGACACTGCAGCTCCTCTGTCAGTCACATGCCCACATCACATTAGACCCCCTGACACTGCAGCTCCTCTGTCAGTCACATGCCCACATCACATTAGACCCCTGACACTGCAGCTCCTCTGTCAGTCACATGCCCACATCACATTAGACCCCTGACACTGCAGCTCCTCTGTCAGTCACATGCCCACATCACATTAGACCCCTGACACTGCAGCTCCTCTGTCAGTCACATGCCCACATCACATTAGACCCCTGACACTGCAGCTCCTCTGTCAGTCACATGCCCACATCACATTAGACCCCTGACACTGCAGCTCCTCTGTCAGTCACATGCCCACATCACATTAGACCCCTGACACTGCAGCTCCTCTGTCAGTCACATGCCCACATCACATTAGACCCCTGACACTGCAGCTCCTCTGTCAGTCACATGCCCACATCACATTAGACCCCTGACACTGCAGCTCCTCTGTCAGTCACATGCCCACATCACATTAGACCCCCTGACACTGCAGCTCCTCTGTCAGTCACATGCCCACATCACATTAGACCCCTGACACTGCAGCTCCTCTGTCAGTCACATGCCCACATCACATTAGACCCCTGACACTGCAGCTCCTCTGTCAGTCACATGCCCACATCACATTAGACCCCTGACACTGCAGCTCCTCTGTCAGTCACATGCCCACATCACATTAGACCCCTGACACTGCAGCTCCTCTGTCAGTCACATGCCCACATCACATTAGACCCCTGACACTGCAGCGCCTCTGTCAGACACATGCCCACATCACATTAGACCCCTAACACTGCAGCTCCTCTGTCAGTCACATGCCCACATCACATTAGACCCCTGACACTGCAGCGCCTCTGTCAGTCACATGCCCACATCACATTAGACCCCTAACACTGCAGCTCCTCTGTCAGTCACATGCCCACATCACATTAGACCCTGACACTGCAGCTCCTCTGTCAGTCACATGCCCACATCACATTAGACCCCTGACACTGCAGCTCCTCTGTCAGTCACATGCCCACATCACATTAGACCCCTAACACTGCAGCTCCTCTGTCAGTCACATGCCCACATCACATTAGACCCCTAACACTGCAGCTCCTCTGTCAGTCACATGCCCACATCACATTAGACCCCTAACACTGCAGCTCCTCTGTCAGTCACATGCCCACATCACATTAGACCCCTGACACTGCAGCGCCTCTGTCAGTCACATGCCCACATCACATTAGACCCTAACACTGACTGCTCCTCTGTCAGTCACATGCCCACATCACATTAGGACCCCTGACACTGCAGCTCCTCTGTCTGTCACATGCCCACATCACATTAGACCCCTGACACTGCAGCTCCTCTGTCAGTCACATAGGCCCACATCACATTAGACCCTAACACTGCAGCTCCTCTGTCAGTCACATGCCCACATCACATTAGACCCCTGACACTGCAGCTCCTCTGTCAGTCACATGCCCACATCACATTAGACCCCTGACACTGCAGCTCCTCTGTCAGTCACATGCCCACATCACATTAGACCCCTGACACTGCAGCTCCTCTGTCAGTCACATGCCCACATCACATTAGACCCCTGACACTGCAGCTCCTCTGTCAGTCACATGCCCACATCACATTAGACCCCTGACACTGCAGCTCCTCTGTCAGTCACATGCCCACATCACATTAGACCCCTGACACTGCAGCTCCTCTGTCAGTCACATGCCCACATCACATTAGACCCCCTGACACTGCAGCGCCTCTGTCAGTCACATGCCCACATCACATTAGACCCCTGACACTGCAGCTCCTCTGTCAGTCACATGCCCACATCACATTAGACCCCTGACACTGCAGCTCCTCTGTCAGTCACATGCCCACATCACATTAGACCCCTGACACTGCAGCTCCTCTGTCAGTCACATGCCCACATCACATTAGACCCCTGACACTGCAGCTCCTCTGTCAGTCACATGCCCACATCACATTAGACCCTAACACTGCAGCTCCTCTGTCAGTCACATGCCCCACATCACATTAGACCCCTGACACTGCAGCGCCTCTGTCAGTCACATGCCCACATCACATTAGACCCCTGACACTGCTGCTCCTCTGTCAGACACATGCCCACATCACATTAGACCCCTGACACTGCAGCTCCTCTGTCAGTCACATGCCCACATCACATTAGACCCTTAACACTGCAGCGCCTCTGTCAGTCACATGCCCACATCACATTAGACCCCTGACACTGCAGCTCCTCTGTCAGTCACATGCCCACATCACATTAGACCCCTGACACTGCAGCTCCTCTGTCAGTCACATGCCCACATCACATTAGACCCCTGACACTGCAGCTCCTCTGTCAGTCACATGCCCACATCACATTAGACCCCTGACACTGCAGCTCCTCTGTCAGTCACATGCCCACATCACATTAGACCCCTAACACTGCAGCTCCTCTGTCAGTCACATGCCCACATCACATTAGACCCCTGACACTGCAGCTCCTCTGTGAGTCACATGCCCACATCACATTAGACCCCTACACTGCAGCTCCTCTGTCAGTCACATGCCCACATCACATTAGACCCCTGACACTGCAGCTCCTCTGTCAGTCACATGCCCACATCACATTAGACCCCTGACACTGCAGCTCCTCTGTCAGTCACATGCCCACATCACATTAGACCCCTGACACTGCAGCTCCTCTGTCAGTCACATGCCCACATCACATTAGACCCCTTACACTGCAGCTCCTCTGTCAGTCACATGCCCACATCACATTAGACCCCTGACACTGCAGCTCCTCTGTCAGTCACATGCCCACATCACATTAGACCCCTGACACTGCAGCTCCTCTGTCAGTCACATGCCCACATCACATTAGACCCCTGACACTGCAGCTCCTCTGTCAGTCACATGCCCACATCACATTAGACCCCTGACACTGCAGCTCCTCTGTCAGTCACATGCCCACATCACATTAGACCCTGACACTGCAGCTCCTCTGTCAGTCACATGCCCACATCACATTAGACCCCTGACACTGCAGCTCCTCTGTCAGTCACATGCCCACATCACATTAGACCCCTGACACTGCAGCTCCTCTGTCAGTCACATGCCCACATCACATTAGACCCTTAACACTGCAGCGCCTCTGTCAGTCACATGCCCACATCACATTAGACCCCTAACACTGCGCTCCTCTGTCAGTCACATGCCCACATCACATTAGACCCCTGACACTGCAGCGCCTCTGTCAGTCACATGCCCACATCACATTAGACCCCTGACACTGCAGCTCCTCTGTCAGTCACATGCCCACATCACATTAGACCCCTAACACTGCAGCTCCTCTGTCAGACACATGCCCACATCACATTAGACCCCTGACACTGCAGCTCCTCTGTCAGTCACATGCCCACATCACATTAGACCCCTGACACTGCAGCGCCTCTGTCAGTCACATGCCCACATCACATTAGACCCCTAACACTGCAGCTCCTCTGTCAGTCACATGCCCCACATCACATTAGACCCCTGACACTGCAGCTCCTCTGTCAGTCACATGCCCACATCGCCTTAGACCCCTGACACTGCAGCTCCTCTGTCAGTCACATGCCCACATCACATTAGACCCCTGACACTGCAGCGCCTCTGTCAGTCACATGCCCACATCACATTAGACCCTAACACTGCAGCTCCTCTGTCAGTCACATTGCCCACATCACATTAGACCCCTGACACTGCAGCTCCTCTGTCAGTCACATGCCCACATCACATTAGACCCCTGACACTGCAGCTCCTCTGTCAGGTCACATGCCCACATCACATTAGACCCCTGACACTGCAGCTCCTCTGTCCAGTCACATGCCCACATCACATTAGACCCCTGACACTGCAGCGCCTCTGTCAGTCACATGCCCACATCACATTAGACCCCTGACACTGCAGCTCCTCTGTCAGTCACATGCCCACATCACATTAGACCCCTGACACTGCAGCTCCTCTGTCAGTCACATGCCCACATCACATTAGACCCCTGACACTGCAGCTCCTCTGTCAGTCACATGCCCACATCACATTAGACCCCTGACACTGCAGCTCCTCTGTCAGTCACATGCCCACATCACATTAGACCCCTGACACTGCAGCTCCTCTGTCAGTCACATGCCCACATCACATTAGACCCCTGACACTGCAGCTCCTCTGTCAGTCACATGCCCACATCACATTAGACCCCTGACACTGCAGCTCCTCTGTCAGTCACATGCCCACATCACATTAGACCCCCTGACACTGCAGCTCCTCTGTCAGTCACATGCCCACATCACATTAGACCCCTGACACTGCAGCTCCTCTGTCAGTCACATGCCCACATCACATTAGACCCCTGACACTGCAGCTCCTCTGTCAGTCACATGCCCACATCACATTAGACCCTTAACACTGCAGCTCCTCTGTCAGTCACAAGCCCACATCACATTAGGACCCTGACACTGCAGCTCCTCTGTCAGTCACATGCCCACATCACATTAGACCCCTGACACTGCAGCTCCTCTGTCAGTCACATGCCCACATCACATTAGACCCCTGACACTGCAGCTCCTCTGTCAGTCACATGCCCACATCACATTAGACCCCTGACACTGCAGCGCCTCTGTCAGTCACATGCCCACATCACATTAGACCCCTGACACTGCAGCTCCTCTGTCAGTCACATGCCCACATCACATTAGACCCCTGACACTGCAGCTCCTCTGTCAGTCACATGCCCACATCACATTAGACCCCTGACACTGCAGCGCCTCTGTCAGTCACATGCCCACATCACATTAGACCCCTGACACTGCAGCTCCTCTGTCAGTCACATGCCCACATCACATTAGACCCCTGACACTGCAGCTCCTCTGTCAGTCACATGCCCACATCACATTAGACCCCTGACACTGCAGCTCCTCTGTCAGTCACATGCCCACATCACATTAGACCCCTGACACTGCAGCGCCTCTGTCAGACACATGCCCACATCACATTAGACCCCTTACACTGCAGCTCCTCTGTCAGTCACATGCCCACATCACATTAGACCCCTGACACTGAAGCTCCTCTGTCAGTCACATGCCCACATCACATTAGACCCCTGACACTGCTGCTCCTCTATCAGACACATGCCCACATCACATTAGACCCCTGACACTGCAGCTCCTCTGTCAGTCACATGCCCACATCACATTAGACCCCTGACACTGCAGCTCCTCTGTCAGTCACATGCCCACATCACATTAGACCCCTGACACTGCTAGCTCCTCTGTCAGTCACATGCCCACATCACATTAGACCCCTGACACTGTAGCTCCTCTGTCAGTCACATGCCCACATCACATTAGACCCCTGACACTGTAGCTCCTCTGTCAGTCACATGCCCACATCACATTAGACCCCTGACACTGCAGCTCCTCTGTCAGTCACATGCCCACATCACATTAGACCCCTGACACTGCAGCTCCTCTGTCAGTCACATGCCCACATCACATTAGACCCCTGACACTGCAGCTCCTCTGTCAGTCACATGCCCACATCACATTAGACCCCTGACACTGCAGCTCTTCTGTCAGTCACATGCCCACATCACATTAGACCCCTGACACTGCAGCTCCTCTGTCAGTCACATGCCCACATCACATTAGACCCCTGACACTGCAGCTCCTCTGTCAGTCACATGCCCACATCACATTAGACCCATTACACTGCAGCTCCTCTGTCAGTCACATGCCCACATCACATTAGACCCCTGACACTGCAGCTCCTCTGTCAGTCACATGCCCACATCACATTAGACCCCTGACACTGCAGCTCCTCTGTCAGTCACATGCCCACATCACATTAGACCCCTGACACTGCAGCTCCTCTGTCAGTCACATGCCCACATCACATTAGACCCCTGACACTGCAGCTCCTCTGTCAGTCACATGCCCACATCACATTAGACCCCTGACACTGCAGCTCCTCTGTCAGTCACATGCCCACATCACATTAGACCCCTGACACTGCAGCTCCTCTGTCAGTCACATGCCCACATCACATTAGACCCCTGACACTGCAGCTACTCTGTCAGTCACATGCCCACATCACATTAGACCCCTGACACTGCAGCTCCTCTGTCAGTCACATGCCCACATCACATTAGACCCCTGACACTGCAGCTCCTCTGTCAGTCACATGCCCACATCACATTAGACCCCTGACACTGCAGCTCCTCTGTCAGTCACATGCCCACATCACATTAGACCCCTGACACTGCAGCTCCTCTGTCAGTCACATGCCCACATCACATTAGACCCCTGACACTGCACAGCTCCTCTGTCAGTCCCATGCCCACATCACATTAGACCCCTGACACTGCAGCTCCTCTGTCAGTCACATGCCCACATCACCTTAGACCCCTGACACTGCAGCGCCTCTGTCAGTCACATGCCCACATCACATTAGGCCCCTGACACTGCAGCTCTTCTGTCAGTCACTAGGGATGGGCGAATGTGCAAATTTTCGAATTTCGAATGTAGAACAAATGTTATTACCGAAATTCGAATTCTAAATTCGAATGTCGATAAGAATGAATATTCTTGAAAATTCAAAAATCGAATGTTATTTACAGTTTTCGAATGTCACTTTCAAATTCGAATGTTTATAATTATATTGAATGTCTACATTCGAAATTCGAAATTTTCGAATTCGAATATAAATTCGAATTTTTCGAATTCGAATATAAATTCGAATTTTTCGAATTCGAATATAAATTTGAATTTTTTGAATTCGAATATTGCATAATTCGAATATTACATTTAAAAGCATTAGAAATACTATTACAATCTAAATTCGAATTTTTCGAATTCGAATACACGTATTGCATAATTCGAATATTACATTTAAAGAAAAAGCATTCGAAATACTATTACAATCTAAATTCGAATTTTTCGAATTCGAATACACGTATTGCATAATTCGAATATTACATTTAAAGAAAAAGCATTAGAAATACTATTACAATCTAAATTCGAATTTTTCGAATTCGAATATTGCATAATTCGAATATTACATTTAAAGAAAAAGCATTAGAAATACTATTACAATCTAAATTCGAAATTTTCTAATTCGAATACACGTATTGCATAATTCGAATATTACATTTAAAGAAAAAGCATTAGAAATACTATTACAATCTAAATTCGAATTTTTCGAATTCGAATATTGCATAATTCGAATATCACATTTAAAGAAAAAGCATTAGAAATACTATTACAATCTAAATTCGAATTTTTCGAATTCGAATATTGCATAATTCGAATAATACATTTAAAGAAAAAGCATTAGAAATACTATTACAATCTAAATTCGAATTGTTCGAAATCGAATACACGTATTGCATAATTCGAATATTACATTTAAAGAAAAAGCATTAGAAATACTATTACAATCTAAATTCGAATTTTTCGATTTCGAATATTGCATAATTCGAATATTACATTTAAAGAAAAAGCATTAGAAATACTATTACAATCTAAATTCGATTCTTTCGAATTCGAATACACGTATTGCATAATTCGAATATTACATTTAAAGAAAAAGCATTAGAAATACTATTACAATCTAAATTCGAATTGTTCGAATTCGAATACACGTATTGCATAATTCGAATATTACATTTAAGAAAAAGCATTAGAAATACTATTACAATCTAAATTCGAATTTTTCGAATTCGAATATTGCATAATTCGAATATTACATTTAAAGAAAAAGCATTAGAATACTATTACAATCTAAATTCGAATTTTTTCGAATTCGAATATTGCATAATTCCGAATATTACATTAAAGAAAAAGCATTAGAAATACTATTACAATCTAAATTCGAATTTTTCGAATTCGAATATTTTCGAATGTAATCGTAAAATTCGAAACCGAACATTCGAAAATCGAATGTTAGAATGTTATTTAAACATTCGAAATTCGATTCGAACGAACGAATGTGTTAAAATTCGTGCCGTTTTTCGAATGTTGCGAAACATTCGCCCATCCCTATCAGTCACATGCCCACATCACATTAGACCCCTGACACTGCAGCTCTTCTGTCAGTCACATGCCCACATCACATTAAGCCCCTGACACTGCAGCTCCTCTGTCAGACACATGCCCACATCACCTTAGACCCATTACACTGTAGCTCCTCTGTCAGTCACATGCCCACATCACATTAGACCCCTAACACTGCAACTCCTCTGTCAGACACATGCCCACATCACATTAGACCCA